>NC_135313.1:97296107-97603061 GCF_048772815.1 Callospermophilus lateralis
AATGCATTATAGAGAATTATTCCTATTTTCAATATCAAAGTTTTTTGTGAATGTTCCTACCACAACATAACTATGAAGATGATTCCAAACTGCATACGGAAAAATAGCATTATACTATACAAAAGAATATGGTGTTTAATCTTTGACTATATGCAGATGGGCAGAAAGAGATGCCAGGAGTGTGGATGGAAACAGAGTGCTGGGGTTCAAATCTGGCTTTTCATTTATGAGATAGTATCAGTAGACAAATTGCTTATTTAATGCTTCTCCAATGAATCAAGTAGGGACTACTATAAGTTACAAGTGAAACAAAAATAAAACAATCACAACAATAGACAATTGCTCAACTCTCAGGTTTGGAAGTACACACCTGTAAAGAAATTCACCAAGTGTCCCCTGAGGAGGTAAAATCTGGTGTTTTAAGGCTAGAAAAGGGGAGATAGAGGAGATGCATCAAGGAGACAAAGGAAAGCAGAACTCAGAACAGAATGAGTCCATAAGTCTGAACACAGTTGAATATAAGAAATCCCGTTGTTCAAGGGTTGGGCAAGTGTATTCAGCACATCTCAGTGATGGACTTTCAGAGTTTATGGTCCCTTATCAGCTTTTGGTAGTTAGGGCTGACTGTGTTGAAACATAATTTTCAGGTTGGTTGATTTTGTTTGGTTGTGCCTTCTTGTATTTATTTAGTTTTATTTTGGCATGTAGCATCATGAACTATGATAATATTAGGTTCAAATGCTTTAAAATACACAGAAGGAAAAAGGGTTTCATTCTAGCTTTGAAAACAGAACAGACTGGCCCAAGCCAGGGATGTGAAAGATGGGCAATGATTCTCAGTGAGGAAAGTACAGCCCACTATGGCTCATCCATGTCACAGACACAGACTCCACAGGGATACCAGGAATAAAGCAACAAATGGATGCAAAGTGCTTATAAATAGGTATGGTAAGCACTCCATGGGGAAAAAAAATGGTTAGCATCCCGAGTTCAGAAAATACTGAATAAAACCTAGCCTACACAATTTCCCAGTAGATCTGAGGATTAGCAACCATGATTCCTTACACTGCAGATGTTTCCATCACTTAGGATAGTCATCTTCAAAAATGTGGGGATTGCCCAATGTGATCACTGTTCAACAGTTATGGATAGCTCACGATATTTCTGGGGTTTTTATTTTAAATGCTGAAGGAGAATGTGTCTAAGTATAATACAAGAATGCATTCTCATTACAAAAAGACAAAACGGTACTTATCATGTTTCTATTTTGTCCATTCTTCACAGAAAAGTGATGTAGAGAGAGGCCTTTTCCAGCTCCATCCAGGAAACAAATAGTGAAGCCAGGATTTCACACTGCTTCTCTGTATGTCCTTGCCTCCATGTTGGGCTACCTCCTTCCCGTAAACTAAAATATGTCTTTGAAAAAAAATTACATAATTCACAAGAATGTGTCATGGGAAAAAAGAATTCTCCATTTCATTTCAAGAGAACAGGTGCATGTCCCCTTTGGGGGATCATAAGGAAAGTCTGAGAAGGAGTAAAATAAGCTAAACACAAAAGGCCCTATTCATCAGCCAGGACTTTCCCAAGAGACCACAGACCATCAGAGCTCAAGGGCCTAGCTTCTAAACTTCATTTTTGCATTCCATTGGCAGGGACAGAGGACAAGACCTACAGCAACTGTAATCCTCTCACCTTCCCGTAGTTAAGAATTTTTTTTTTTTACTTACTTCCTCTTACTTTGCATTAATACTTTATTTTATAGCATTAATTTACAAAAAGGGAGAGGGAGACCCAGAAATCAACCAATACTCTACAAAGTGACATGTGTCTAAGCAGGGTGTTTGGTAGGCTAGGTGGATTTGGTATGTTTTCTTCTAAGGAGGTGTTTGTGGAGAGGGAGACCCATCTTAAATAGGAATCATTTGTACACCAATATGTTGAATCTACCTCATATCACCTGTCACATCTTTTTCTTCATTATCCACAGATCAGAGGAAATATGAAGGCAGGTAGGTGTTCTGTGTTCTTTTGTTGATTACCAAACTACCTCAAACTTAAGACCTTAAAACGTGGCTCAGAAATTTTCCTGTTAAAGGCCACACAGTGTCTAGTTTTAGTTTTAAAAGCTCTGTGTTCTCAGTCATAGCTGGTCAATTTCTCCCTGGTATTGCTGAAGTAACCATATTTAATACACAAATGAATAGACATTCCTATGTTCCAGTAAACATTTTTTTTTCCAGAGTAAACAGTGAGCCACAAAGACTGTCATTTGATGACAACCATTTGAAAACAAAACGTTTATTTCTCAGAATTTTCTGAGCTATTCTTCTCTCCATGTGATTTTGGATGTTACCACATTCATCTGGGCTGGCACTGGAACATCCAAAATGGCCTCACTCATCTGTCTAGCACCTCAACAAGGGTGACTGAAACAACTGAAGTCTTTCTGAACTTTTTTTTTTTTTGGTCTAATCACCCAATAGTCTACCCCATGCTTCTTCCCAAGGATATTTGGTCCCAAGAATGCAGAAGTTAAAGCCATTAGGTCTCCTAATGCCTAGACAGAGAACTGGCACAGAGCTTCATGGTCATACCAGTCATAGGACAAGGGAGCCTAGGCTCATAGGGAATGGAAATGAATGCTATCTCTGTGACAGAGCAGCATGCACATACAGGGATTGAAGGGATGGTTGATGACCTCTTTTACGAATAACTTCCTATGACACTTGTCATGTATATCACATAATTGATTGTAAAATACTAGTGTGAGCAGAGGTTCCTAGATCACAGAAGTTCACGATCTAATTGAAGAAAATTGAGACAACTGAGTGAAAGGAAAGAATACTTCCTCATTCAAACATCGATTGAACTTTAAAGAAGTATCAGCCACTAAAATACCCAAGTAGACAGACATGGCTCCCTCTTGGAGTTCATAACACGTTATGGGATAAAGGAGTTAAAAGAAATTTTATAATTTCAGAAATATTGTGATTTCTAGTTTATAAATATTAATAAGGAAATAACCATAGGAACACATTTGGCAGAAGATTTGGGCCCAGAGATATTAAGGAAAGCTTTGAGGGAGAAATCATTTTCCAGTAAAATCTTAATGAAGCAGGAAGGTTGAAGGATGGGCCAGACCAGGAACAGTGCGTGGGGGGTAGTATTGTAGGCAAAGGGAAGAGGGTGGAAGTATAAGGAGACCAGAAGGAAGTTGGCTGGTAGAAGAATGGCAAAATAGCAGGAGATGGGCTGGAGGGCCCAGGAGGTAGCAGGATCAAAGAGAGTCTTGAGTGACAGGTGCAGATGTCTGGCTTTTACCTGGTCCCCAAAAGTGATCTGACGTAGTGTTCCAGAACAGCAAGACTTTAGAAACAGCAGAGAAAAGAAATTAGTGAAACAAAAAAACCAGAGCCAAGGATATCAGACTTTTATAGTATAGCAGGCAGAAAAAGATTAAGACTTAGAAAAAATAATCACATTGCAGAGATTTGTGTTTATTCATGCTGCTCACTGAGGGGAAAACTACTCCTGGTACTTGGGTTTAGAGAAAGAACAATGAATAAGGAAAAGTGTTCAAAGAAATAAAACATGTTGACTTGTAGGAAGACCACTTGAATAAATGGTGCTCTGAAGGAATCTGAAGAATTAACTTAACCTTCAAGAATTGAATGGTTTTATGTTTCTATAATAGACCTTTAACTGAAACTTAATACATTCTTAACAGATGTACAAGACTTTTTTTTCACCCCAATCTTTTAAATATGTTTTGAAGCATTGCTTGTTGCTTTTGAAGTTACACACATAATATATATTCATTCTAGAAAAACTTTCCAATGAGTGAAAATTCATGAAAAAGAGGGAGAGTGAAAAGGGAGACTTGCGCTTCCTCTTCTAAACTCTCTAATGCTTTTCTCCTCCACACCCCCTTCTGTTCATTTTGAAAAACAGTGAAGATTCATTGTCATGTATTGGGCAGAAGAAGGCAAAACCGATGAGAAAAGAAATAAGAAATAATGCTAATTTTATTTCTTACAGAAATCTCCTGCTAAGTGCTCAGAGCAAATCAATTGAACCAAGAATGGAAAGACCATGCAGATTGTAAATTGAGATTGCAAGGCTCTGAGACTTGCTTTGTAGAGATTCTGAGACTCCTCTGGTTCCCTTGCCTCCCCCAGTCAGATACACACACATACCACATGCGCATACATTCACACACAGAAACATACACACACACACTCACATGAGTTCACATCCCACATGCAGTCCACATATATGCACACATGCAAATGCTTATCACATCTGTACCCAGATAATGTGTGCATCTGCACGTAGATGTTCATGCATTCCCCTTTAAACCTAAGCACACATGCACACATACAATTGCACAAATACACATGCATATATATATATATATATATATATATATATATATATATGCACAATACTTTTTCATGTTTACTGATGTCCCAGTTTTTTCCTGGTTATGTGCCCCATTCTCCCAGACTTATTCAGACCCAGTCTTGCTCAAGAACCCATTTCTTGGGCAAGCCTCTCTAAACACCTCCATTCCTATCATGGTTATTTTGTTTGAGATTATTTTGTTTATAAATTTATCTCTTCCATTACCATGTGAGGTCCTAGGGGGAAAAAAAAAAACTCTTCCTCAACATTATATCTTCAACTATTAATATTAAACTAGGTAAAGAGTAATTGGATGATAAACACCAACTGAGCTGGGTGTGGAGAAATGGAAAGTAGAATTATGATGGCCCTATGAACAATGAAAGGACTGTCCCCAAGAGCAGGAGACTAACAAGAGTGGCAGTGCTCACGTAGGAAAACCATACTAATGAGAACTCTTTGTACCCCAAGTGTGCACATTGTCCCTATGTAATTATCTAGCTGTATTATCAAAATGCATTACAGCTGAATTCAATGTTTTCCTCACCTTTTATTTTTAACATGTTTTATAGCTTTTGTAAGTGAATTATTCATAATACGTTTTAAATGGATATGAGACAATTGACCTTGTCTGCATGAGGCACCTATAATCTCACCCTGTAATAATTAACTCTCAGATGTGGACTATTATTTAAGGGTAATGACTTTTCCTCCATTTGGCAGCGTATTGTTGTTTAACAGGTTCATCTGGTTGTATATTTCACACCTCGCTTTGTAATTTCCCCTCTAAACCCAACACTTGCTAGCTCACTGCATGTTCCCATCTGAACTCAGGGTCTTTCCATTCACACAAGGAGTGTCCCTCCTCTTTCAATTAATTGCATTATCATTTAGTTCTTTCATGAAGTTAACACTCTAAGACTTATCCTAGCACTCCAGTTCCTTCTATCTGACTCATAACTCTGCACTCTCTTTTTCATAAATAGATATAAAAGTTTACTGACTTTTTTTTCCCTGAAATTTGCCACCTTGTTTATCACAGACACTGACAGTGTCAGACTCAATATCTCTGCCTTAGGCTGGAACACCAGGCTGCAACCCATCTCCTCGCCTCACCTTTTCCCTTCCCCTCTGCTGAACACCACACTAAAGTTAAGAATTCCAAAATACAAACCATATTATGCCTTTGCCTGCTTAAAGCATTTCAAACCCCTCTACACCCACCACTGCCGCAATTCCCTCAGGATTTCATTTGCTGGAAAAACAATATAACAGACATTCTGAAAATATTATTACCAAGAGGCATTTCAAATCAAACCATTATCAAAGCCTGGGGTGGAGGTGCACACCTGGGGTTCCAGCTACTCAGGAGGAGTTCAGGACCAGTCTGGACAACACTGAAAGCCCATCTCAAAGAATGAATTTTAAAAATTCCAGTTAAAGAACTTCATATCTGATTGTGCTGGCAACTGATCTAAAGATTACTTATAGTATGAGATTTGGGGTGCAGATTTATGGAGAGACCTTAGCAAAGAGTGTCTTATAGACAGTAATGTCTCCTCCCATAACTACAAGAAGAAACCTAAGATCTAGAGAGTGTGAGACCCTAGGAATCCACGATATTTGTCATGAGTATGGAAGCTTCATAAATGTGTACCTCATCATTCAGAATTAGTGGTAGTAACAAATTCTTTATTTTTATTTATGATTTTTTTTGATAATTTAACATCTGCTTCATTATAAGTAAAAGAGATAAGAGAACAAAATAAAATGCTGACTTTTTGAGGCTCAACTGAATCTTCCTGCCTCCAATTTACAGACTTCTCTGTAGTTTCCATACACAGAAGTACTGACATTTCCGAATATAGAAACTGCTTCCTGTGATTACCAACCACCTTTCACATCAATATTCTCTAAGCACTCAAGAGGAACTTAAGAAAAGTATAATTCTGGGTGAAAGGAAACTCATGAAGCATGATGAACCTTACAGAGCAGTTCTTTTCAAATTAAATAGAAAAGATGACATATAAGGGTTCTTGTTTAGCATTAAAGAGTGTTAAACGTATCTAACGAAATTCTGAGTAAGTGTTGAGGAAAATCTACCTGTTAGTATTGCCCACAGCCATCTGAACAAATTAATTATACAAAGAGTCGCACCTGGGAAATGTACTAGCACCCACATGAGCCAGATCCTTCTATAATATAGTGTTTGAGTCCATCAAGCAGGAGGACTGGGGTGGGACATTTTTAACAGTTCTTATTCTTACATCCCATGATTTGAGAGATACTGATGTACAGAGTCTTACTGACATAGAAAGCTTTGCCACTCCCCCCCCAGCCCTAATAATTTAGTCAACAACATACATCAACTCAGTCAACCCCTATTCCCATCCAGACAAAAGGAATTGTAAATAAAATTCTGGATTGCAAAAGGAATCGTAAGTAAAATCATATTACCCAACACTCAAATGTACCCACTCTCAGTGTTATAGTGGTGGTGTTCAACATAGTAGCTGCATAAAGACATTCATTTAAATTTGACTTAATCAAAATTAAATAGAACTTAAAAACTGAGTTCCTCGTTCCCAATATTTTCATTTTAAGTGCCCCATTGTCACACAATCCCAATATTTTCATTTTAAGGGCTCCATTGTCACATAATCCTTATGTGATAATAATCACATAAGTTGCTACACTGGACAATGTGCCTAGAGAACATTCCCACCTTTGCAGTCATTTTTATTGGACAGTGCTGATTTAGAGAATGTACTGGGATTTCAAATAGTTGATATAAAACTTATTATTTCTCATCATTGCTGGCACTTATAAAGCCTAAGTATTTATGCAGATTTTATCTGAGTTTCAAACCTCCAGTGTCTCTTTTATCTACTGCTGTGTGACAGATCGCCCCCAAAATATTGTGACTTTAAAAAACTATTATTTCTGGAGACACTGGAAGTTAGGTGGGTCTCAATGAGATGCTTCTTTTCAGTTTTGTGCAGACTAGAAAGTTTGAGGTCAAACTTCTGCAGTCAGGTGGTAACTGGGGTTGGATGACTAGATCCCCATGTGTGACATGATAGAAGGGACTGCTGAGTGGCTAGGCCCATCTGGAGCCTAAGGCATTTGTTCATATTAATATATTCTCTCCCTCTCTCTCTCTCTCTCTCCCTCTCTCTCTCTCTCTCTCTCTCTCTCTCTCTCTCTCTCTCTCGGTCCTCACCTGCAGATGGGCTAACTTTAGGGAATATTTGAAACCTCCACTAAAATCACTCTCTTTCATAAAGTGTTACCATTTCAGTTCACAGTTCTCTAAAACTTCTCAGTACTAATTTGCTTCTAGCATTCCAGTGTCCATGTATCATGTTGTCCTTCAAATATTTCTTGATTTCATGATTTCCTCTTTACACCACTAAACCCAAATGTGTGATGTTTTCTTGAAAGATATGACAGGGCCCTAATATGATTGTTTCTCAATTAACAGATAAGGACCTGATGAAACCACCATCATGTCAGGAATTGTCTGTATGTAGTATCTATGTACTTCTCTCCAAATGACAGCATTTAGCTGAATGCCAGGTACAAATTAAGACATGGACAAATAAGAGAGAATTGGATCTCCCTTCCACAGCAGACACCACTTTCTCATTTCAAAAGTGTAAGAGCATCCACTATTTTCTAGTAGTAGTGCACAGTAAACTTTGTGACATATTTTACCACGTAATGGTTGCAGATTTTATACCAAATTTATTTTGAAAAAAAAAAAATGAGGTACAACCATTAGGCGAAGCTATATATTTTTAAAAAATATTGTGTCAGTATTGCTTAAAAATCATTTGTTGCTAAACTGTCTTTGGTGCATGATTGGAATGCATAGACTAATTGTGAATTTACACTAATTCCATGGCAAAAATTATGTGGTCAAATTTGGTAGTTATAAGGACAAGGTTTAAAGCCCACATTCAGGTTTCATTAATAGGTTCCATTTAATCCTATTGCTTGTGTAGGTCTTCATCATGAAATTCTGGAGATGGCTTCCATCTATAGAAAGTTAACTAAAGAATTAAAAGGTAATTTAAAAAAACAGTACAAGTCACAATGGCAAAGATACAAATTCTTAGAGAATTATAGCAAGTGTCCTCGAAAGCTCACCTTGCTTAGGTGCTCAATATTTTAGCTTATGTGCTATTCCCTATTGCTTACAGGAATACTCAGTTACACACACACACACATACACACACATACACACACACATACACATACACACACACACACCCTGTTTAGGTGTTGGGTGTCTCCAGACTCTTTAAAGACATTAACCACATAGACAAATTTGCCAATGAAGACTGCCTACATAATAAATTGCACTCGTTTTAAAAAACCTCCGTTGTAAGCAGTGCAATTTGCTCTACTGAAAATCCAGATTTTAGTGATTCAGGATTGAACACCATAAAACTGCTTTTGTTGGCAGTAAAAATATTTTCACTACCTCAAGTCATCACAAACACCAACTGTAACTATTTTTCTTTCAATGCAGGGATGCTGGGATACTCAGGCTCATAACCTACAAGGGAAAAATTTTATCAGCTGCCTTAGCCTTTGACACAAATATTTCTATAGGTGATTGAGATGATCTATGTAGGTACTAAGAAATAAAGTGTAAGCAGAAATGAGCCATTTTACAGTATTTATTCTGCACAGCCTCCAAAATAGTGAAGAAGGCAAGATCTGAGACAGGGAAATGGAAATAATGTGTCTTCTTTAATTTATGTGAGAGGCAAAAGGGAAATGAACCCTTGCACTTTGGCAGTTGGAATTAAAAAGAAGCATCCAAGGGGATTTTCATCAGAGACTACCTCGAGTTCTCTAGTAATTTACATTTTGAAGATCAAGAGGCTTTATTAACCAATGTGAAGAATATGTACCTCAGAGGTTGGCTAGAAAACTCAAATAGATCCCTATGTCAGATAAGAGGGGTGGAAGTGGTAATAAGAGCTAAGGAAGGAACCCAACATCTGTTGAGGGCTACTACAGGTGCAGTAACACCTTAGTGATTAACAGTTAAGGTCCCAGGGCCAGATGACCTGCCTCTAAGGTCTACCTCCCCCACCCAGTAGGTCAACGACCTTGGACAAGGTGTTTAACCTCTCCAATGTCATTTTCTCCAAATGTCAGAGCTAGATTATAATAGTTTCCACCTTATAGGGTTTTTTTTTGTGTGTGTGTGTGTGTGTGAGAACTGGATGACATAATGCAAATTAATCCCTTTGCACAGTACCTGCCATGCATCCTAAGGAATCATTATGTTATCTACGATTAGTATTACATAGATATTTTTCTCATTTAATCATAATAATCAAAACTACCCCCAAAAGGTGATACTATCCTCACTTTACATATAATGAAATGAAACCTCAAACACTCCCAAGGTCACAAACTCATCAAATACTTTATTTGATTACAGAGTCCATACTTTAAGCCAATACAGTCGATGGCCTTTTGGCTAGGAAGGCAGCTGTTTCCAGTCTACTTCCTTGGAAGGAAGTAAAGGCTATAAGAATTTACACAAAGCAAGTGGGATGGAAATGTTTTTCTGTCTAAAGAAAGAAATGATTAGCAGAAATCAGCTCTGGCATTTTTGCTTCAATCTCATGTATTTAGCATATACTTACTAATAAAGATTGCCAGCTGTGTTGTTAAAGCCCAGGAGTGTGAGTTGAGGCACCCACAAGCTAACAGCATTTTTCTGGCTTTGTTTGAGTGGCCACAATCCTCCACCGCAGACTTGAGAGTTCCTGTCATTTCAGGGAACTTCTATTTACACGTTTAGCTTTGGCTTCCTTCCTCAACCCAGATTCTAAACTATGACAGTGGGTCTAATGGGCTGTTACACTTTGCTAATTTACCTATTAATTTTGCAAATGGTCTGTTTCACGGAAGATAAACCTTATCCTTTGGAAACATGACATTCTTCAGTACAATCCAGCTCGCAGGATCCCCAGGTCTTGCGCAGAGATAGAAATAAATTGTCTAAGGTGGCATTTCACAACTTACTACCTCCCAGTGGCATCATGCAGATGAAACAATCGCTCAGTCAATAAAGTTAGGCAATTAGTCAGTCAATAAATGGTAGTTGCCTAACATATTTGAGGATTTCTTTTTTTGTCATGAAAATGGTAAAAAGCTACTTGTCTCCAAACTTCGATGGGAATTTAACATGAGCAAAGCCACAAAGATTCCCTTTCTTTTGATCATTAATGAAACAGAAAAATAAACATCAATGAAATTAGTGGCAAACACCTTTCAGGTTTTCTTGTTTTCAAAGCTGCAGTGAACAAACTATGTAATCTAAAGTACAAATCTGCACAGGTCAGGGGGAGGAGGAGGGGGACACTCTGAACTCCCAACAGCTGGTATTGGTACTTCAGCCACCCTGTGCTGATGGAGGCTCCTCAGAATTGAAATGAACTGGGGGAAACAGAATTAGGACTCTAAAAATAGTTGATTTTACCCAAATGAAATGTTTTCAAATAAAACAAGCACCTCAAACATACACACACACTACTCCCACCACCACCATCACTACCACCAACAACAAAAACTACAATAAAAATCTAAAAAAAAAAAAAAAATCACTTTAGATAGATGAGAAAGTTCTTGATGATATTCCTGTAGTTGTTCACATGTAAGCCAATATTTACAGAGTGATCAAAACAACCTATTTTTCAATTACATAAATAATTCACATCCTATTTTTGAATCATTAAGGATACAGCTTCCTTCTTCTATAGTTGGTGAGAAGGTGTAACTCATTTCAAAACCTGTCTGTATTCACAAGTTCTCAATTATAAAATCGGGAGCTGGAGATGCAGCTCAGTGGTAGAGCACTTGCCTAGTGTGTGTGAGGCACTGGGTTCAGTTCCTAGCAAAAACAAAATAAGACAGAAGTCACAGCTACTCAGGAGCCTGACTCAGAAGAATCAATTGAGCCAGGTATTCAAAGGCAGCTCTGGCAATGTGAGACCCTCTTTCTCCAAAAAAAAAAAAAAAAAACAAAAGAAAACAAAAAAAAAATAAATAAATTAGGATATCTTCTAAATTACAGATTGAACACCTTGGTTTATTTATGCTCCTTCTAAAACAACCAAAAAATACAGGCAAAACAACTAAAATCAACCATTTTAGGACTCTAGCAATTAACCTCAGGCACAGGGGGAAGTGAAAATTGCCTACCCAAATAAAACTCCTGAATCTCAAGAAGACAGTGGGGTGGGGTATGTGATGTTCCCGTTTGCCCCCCACCCCCAGTTCTGTGGCCCTATATCCAGAAACCTGCAATCTTGCAGATAATGGAAAGATCTGAGGACATCTGGGGCTCCATTCAAAGCACCATCACAAAGCACAGTCAACATTATGTCCAAACTCACATTTCCCTTGGCAAATCTCTATTCTCACAGTGTGATCGGTATTTAATTTAACTCAATGCTCAGCTGGATTGGAAAGCAAGAAGCGCTAACTCCGAGACGTTGCCAAAATAATAGCAAACTGCTGGCAGCCTCTCAACTGCTTAAGATTTCAATTTGAGCAAACAAGAGCTTGGTGTGGAATTCAATAGGTAATGGAGAACCAGACAGCCATAGAAACTTTGAAAACCTCTTGGCAAGTGAATTCTTGCATGGATGTGCAGTTGGGTGATCTCCAAGCTGCATATATATGCGAGAATGCTTATATCCTCTCCTCCAGAAGACCTTGGAAAGGAGAGAGCACCATGCACTCACCTCCAGCTTACTTTGAGGCCCTGCACAAGCCCACGTGAAAACTGAAGATGTCTTACAACACACCAGAAGTTCAAAAGTCCGACTTTCCCCATAGATTCACTTGGCTAAGGATAGATAGGCATGGCATTTAAGAATTATCTTCTGACATTGACTAACCACTAAATTATACTGACCCAGAAATAACTCAGAGGAATTCAGGTTTAGAAATAAAAAAAAAAAAATTGAAAAACAAAAGTTAGCAAAAAAATTTTAGAGGCTTAAAACAACTAGGAATACAGAATATACAGAATTAATTCAGAAAAGTCAGTAAATAAATAAGTAGCAGCAGCAGCAGCAACACCACCAACAACAAAGCATCAATAGCAATAAGCCTTAGGCTACCCAGGAATTGGATAGAGTTGGTACAATACATCATCTAAAATGTCCAATGAAAAATTCCAAGACACCCAATGAGAAAAGAAAATCTGCTACGCTCACATAGGAAAAAAAAAAAAAAAAAAAGGAACCACCAGAAAATGTCCCTTAAAACACCCAAATATTGGACTTAGCAAAAGAAGAAATGATTGGTCTAGAAGAACCCTAGTCAGGGTGGTCCTCTGTCTGGTTAATTCAATAATCAGTCTGCCATCTGGATGTTGCTCACAGGTGACCATGACATGCCAGACTTACTGCAAGGAACAAAAAGATGGCAGGGGATAATAAGCCATCTCTATCTCCTAGATATTGTGCTCTTGTAGGTGACTCAGACCAGTAAAAGGACCGCAAATACATTGTTATGAGGAGACGTGTTCATTGCAATGAGGTTGCAGAAAGTGATGCTAACATTTCTGTGAAGGAACCTAGTGGAGGCTGTGGAAGATTCCAAAGGAGAAACCTAACATAGCCAGGGGGGTCCAGGAGAGGCCCCAGGGTAGGTGACATCTCTGCTGAATCTTGAGGAACAATAAATAGTATGCTTGACTCTCACCTTAATGAAAAATTTGACCACGAATCCCTGAGGGACTCTGAGGGAAAACAATACACTTCTGTTTTCTAGGTGTCCTTCTGAAGGCCAGGTTATGATTCCCACTTTTTCAAAGCTTCAAAATTGGAGACTGTAGGAAGCAGTGTTTCCACAGAGTAAGAAGTGGGTGGAGACCGAGAAAGCCAGCCACAGATTTGAACAGATACAGAACCACTGGACAACCAGAGCCAGTCATCCACCCACAAGGAAGTACCAAAGCAATGTACTTTGTTTTGAACTCAACTGAAACAGGAATAAAAAATGGTGGTGTTCTCCAGAAACCTGGCTTCTAGGATCAGATTAGTAACTCATCGTGATTTGATGTGGGGAAATCCCCAGAAAATGGAGATTAAAGAGAGTATGTGTCCTGTGACCCTCACAGGCTGCAGCTCACCATATATGGTTTCTATATAAACCCTGAAGTGTTTTAGAAACAAAAAGAATGAGATAACAGTGTTACTGATTATTTCCCATAGAAATAATCTGAGGTGGCATGGGAAGCTGTTTCTATTCAAACAATAAATAAATAAGATATGTGGGTCTCAACCACTGCTTTCTCAGGGGTGACCCAGTAGCTGGGGCCAGTTTTTAATCAGCTCAGCTTTTTTGCATATCTGTTTCTTTATCTTGATTACCACAGAGATGCCTCCCAAGTCAGGAATTGAATAACTCTGACCTTGCCTCTCTTTAGTGGCTTGGCCTCTGGCCATTCATTCCTCTACTAAGGAACATGTGGGTGGAGGTGAGAGGGTGTGGCTGGTGCTTTTTCTTCGCTTTCCTGTGTGACAGATATTTTAGCATGCCCCGCCTGTTCTATGTTTGGGATTTTATAAGGAAAGTGTTTGCAGATCACTTTATTTCATAAACATTGATTGAGTATCTCCTATAGCATACAAAACATTGTGCTAAGCCATAGGGATAATACAGGTCCATTAAACCTTTCTGTCCCAGAGGAAGTTTATATTCTGGTGAAGGGATAGAGAAGCCAACAGTTGACAAGACAGTGGACAATGAGGCTGAAGTAAAGATAAGCATGGATAAGAAAGGAGCTCAAAAACACCAGCTATGCAGCACAACAGCAGTCAGAGACGGCTATGAGAGATCTGGCACAGTCACATCCTAGCCTCCTCTTTGATCAGCAGAAAATTCAGAATACAGTTTCTACTTTTCTACCCTCACATCAGGAATGCTTGGTGCAACAGTAGGTCCCATTAGAGGAGATGGCATTTAACAAGGCTGAGTACCAGATCCCTCACTAGGTCCCAAACTCTCATGTTCTGAAGCTGTTTCAAGAAAAGAAGAGTGGAGGAAGGAGCTCCAAAAACCTGCACCTCCAAAAAAATTGTGACAACATTGTTAAAAAAAAAAAAAAAATATATATATATATATATATATATATATAAATAAATATATTTAATATAAATATATTATAAATATAAATAAATAAATTTTATATATATTTATATATATATATATATATAATCTTTTTTCAAAACTGTGAAAGTCACCAAAGTTTTGTAACAATATTTAGGAGCATTTGTTTTTTAGTCAGTTTTTTCATTGCTATGACCAAAAGAACCTGACCAGAATAATTGTAAATAAATGTTTATTTAGGGACTCACGGTTTCAGAGGACTCAATCAATAGCAGGCTCCATTCCTCGGGACTCAAGGTGAGGCTGACCATCATGGCACAAGAGTGTGGCAGAGGAAAGCAGTTCACATGATGATCAGAAGCAGGGAGAGACAACCTACTTGCCAGACACAAATATATACACCAATGCTGCCCCCCAGTGCCCTGCCTCCTTCAGCCACAGTCCACCTGCCTATAGTTACACCTCATTTAATCCCGTCAGGTGATTAATTCACTGATTGAGTTAAGGCTCTTGTAACCCAGTTATTTCTCCTCTGAACCTTCTTGCATTGTCTCACATGTGAGATTTTGGGGGAACACCATATGTATACCATAACAATTTATTAGTGAAAATTAGATGATTATTGATGATACTATCAAGCTCTATGGTGTTTTCACTTGCCCTATTAACATCCTCCTCTTCCCAACTATATGGAAGCATTAAAAACAACAGTCTCACAAGTGTGGTAGCTTAAGAGTCACTCAAAGGAGCAGAAAGGGTTTGGTGTCCACCCTAAGCCCACTTCAGAAAAATTTCACTATGTAACCCATCTTACATCTCCTTGACAAGCTCCATTTTTAGGGACTGTAAGTGACTTGACTTACACCTCATTCACATGGTATAACCTTATCCCTACAGCATTTTCTGAAAACAATCAGTGACAATTGTATAATATTGCAGCTTGCTGAAGTACTGATGTTGCCCAAAGCTCAGTCCTTGTCCCTGATAACAATCCAATAACGAGGACATGGTTTTAAGAAAAAGGAAAAAGTAAGTTTATTGCTTTGCTAGCAAAGGAGAAACACAGAGGACTCCTGTCCCAAAGGCTGTGATTCTGCCTATCAGCAGGAATGGGGGCTTCTAAAGAGGTGATTCAAAGGCTACATTCCACGTGTTCTCTGTCCAGAGTTGTAATTTTCTTGTTAATTTGGGAGAAAGTCATTTCTGAGATATTCTGGTACCATCCCCAAAGTCTGGATTACTTCGTTCCTGTGGTGGCTATGTACTCAGGGTCAGATAACTCTGCCTGGGATGGGAAAGAAAGGTAATCCTGTTTCCCCTAGGATTAGGGAAGGGGAGAGATTAGGGAGAAGCAGGGAGAGAGGAAGAGAAAGAAACATGTACATTTAAAAAATAAGTTGCAGTGCCAGAGCCCCAAGGGCTATATTTAAAGCATAAAATAGACCACTGTTACAATATGAATAGAGACTGTAAAGAGAATGACCAAGGAACAATTGGGGAATGAAACATCTACAGATGACTTTATAAAATTCCAGTGTAAATTGGGGAAACTTTAAGTCTATGCACATGTGCAGGATTGTCCCCATTGAAGAAAGAACTCAGAGACCTTAAGGTTTTACAGATCCTGGATGTGAAATCTAAGGAACAATTGTAAATTTTTTGCATTAAGGCGATGCCCAATCTATATGCAGAGACTCTCAGAAAAACATGGAACACTCATTAGTTTGGGAAAATTCAGGTAATCTGTCCATTAATTGGCTTCAAAAAATGTCAATTGAATAGAAACTACTGTGGCCACACATGAAAAGAACAAAATTTTTTTTTTGGATTAGTAAGGTGAAATGAATAAACATAATTTAAAAACTAAAACAATGGTAAAAATTAAAAAATAACTATAAAAGAATTTAGAGGTGGGGAATATAAATTTCATAGTTAATATATCATCTAAAATTTCACATTTTTAAGAAAAAAAATAAAAGCATAAGATGAAAACAGGAAATTGTGATCTATAAAAAACTCAGTAAAAACTCCCTGACGAAGCCCAAATGTTGGACTAATGAAGCAAATACTTTAAATGACCTTTCAAAAAGATATCCAAAGAAATACAGGAAAGCATCTATAGAATTAAAGAAAAATCTAACAAAAATATCTCAATAAACAAAAGACAATTACATAAAATAATAAACACAAACTGTTGATGAGTTTATAACATATAAAGAAAAATTGCATTGCAGTAAAAATATAAAGAAGAGAATAAAAAATCCAAGTATGCTGTAAATAAGCTTTTTATGTAGTAGTGAAATTAAATTAGTATTAGTCTAAACAAGATTGTTTTAAATTAAGATGCCAGTTGTAATCACAGAATAATCTTTAAAAATGACTTAAATGATATGGTAATAGAAGTAACAAAGGAAGTTAAAGTGATACTAGAAAATATCTTGTTATACTTTGGATATGAGATGTCCCCTAAAGAGCTGCTGTGTTGCTGCAAGAATATTCAGAGGTGAAATGGTTGGATTGTAAGAGCTGTCACCTAATCAGTCCATCTTAGTTTGAATGGATTAACTGGGTGGTAAGTGTAGGTAGGTAGGTGGGGGCTGGCTGGAGGAGATGGTTCATGGGGGCATGCCCTGGAAGGGATCACCTTCCCTGCAGCCCCTGTTCCTTTCTAGACTTCATGAGTCAGGGTATTTTGAGCAGCTTCCTTCTGCCACACCCTTCCATTATGATGTGATGTCTTACCATACTCTACCACAATGAAGTCAGCACATCATGGACCACGCCTCTGAAACCATGAGCTAAAACAAACTTTTACAGGTTGTCCTTGTTGGGTGTTTGGGTCACAGTGATCAAAAGTTGACTAACACACACCTATTTAACAAAAAAGAAAACAAGAGTCAGAATTGAGGGGAGAAGCATAAGATATTTATAAAAAAAATAGAAAAATGGCAGTTGGAAATCCCATCAGTAATCAAATCAAATAACAATGGATAAAAAAAAAAATCAAAAGATAATAATAGATAGAATAAAGGAGTATAAATTTAAAAATATGATTTAAATATATTTTGTCTATAATAAATAAAAGTTGTATTTAAAACACAAACATATTGAAAATGAAAGGATGGCAAAAGAAATACCATGCAATTATAAATAACAGAGCTAGACTGGCCACACTGATATCAGAGAAAATAATTGTTCCTAAAGATGAGAAACGGCATTTTATCATGATAAGAGAGACTAATTATCAGGGAGATTAAAAAATAACTACAATCAAGCCCCCAAATCATAAGGAAAAACAAAAGAGAATGAAGAAATAGACAACAATAATGGTTGCCCAATCCAATACCCTCGTGTTAATACTAAATTAAACAAGGCAAAGGGTCAACAAGAACTAAGGACTTACATATCTTTATACATCAAGTACACCTATTAGACATCAACAGGACATTCCTGATAGCAGCTGACAACATAACTTAAGACTACATGGAATATTCTCCAAGACATATGCAAAACAAGACAATAAATTTTCAATAATTGACAATTTTTAGCTATCCTGAGAAAGAAGAGAAAAACAAATAAAAAGAGAGAGAAGATGAAAATCAGAAATAAAAGAGGATATATCTGTCCTGGGGTTGGGGCATTGTGAGGTGGAGCAGGATGGAACAGGGATGGGGAATGACTGATAACAGGTAGGAGGTATTATTTTCCGGTGTTAAAAATGTTCTAAGATTAGATTGTGGCGATGTTTTCAACTCTGTAAAAATGGTAAAAACCACTGAATTATACATTTTAGTGGATAAATTTTATGGCAAGTTAAATATATAGTAATAAAGTCATTAAAATCAGTACTTCATCATTGTGAAAACATTTTAAGAATGTGGAATGAAAAAAATTGAGTTGAAGTCTCCACCTTTGCCAAAATAGCCGTGTGACTCTGCAGAAATCATAAGTTCTCTCCAGTGTGTCTAAATACAATGAAAAAAATTCTCTGCACTGCATGGTTCAATTATGTATAGCCCAAAGTAATTAACCTGGATTTCTAGCACAAAGTAGGTATTTAATAAGTGAATACTGCTTTATTATTGTGGCAGATACTTTATGATATATAAAAGCAGATTCCCAACAAACAAAATCTATCAGAAACATTAACATACACCTTCATGCCTTTGATTCTCAAGATACATAAATTAACTAAACTTTTAGAAAATTGGGCTGATAGCCAGAAACAAAAATTTAACTCACTACATCCCTGACATTGTTTAGGATACTAGATTACTACTACCCTAACACACCAGATACTACCCTATCAGGAATGAAAGATTGTTAATTCATTATTGCTCATCTTCAGCATCATCATCATCCCTGCCATGGTCATAACTGTAATTAGCAAGTTAAATCCATTCAGAAAGCACATGTTAATTTTTTAAAGATGTTTTAATTTTTATAAAGTGATGCAGTGCTTTAAGTATCCTAACACTTAAACTAAGACAATACCAGTATTGTTACAATAAGATCAATGCTCATAATAATAATGAATATTTAAAATACTCTATGCAAGGCTTACTAGTAAGTGAAACTAAACACGCATTATGTGAGTGGTCACTTGGGAATGATTTTCTTTAATCCTCACAATGACCTCATATTACAGATGAGGAAACTGTGGTTCAGGATGACCTTGACATTTACATAAGGTCACTATGCTTCTAAGCAATAAATACAGAGTTGCTATTTCTTATGCCTGTGGGGATTTTTATTTTTTTTAGGTAAAATTTGGGTTACATTATCCAATAAACTTATTTTTAATTCAAAAACTATCCTGGAAAATCCCAGAAGGGTGCTTCTATAGCTATACATAGTTTAGCATCATAAGGAGATGGAACCTTTCTAAATATTGCTTACTAGTGATGATTGTGTTGAAAATGACCCAGTGATAAAATAACAGATGAAATGAAGGATAGGTGAGGGAAGGAACAACTGCTTTGCACAGGAACCATCAGACTTCTGGCAATAGGCTACCTGTCAGGTGTGTTGAGTACCTCCTTGACCTCAGCCCTGAGGGAGGTCAGTCAAGAAGGTCCTGAGGAGGGGGACCTCCACTCAGGGTCAGTACGGCTATGGACAAAAGTTCCAGAAATTAAATTAAGGACATCTCAGTAGCATCACAGAGACTTATTTAGGAGAAAAAGAAATATATTTTAGATATAATATGAACATCTCCAGAGGAATGAGTGCTTTGAGGTTTGGGGGCTTTCTTTTAAAGTAAAATGGTGAGGGGTAGGCATGGGAAGGTATGCTTGGATGATATCAGTCTGGTGACCTGGCAATTCTCAGGATCCTTATATGACACGGTCTCCATATTTGATCAGGAGACAACTTTGAAATGTACCCTAGATTATAGCCTTCTTAAAATATTTTATCTATTTTTCTCAATCTATTTATTATGTAGGCTGATGAACAGTGCACCAGGTAATTTTTTAACATGAGTAAATTTTTTGTAAATTTAAGATTTTGAGTGAAGATCTATAGATTTTCCAAAAGTTTGGGAGTAGACAACTTGGAAGAGAGAACTGGCTTGAGAAAGAAAGGTATGAAAAAAAAAATGGTAGTACAAGGCTTTTAGATTCAAGTTATATTTCCTTGCACTTTATTTTGTCTCCTTTCTACCTGTCTTTTTATTTCTTCTATCTTACCTTACCTCCAGGCTCTGCCATAAGCAAGTGAAATACAGTAACATATTATAGACAAAAATCCCTGCTGTATGGAGTTTATATCTATAAGCAGGCATACATAAGGAAGGAAATTATATATGAAAATAAGTGTTGAAGAAAAATAAACAGGAAGAGGGGCAAGATCATGCTGAGGCCAGAAAGGATTGCAGTTTTAAACAGGGCTATTCCCTGAGTTCTAAGTCATTGCCTGACTTGGGGTGAAGTGTACTAACACACCAGATTTGGCCAGTAGCTGCCCTCCAAAGACTAATCCGAGACAGACGAGCAGTTGTTAAGCCAAAAAGGAATTTACTACTCATTGGGGACACATAGGGAAGATGCAATGAGACCAGTGTACTAAGCCTTGTCTTCAGAATACGGACCAAAGTTTGGGAAGAGCCATATGCTGCATGCATAATAACAAGAGTCTTAGTCATACCAGAGTCCAGTTGATCATTATGTTAGGCCTGTTCTGCCAGGTTCTACTGACTCTATGCAAAATCCCTATTGCTTGAAGAGCAGTTTGTTTACCATTAGAAGATTATTATTCCCACTCAGGGTGCGGGACAGCCTTGATCCAGTGGATCAGGGGCTTATTGTTCCAACATGGAGGGGGCCAGTCTTGGTTTCCATCATGGGGTGTTCTGACTGCAAAACTTGTTATTTCTGGATTCTTGCAAATATATTAGTGACTCTTACCTTGCTATTTTCAGACTTGAAGAGAGACAAGAAATTAGGTAAATTTAGGTCAAATCAATCTTGTATTACTATGTCTTAGACGAACACTTCTCAAAGGAAATGATGCAGAGTTAAAGCAGGAATCTGACCCAAAGCTTAAGGTAGCAAAGAAAACAGCCAAGTAAAGAGCCAACGCTTTAGCAAAAGCAGCCTTAAAGTCCCTCTTACAGAGATAACAGTGAAAAGTTCCTGTTCCAGGCTTAATAGTGAAGACCTAGCTAAGAAGCTTGTGTTTGTACAGAGTTTTAAAAGCAATAAAGGAATAAGGCATAGAGTAAATTAAAACGGTATAGGCAGGAAAGCAGAAAGTGCAAAAGCTGGAAAGTGGATTTGATATTTGACATGGAGAGTTCAAATTACAAAGACAGACAGATGAATTGTGCCTCATCAAAACTAAACATTTTACATCAAAGGTCAATATGAGTGAAATGACAAGATGATTCACAGAATTGGGAGAAAATAATTGCAATCAATCATATATCTCATCAGAGCTTAGAATCCAGGTGAATAAAAGAACTCTCAGCACAAAAAGATGATTGAAAAAGGCAAAGGACTTGAGCAGACATTTCTCTAAGGAGATAAACAGATGACCAAACAAGTACATGAAAAGATGCTAGACACCATTATTGGAGAATGCAAATCAAAACCACAATGAGATACCACTTTACATCAAATAGGTTAAGTACCATAAGGGGGAAAAAGAGGTAGAGAAAGAATATGGGAGACTTGAGACTCCATTAGTCTTGTCCTGATGAGACGGGGAGCCACTGGATCTCCCAGTCAGGAAGAAACACACACTGGCTTCTAAGCTGAGAACAAACTATAGGGCTTTGTGGAAATCCATAATAACAAAAAAAGCAAGGAAATCCATTATAGACACTATCCTAATAATACAAATGAGAGATGTCCCCTTAGTTTCTCCTCTCTATGACTGTGTGGGGGGGGGGGGGAGAACGATTTAGAGGAGAAAATTTTTCAAAATTTCAGAGTTTCAGTTCCTGGTCAGCTAATTCCACTGCTCTGGGGCCAAGGTCAGGCTGGACATCATGGCAGAAGGGTGTGTGTAGGGGGAGGAGTTGCTCAGTTTATAACAGCCAGAAAGCAGAGAGCCCTGGAATGCAAGGAGATAATATAATTCTCCAAGACAGCCCCCCAGTGACCTACTTCCTCTGGCCACAACCTACCTGCCTAGAGTTACCACCCAAGAATCCTCTCAAATTATTAATCCATCAAGTGGACTAATCTACTGATGAGGTTAAAGCTCTCAAAATCTAATCATTGTACCTCTGAACATTCCTGCATTGTCTCATACATGAAATTTCAGGTGACACCTCATATCCAAACCATAACATGAGGCACTTGAAACTGGGGAGTGGCCAAGACAGCTGCCAGAATAGTTAAATTGGGGGCTGAATTTTGAGGATAGCCCACAGGATTAGGAATGTTATGAGACGACACAAGAAGGAGAGTGGAGTCCAATAACTACAAAGTTCATGGGTCTCACTAAGGATTTAGTAGAACGTGTTACCATTTACAAAGTTGGGACAAATGCTGGAAGAACAGATTTTGGAAAAAAAAAATGACCAAGAAATGATTTTTGGACATCATAATGCCACTCGGAAGGAAGAGCAAGAATCTTGTTCAGAAAAGAGAATCTCAGCAGAGATCTAAATTCGAGAACCTCCAGCATGTGATTAAACTGGAAACTCCAGAGGACAAAGCACAAGGGGGAGAGCCATGGGCTGAGCCCTGAGGCCTCCTTATATTAGGTGAAGGGACCAAAGAAAGAACCAAGGAAAAAAGCAGCAAAGGCACAGTCAGGAAGGGAGGAATAAACTAGGGAGTGGAAGTCAAACAAAGCAGATATTTCCAAAAGAGGGACATGATTAACTGGGTCAAACATTGCTAAATGCAAGAGATGAGCTCCGAATATTGCAAGGGATTTGGCCACTAGGAAGTTCATTGGCAATTTTGATAAGAGAAATGCTGAAGGAATTGTGTGTCTTAAAGCCAGTCAACTGGTATGTTATAAATGTAGGTCTGGGCACTGAGGATAAAGAACTGAATACCATTTGCATATCAACTCTAGGTATGATTTTTTTTTTAATTAAATACAAAGGGCATTTAAATGATAGTACAGACCAGGTAAAAAGGTAGCAGAGACACTGAACAGGCCTGCAGGAATCAGAGTGGGCTTCCCCGAGGAGGAGGCAGATCTGGCAAAGGAAGTGGCAATGTCACCAAAGCAGTGTGGGAGGAAGGCCCCTGGGGGAGTGGATTGAGTGAGTAAGAGCCTAGGTGTTGAGGAGCAAAAAGAACCTTCCTTTGTTCTGAGATAGGGAAGAAGAAATGTAAGCGGGAAAGGCCAAGGAAAAAAAATACAACTTTAATATGAAAGCCTTGTGCTAACCTTCCATGCCTCCATTTCCTCCCCGGCCAGTTCTCTCTTCCAGGCCTGTCACTTGCAGATTTCTGGGAAACCTATAAATCTTCACTTGCAATCTTAAAGTTATTGGACAAAGGGAAATAGGAAACTACTCATGTGGGGTACTTCCCCAATGTTACCTTTTGATCACATAATGGAAAAGATGTCAACCTGTGAATCCCGAGAATTGTCAGGCCATCATAAACCATCTTTTGATCAGCAGACTGATGTCATACCCTTATGCCTCCCTGTGCCCACCACCCACCATCTTCCCTTTAAAAGAAGAGCCTGAGAACCCCAAAGCATCTCTCATTCTCAACAAGCTCCGCATTCTCCCTTGGGTGTGTTTCTCTTGCTGTCCTCAGTAAATCTCTGGGCTCAATATCTGACACTTGTAGAAACTCTCTTCTATGAAACTTGTCAAGAACCCTGTCTTCCTGAGTTGAGGTCCCCATCTCTGGGACCTGAGCAGACCCTGGCTGGAGACAGTTCCAGAAGCAGCTTCCATTCTGCTGCCATTGCTAACTGCACCGTTACTTGTTTCTCAACATTTTTTCTATTGAAGTAACTTTACATTTATTCATTTCTTTTTCATTTACACTACTCTCTTAGTAACAAGATACTTGAAGTGTGCTCATTGCATACATTTTTTTTTCCAAATAAGATGAAAAGACAACTTGAGTTTTTTTTATTTGTTTGGTATCTGAGATGGAACCCAGGACCTCCCACTAGTTCTTCAAGCATTCTACAACAGAGCTCCACCTCCACCCCCAAATAACATTTCCAAAATGTCCTTCCTGTGTTTCATATCTTGGGATCCCTATATTCAACCCTAGAATATCAGGGAAGGCCAATGGAAGGAAATGATGATACAGAAAGCTGAGTCCTTATCCGTGATGCTGGACCAAAATGAGGACAAGGATTTGACAAAAAGGAAAAAGTCTTTGCTAGCAAAGGAGAGAAGAACAGACTCAAGTGACCAATGCTGCCATTCTAAATTTGGGGGGGAATCAGAGGATTTTGAAAAGGGAACTACAAGGGTTATTTCTAGATATTATCAGTATATGTAATTAATGCTCAACTTTATCTTTAAAAGAGCTGTTGTCCCATTTCCAGGTCTGGAGTTTCTCTACTCAGGTGGGCAGTGAACCAAAGGATAGGGAACTCAGGACAGGAAGAATGTTCGTCCCATTTTCTCCACAATTACATGGGGCAAGAGGGAGAAGACGAAGAAAAATTTTTTAAAAATGTCAATTTAAAAATAAGCCTGTGTTTACAGTTAATTATAGTCAAATTATAAAGTGGACTCCTGCTATGTGAAAGGGACCTCTGATATAATAAGAAAGGAAAAGTTAACCTGGAATCTGCCAAGTCTGGATAAGTTAAGTATTTATGGAAGCCTCACTCCATACCACTCCGTTTCCCAGCTAATTTCTTTCTTTTTGTCATGACTCCAATACAAGCCCAGTTTGCTTCATGGTCCCCAATGCCTCTGAAATGCATATCATGCTAAACAATTGCTCTCAAACTTTCTAATTAGTTGCTTAAAATCTTTCAGCTACTTTGCATTTGCCCCTCTCAGAAGAGCTCCCAAGTAAAAATCCAAAGGGAAATCCTTAACTGAGTGGAACTTCTGGTCTTGCAAACTATGGGAGTCCCTGATGCCCCATGGATGTTTCTGTTTAACTGATGGGTGGGAGGTTCTAATGGTTGTGCATAAATTCAAGCAGGCCAAGACAGATTATAACAGAAAGTGTTATAAGCCCAGGGAATTCCCTGATCCATCACCATCAGTCACTTACATTTAACCTTTATAAAACTCACTGTCTATTGTAATGACCTTTCAATTCCAAGATAAAAGAAAAGTTCACATTTGATCATTTGATGAGCAAGTTCCATCATATTTTTTCTGCAGCAAAATTTTTTTTTTTTGACATTTCCCCATCCAATTCAGCTTCTTTCCCCAAGGACTGCCTTTGATCAGCAGAGCAAACCTGTCTTAAGGATACTGCCCTTAACAAACCTTAGGTGGGGAAATGAGAAAGAAAAGCAGGAACAATGATCGTTTTTTCTCTTTCATGAACATATGGCCATTATTATTAGATCTTCATTAAGTGATGCAGAGAGAAAAAAAATAGTAAAGAGAATAGAGATGGAAATGGCTACTGCTTAAAAAATGAAGCCATGAGGAGTACTCTCCACGCAGGATTAATGTTAATGTAGTAGAATTGCTCCATCCTCTTAATTAGACTCATAATTTTTAACCTTTAGGTAAACTGTGTATTCAGGCATGGCGAGGAAGGATGAGAAATGAAATTAGCATTGCCCCAAGGCAGGAAAGAACACACCTACCAAAGACCAGTGGGTTGTGATGAATGACTGCAGGAGGCACTATGCTTACCTTGCCCAAAATAACACCACCCAGCAGGTGAGACCCAGCTCACTTGCATATGTGAACAAAGATGCTCAGTGACAAAGATGCCCTCAAACTGCAGGATTAGCTCTAAGACACCACAGACCAGCTTATCAAATCACGGAAACAAAGAAATCTGTGGCAGCCAAAGCACACACTTCTACTTTAAAGAACTCTCTGAGCAGCTCACAGCCAGCAAACTCCATTCAGCAGGAAGTAGGAGTTCTTTTCTGGTGTAATTGATCAACTCTGGAATGTTCTTAGCAGAGAACACAGATCCTACAGAGACGCATTCAAATCACCTGCAGTCAAAACTGCACCAGACCAGCTCTTCAGATTTCTTCCTTTGTTAATCTTTCCTAGCTGCCAAGATGCTTAAAGTTCTTCCTTGTATCGAAGGACTTCTACTAAATATTCAGTCCTTTTAAGATGATTCTTCAAACTTTTCTCAGAAAGTACCTCAAGCTGCTATAAAATGCATACAGTAATCCCCCGTTTACCAGTTTCACTTTGGGAGGTTTTAGTTACCCACCATCAATCCAACCAAGGTTAGAAAATGTGAACTGGAAAATTCCAGAAACAAACAATTTATAAATATTAATTTGTGCACTGTTCTGAATAGCTTGATGAAATCTTGCACATTCTCTCTGGTAGGCAAATCATCCCTTTGTGAGGTATATATGTTACCCATCCAGTAGTCACTTAGTAGCCAGGTCCAATATCACTGCAACTATTGCAGTTTGAGTACATTTTCCTACTTTTAATATTCATTCATGTGTTACTCTCTTACTGTGCCTAATTTATAAGTTAAACTTTATCACAGGTATGTTTATTTGTATAGGGAAAATACTGTATATTTATATAATACATTATATAATGTGCATTATATATATATATATAATAAAATATATACATAATAAAATATGCATATAATAAAATAGGACCAAACTATTACATTATACTACAGTCATCCACTGGGAAGCTCAGAACATGTCCCTTGTGGACAAAAGGGAACTACTTGAATTTTATTGTCCAAGGTAAGAGTCTCCCTGGTTCTTTGATATAGTTCACATAACATCTTGAAAGTCTTGGGAAATCAATGCACCTCCTTCAGAGATCAAATACACAGCAGGAGAAAAGGCCACTGTGGGAAAGAGACCTCAATGGCCAAGGCTATCTGGTACCCTTTGCTTTATCAGCTCTTCCACTGCCAGAGAGGGGGACAACTTTCAGACCATGAGAAAAAATATGTCAACAGTGGATGTTGAGTTTTGCACGTATATGCAGAGATACACACAGATGATCAAAATCCCCAGGCAACAAGCTTACAAAAGCCATATTCAATGGGATGTCTATGGGAATCAAAAAGATAAGTAGTGTTTATTAGCTACACACAAATACAAGCATACATAAATAGTTTTATACACACGTATGTTAGACTTCTGTGACTATTAAAAAGATAATTTTGGAAATTTGTTTTGATTTCCCAAAAAAAGGCAATAAAATAATCCTTTCCAAACATTAACTTTTCAGTTTATGTTGACATTAGTATAAACTACCACAGCGATTATAATATTGCCTAAATAGTAAAGCCAATTTTGACTTGAACTAAATATTTGATTTTAGTTAAAACTAAAATTGAGGACATACATATTCATGCTTACATTAGGATCTACAAATAGATTTACAGGTTTAAAAATAGCTTGATGATAGTACTTTAGAGGTGTTTCATATCTTTCTTCGGTGTGCTCTACATTAAAAAAAAATACACTTTTGTTGTGATGGAATGAAGCTCCGGGTTGAGTACTAAAGCAGCATGAGCAAGGCCATGGGTTCCATCCCCATTAATACACACACACACACACACACACACACACACACAACACACACACACACACACACACACACACATAGATTTTTTTAATAGTATGTGAGAAGTAAACTCAATATTGTAAATATGCCTTTTAATTTAATTCTGATTTTAATTTTTTTCTCTCTGTATTTGTTCATTTGTTAAATGGCTGATGATCACTGAGGTTATGCACTGATTATTTTGATAAAACCATACTGCCTGGTCCCCTTGGTATAGAATGTATTTCATTGTGGACAACGGGTTATAAGCAGAAATGTGATAGGTCACCCCAAAGCTACAGCAAGTTGGAGGCATTTCAGAGTCTACCTGTCCTCTGCTATGCTGACTAGTAGCACTTGAGAGAGAATTTACTGCATTCCTCTGGGTGCTAGAGGGGGAAGATATAACAAGGAGCTTCCAGCCAATCCATAATAAATAGCTGGTCTCTGTAAGTAGTGAAATCTTGTCATTTTAAACCACTGACATCTTCTGAATTTCTATTTTGTTGTTGGAATTCCAGCAAAATTTAGCTTTGCTTATCTGATATAGGAATGCTGATTATTATCTTTTAAATTTATTTTACCATGGTCTCACATGATTTTTACGTATAAAAAATGTTTTTTTTTTTTTTTTGGCACCTACTGTGTGCCAGTTCCTAAGTGTGGTATTAAAAGTCTCAAAAAATAAATATGACTCAGTTGCTCTTTTGAAGAAATTGCAGACCTGGAAGATTTTCACTTGGAAATGGAATTCTCATTTCAATTTTACCTTCATGAAAATCCATGCCAACAAAAACTGCCAATCCAGAGTTCCTATGCCCCCCTCCATGCCATTTGTATATCAGCTGCCAACAAAAACTGCCAACCCAGAGTTCCTATGCCCTTTTTTAAAAAAATAACTCATTGTGGGATGGTATCATTTGGAATAGTTGGGTCCATTGTCATGGACTCTGGCTTCTCACTTGCTTCTCATCATCAATATGTTCAAGGCCTTGGGAAAACGAAACAAGGGTATGTGGCCAAAATCATGCCTCCATGTTGAGAATCTGCTCAATTTCACTGACAATGAAAAATGAGACAGCACAGGGTCATAATTCAGAGGCAGTTCTCCAAAAGGTTTCTCCTTCCTTCCCTCCCAACCTGCATTCCTTCCTTCTTGCATGCTCCTCCCTTCCCTCTTCATCTCCTCTCCTCTATTCTCCCCTCCCCTCCCCTCCCCTCCCCTCCCCTTCTCTCTCTCTCTCTCTCTCTCTCTCTCTCTCTCTCTCTCTCTCTTTTCTCTCTCTTTCTCACCTGCCCTCCATCCACAACTCCCTCCTCTCATGGTAGTTTCTGCAACTGCTCCACTATCCTTACATCTTCTTTTTAAATTCCAATCCAAAAATTCTGCTGAATACATAGATGGATCATAATAGCATCAGCAACTTCATTTCTGATTTTCTCCTTATCTGACTTCCTTTCCCTGACAGTGACGTATTTCCCAAAAGAATTAGTTTTCTATTTTGGAAAGCATCTTGTGAAATGATTCCCCAGATAGATTTTGAGTGGATTCTGACTGTATCTACATAATAAGAGACAATCCAGTCTAGGCTTGACTCAGTTCCGAACATGTTGTCCCTTGTCATCTGGGGAGCTAGTGACCTGGAGGATTCAAGCAAGGATTACTTTTACCTGCCCATGAAACTGGATTTAACCCCACAGTTACAGTTGGGGTCATGTAGTTTTCATGTTATTTTATCTCTTTAACCCTCAGTCTGCTCATTGGTAATCCCCAATACCTCATGGGACTGTAGGGAGTAATTGAGATGGTTGTATAATTTGTCTATACAAGGAATTCTGAAAATATTTAATCACAAGGTGTGATACACAGCAGTGATGGATTCAAATGCTATGCTAATGTGAACAGTTTTACTATTGCTTTTCCCCTACTTAGGGATTTAGAATCTAGAGGAAAAAAAACCTATGTGTAAAATGCATAAACTTATATATTTATATTTATACATATCATATGCAGGCAAGCATAAGTATGTGCTTATTATATATGCATATACATGATTGTATAGGCCATTTATGAACATGTTCTCTTTGATAAACACACCTCTTTTCATTAGATAGAAACATCAGACAAAAGAAAGATATTTGGAAAAGACATTTGGATTCGAGGGCTTTAACTTGATCCTGCTTTGTTTCCATTGTTTCCTGACAGTTGTCTGTGACTTTGAAGTTAGATCTACCTGGATTTGTGTCATTCCTATAAAACCTGGGCAATTTACTTTATAATCTCTATCTCCTCCTTTATAATACTGGACTAATAAAACTATTCTTTAATGGCTTTAAAAATATAACACTGTTATGACTGATATAATACAAACATAAAATATAGATAAATGTGCATCTCCCTATCTTACTTTGGTGCTGCCTATCTTACTCAGTGCAAGCTCATGGCATCTGTTGTCACAACTGGTGGAGGTGTATTTTGACAATCTTAAATGGTAGGGGTATGGTTTTAATTCTCTGCTGGTTGGTCCTGGACACTTGGCTTCAGGGGCTCTAGACCACCTCTGTGCTTTCATATTCACTGCTCAGAGAGAAATATTCTGGATCTTAATTATAGCCATCCCTGGAGCTGGGGAGATCCCTGGATGCATTTCTGAGGCTACTGCTCAGAATCTTTTCTTTCTTCAACCAGGTGAACTTCAAGGCTTGGTCACTGTTTGCATTTCCAAGGGTTCTTTATTGCATCTCCAGCCCTCTACTCTCAGTTTTTACAACTTTCTTCTGTAGCCCTTTTTCCTTCCCCAGTTGCTCCCTGAAAAGCAGGACCTGGCTGTCTCTGACCTTCCAACTCTTGTCTCTCATCCACTTTGTCACCTCTGACCTCTAACCTCAGGCTTTAATTTAGCCTCCTGTCCTAACTATCCCCTATCTCTCAAAATCAGTGTGTTCAGTATAAAATCTATTAATCAGCAATAAAAGAGAATAAAATTATGGCATTTGCAGGTAAATGGATGGAGTTAGAGAAGATAATGCCAAGTGAAGTTAGACAATCCCATAAAACCAAATGCCAAATGTTTTCTCTGAAATAAGGAGGCTGATTCATAGTGGGGTAGGGAGCAGGAGCATGGGAGGAATAGACGAACTCTAGATAGGGCAGAGGGGCTGGAGGGGAAGGGAGGGGGCAGGGGGCAATTAATGATGGTGGAATGTGATGATTATTTTTATCCAAATTACAGGTATGAAGACATGAATTGGTGTGAATATACTTTGTTTACAACCGGAGATATGAAAAACTGTGCTCTATTTGTGGAATAAGAATTGTAATGCATTTCGCTGTCATATATAAATAAAATAAAATAAAATCTGTTAACTTCTTTACTATTAGATTCAAATCTTCCTTCAGCTTCCTGACTTGGATCTTTCTGCAAATTGCCCCTGCAGGGTCACACTTTCTCAGGACTAAAGATATCTGTGGTCCCTGCTGGCCACTAGCCACATATGACTATTCAGATAATGAATGTGGTTGATATAAAATAATATGTGCTGTAGATGTAAAATACACAGCAAATTCAACATAAAAAATGTAAAATATTTGAATAGTTTTTCTTTGTTGTTTTGTTTTGGTTTTAGTACCAGGGATTGAATTTAGGAATGCTTAACTGCTGAGCCATATCCCCAGTCCTTTTTTATGTCTTATTTAGAGACAGATCTTGCTAAGTTACTCATTGCCTCATTAAGTTGCTGAGATTGGTTTTGAACCTGTGATCCTCCTGCCTCAGCCTCCCGAGCTGCTGGAATTATAGACACATGCCACTGTGCCTGGGTAAAATAGCTTTTGATTATCTTCAGTTTGCTAATCCCATGTCAAAAGAATCCTATTTTAGATATTTTGAAATAAAATACTATTACAATTAATTTAACTTGTTTATTGTTAAATTTATCCTGTGATTACTGGACAATTCTAAATTGCCATGTGGCCTGAACTATATTTCCAACTGGACAACATTATGGTAGAGTCTTCTTTCTCCATTGAGAACACTCTCTCACCAGATAAAACTGGGGCTCCCATCTAAGTGTTTTTCTTGTCTTTATTATCCATTTCTATATTTTTTTCATGCTCCTCATCTCTTCTTAGACTCCTAGGCTTGCTAACTCCTCTACCAGTCTCTAGTCTCCTTCCAGTCAGTTCTGGTTGATTTTCTGTGGCATCACTATCCACCTTAAGTGTTTATCCACTGAGTGAAAGGATCAAGGAGGTGGGTTTCTACAGAAGCCTACTGTAATGTATCTAAAACAAAGAAGGGCTACCATTGTCCACCCCTGCTCCATGCTGCCCTTCCTTCTCTCTGTCCTCTCTGTCTACTTATCTGAAATAACCAGCAACAACCCCACTTTCTTCCTTCCCAGGAATTCTCGTCCACTCCCTCAAAGTGAATCACACTGACCTCCCTCCATAACTTTTCCCATCACTTGCTTCAACACAGAGTGACTCTTACCCACCTTAAGTTAAAAATGGGATGCCTTTCCACAAAAGACCTCTGGGATTCACCTAACTGTAAATATTTTCTCTCTTCCAGAGTACTTTACACTTCTCTAGCATTCATATAATCTCTAATGTTTCTACCAGGGCAGAAACTTTTGAAATAATATGGGCTCTGCGGTGAGTCTTTTCCCCATACTTATTTGGAATCCTTGAAAAAAAAATCTACAATTTAGTTACAACATTTACTTATTGTGCAGATGAGAAAATTAGATGCAGAGATTCTGGTTATATGCCTGACAAGTGGCAGAGTGGGATAAAGTAGTTACTTTTCTTCTTTAGAGCCCCAGTCATTTTCACTGTACCATACTGAAATGGTGGGTTTGCCAATCTTAGGAAGTTGCCTACCTTCTCTGCAAAATCAGTATCACCAGATGGAAAACCATTGCTTTGTATTTCTCATTAGATTTTATGTGTGTGTACATACACACGTGCAAGTGCACATACTGAAGAAAGCATGAAGAAATAAAAATGCCATAGTTCACCCACTTCCTCTTCTCAGAAAAAGCAAGAGGACAGTGAAAATTATATTTAGAAAGATAACTCTCTCATCTCCACAAATTTAGGTTAACTGACAGCTGAAGTCATAAAGACTATAATTTCCCAACATTTCCTGTCCTGCCAGTGATGTGGGTGTGAGTAGTGATATTTTTGCCATCCTCGTTCTTACGAATGGGGAAACTGAGATTTGGAGATGAATCTAAGATCACATGGTCAACAGCAGTCACCCAAGTGCTTGATTAAGAGTGAGGTTGAACCCAGCAGAACCTGTCACCACTGCTCTGCTACGTTTTCCTTGGGATGGTGCTAGTGAAACCCAGTGCCAGCCCTAGATCTACCAAGAGCATAAAGTCTGAGTAGACCCATTAGCCTCATCGGTGCAAGTCCACAAAACTTAATTTCCATATCTACTCCAGAATTTACCAGATGTGTTTATAATATAAATATCATCATAGATAAATATACATACTTCAAGGTAAGGAATTTTTTTTTTCTATTCTTTGTGTCTGTGTGTGGGGGATGGGTAACTAGGGATTGAACCCAGGGCCTCACATATTCTAAGAAAATGCTCCACCACTAAGCTACTTCACAGTCCTATGTTTCTTGCTATTCGTAACTTATGACCTTGGCAATGTTTTATAATTTCTAATCAATCAGTATGACCACATGGAAAGTCTGTTCAGAGGCGATCAAGTGTCTGAAGGTATAAAACCCATTGCCATCAGTCATTTGTCACAGGCTAAAGACTCTCAAAAGTCTTTTTTCTTTTCCTCCTTTGTTTTACCAAACTCTCTGGTTCCTTACTGTGACAGGAAAGTAATAAACTCTGACATGTGTTTTCACTCACTTTGGTTGGTTAGTAAGTGTCAGGGTGGAAAGGACACTCGGGGAACATCAAATATAACCTCCACCACTAAAGAGGAGAAACTTGAGACCCATAAAATATAAGTAACTTGCTCAAGGTCATGGAGAGTCAATGGCAGAGCCAGGAGTGAGACAGCAATGCCCACCTCCCAGGCCAGCAGTTTCCACCCTGTGAATCTGCTACCCACCCACAAGCACCAGGGCAGGAGTCTCAGCCAAATGCACTTATTTTATCACTCGTCCTCTGACATAATATGAATAGGAAGCAAGTGATACTTATTATTAATTGAGAATGACCCTGTTATTCATTCAGCGATTATTTATTAAAAATTCCCAGTGTGCCTGGTACTGTCTAAGCAGTTTGGAAATAAATAATGAGGCAAAAGAGGTCCTTTTTTTTTCCTGGATCTTACATTCTATTGATTAGGAAATAAATAAACAGGAAGAAAATGCTATATAGTAATCATCTCTAGGCAGAATATGAAAATAGGATGGAGTGTCAAAGAGTAATGGAGTGGATATTACAATTGAATGTGAAATTTGAGTTGAGGGTTAAATAACAAGACAAAACTAAACAAGGGGAGAACACTGAGGCTTCTGAGGGGAGAGAACACATGGGACTCACATAAGTCACATCAGAACGCATCAGTTCTAAGAGGTGAGGAGGCAACCTTTACCAGGAACAGAGGCAAAGGAAGTAAGGTCAAGTGTAGTGGCTTAGCTGGAGAGAGGGGCTGGCAAGGGGTCCATCTGGCAAAGCTATGTAGGCCACAGGAAGGAGTCTGGGTTTTATTTATTTATTTTATTTATATAACCTGGCTTGAAACCAGGTAATATAAACTCATTTTGAAAATATCATCACTTTGGCTAGAAGGTAAGAAGTGGGGGCAGATTGGTATAAGAGAGGAAGCTGGAATCTATTGTGCTTTTTCGGTGTCGGAAAAGATGGGAATTTGAAGATAGTGGGTAGCAGAAGAATTAAAGAAGAGTTTGGAGAGTTTGAACATTGGTTGTTGTATGGAATGGAGATGGTGAGGAGGAGAAAAGGCCTATTTTTTCCACCTTAAGAAACTTAGCAGATGACAGTACCCTTTATTTAAATAAGAAGACTAGATGGATGAGTGAATCTGGATGGATGGCTGATGACAGGAAGGAGCTAGACTTGACTCTAACATGCTCAGTAGTATTACAAGGGGTAGATAACACCTCATTTATAAACAAGTGAATTTTAGAAAGCAAGTGTGCCCAGAAGCCAGGAAGAGGCAAACTCTAAAACTGAGCTTTTCCCTGAACATGGAGTGGTATTCTGAGATCCTCTCCATGGGAACATGTGTCTGTCCTCAGGGAGCTCAAAGCTGTTTCCATTTCACCAGGCAGAGGGAGGGAGTGACCCAAAATGTCCACTTGCTTAGCAAATATGGATACGTAGTTCAACGTGACTCACATAAACTGATACCAGATCTTGGATTTGAAATAGGAAGATTTAAAAACATTAAGACTCAAGATGCTCCAGTGACTTCTCTACACCGTCTGAAGCCTTGCATGATCTCTGGATACCCCACTGTCTCATTTTCCTACCACCCTCGTTCCTGCCTCCCAGTCCTCTAGCTACAATATCCTTTATGCTGTTCCTCAAGCTGGAACTCTCAGCCCCAGTGAGGCATGTGCTCTCCTGCAACCCCCTCCTGCACCCATGGGGCTCAGCTGCAGAACCTTCTAGCAGCCGAGCAAGAGGAGACCTTTCACCACCCCTTCTGAAATGCAGCCCTCCATATCTGCCCACTCTCCAATCTTAGTCTTCTGGACTTCATTGCCTCACTTTGTTTTTGTGAAGCGACTCTGAGTGTATGTGACAGGGAGTGTGTGTGTGTGTGTGTGTGTGTGTGTGTGTGTGTGGTGTGTTTCTGTCATGGCAACTCTAATGATGTGCTAAGGAACCCTGTTTTTTCAGTGTTTTATTCCCACCATCTAGAATAGTGCCTGAAACCTGGATGAATACTCAACACACACTTAGTGCATGAAATAAAATGTAAATTCTGTTAATTAATCTTATTTGGTACAAAGAGTGGTGATAAACAGTTTTCAGTGTAGGAAACTCCAGAGTACCTTGATGTGCTGCTCCATTTCTAAGAAGTAATTAGGCTTTTCTTCATCACAATTCCTTACTTAGATTTCTGAACTTAGTCATTAGTTTTGAAAGCATGAGGAGTTAAATACTGGAAATGTCTATAATGCATATATACACACATGCATTTTAAGATCTACTTGGACATTCAAAAAGTAAATTATTATGAGTATATATGCCATTACATGATGTATATGGTATAACAGTATATAAATCATGTGCAGTCATTCCTCAGGATCCCACAGGTAATTTCTTTCAGGACTCCTCAGAGATATCAAAACCCAGGGATGTTCAAGTGCCTTATGCAAAACGATATGCTATTTGCACATAATTGCATCTTCCTGTATACCTAAAATCACAGAGCAATATGTGACACAATGTAAACAATATATAAGTTGCTGTTATACTTTGTGGATGAGGGAATAGGACAAGGGAAAAGTCTTTACATGTTCACTATAGGTGCATTTTTTTCAAATATTTTCAGTCCACAGTTGTTTGAATTTGAAGATATAGAACCTATAAATACAAATTATAATACAATGCCACATAGAATATATATGGCTATAAAATATAGTTTTTATTTATGTATTTTTTATGTATATAGCCAGTTAGTTGCATGCTTACTAAAGTATAAATAATCGGAAAAAAAAAAAGGAAAGAATTGAGAATATTAGGATACTTTTAAAGAATAGGATTTTTTGCCTTTAAATTCCACTAGAACATGATCAGGTAGAGCAATTGAATCCAGGTGAAAATCACTCCTCTACCAGCATGAACAAATGGACAGGAATGACTTCGAATCACCCATTACTTGTAGGCAAATAGAGGTTTTGAAGTGCTGGAGGGCACTGGATTCTTAGCTCTATTGAAGAACTTAAACAATCCTCACAGCAATCTTGTTTGCATGACTGATTTACTCTGCAAATGCTTTCTGTTCAGAAAAACCAAAGTAAACTGCAGCTCAGACTGTCTTACAGCTATTAGATTTCAAAGTTATGGAGTCTGAATCTCCAATGGCTTCATGTGCTGTTAGTCAGCTTTCCTTCCCTGTTACAAATTTCTGAGATAATCAACTTACGAAGAGAAAAGGTTTATTTTGGCTCACAGTTTTGGATGTTTCAGTCCATGAGAAGTTAACCCCCTTGCTTTGAACCCAGATTGGGAACCCATAGGGCAGAAAAACTGCTCAGGACAGGAAGTAAGAAAAGTAAAAAAGAGGAAGAAACCAGGGCCTACTGTATCCTTTAAAGGCATGCCTCCAGTGCCCTGAGATCTCCCACTAGGCCCTACTTCTTATGAGTTCCAATACTTTTTAATAGCTATAGCACTGGGGACCATGCATTTAACATATGGGCCTTGAGGGGATGTTCAAAATCAAAATCACGTTTCAATACTGATTTCTTTCCTATACCTTGAAGAGCTATAGCTTTATTGGGGAGGTTACCCCAAGTAGACTTTAGGAACAGTGGTAATGGCAAAAGGACACATATATTGATACTCCAATGAGTATATCTAGCAGGTACATTCTGTGTAGCATAGTGTTACGGCTTAGTTGTGATGTCTCTTGGAAACTCACATGTGAGACAGTGCAAGAAGTTTTGGAGACGAAATGACTGAGTTATACCCTTAGCCTAATCAGTGAATTGATCCCTGATGGGAGTAACTGAGGTGGTAGGGTGTGGTTGTAGGAGATGGGAATTGGGGCATGGCTTTGGGGTATATATTTGTATCTGGTGAGTGGAGTCTCTCTGCTTCATTATTTTAAATACTCTCTTAAAATATTTATTTGACAAAAACCATATGCATTCAATGTACAACACATGATGATCTGATACACGTGCATGTTGTGAAATGATCAAAACAATCAAATTAAGGAACATTCCCTCACCACCTGTGCTGTACATTACACCTCCAGAACTTGTACTTGTTCATCTTATAACTGAGAGTTTGCATCCTTTGATCAATGTTTCTCTAACTTCCCGTCACTCGCCAGTCCCCGGAACTACTGTTTTACTTTCTGTTTCTACGAGTTGGACATTTTAGATTCCATATATAACTGAGATCATTTGTCTGGTTTATTTCCACTTAATGTCCTCTAGTTTCATCTTTGTTGTCACAAATGACAGGATTTCCTTCTTTCACACACACACACACACACACACACACACACACACACCTTTTTTTTTTTTTTTTTTTTTTAAATCCATTTATCTCTAATGGGCACTTGTGTTGTTTCCACACCTTGGCTGTCATGAATAATGTCATGAGCGCAGGGGTGCAGATATTTCTTTGAGAAACTGATTCAATTTTTTTTTTGATATTTTTTATCCCAAGAATAAATAAGTGAAAGGCCAAAGGAAGAATAATTGTCTTTAGAAGACAAGGGAATACCTAGCTTCAGAGCTCCTTGGGTGAAACTGTGCAGTTGGAGAGCTGTTCCCGCGTCAGCCTTCCCCTACGGTCCCCTTCTGCCTCTGAACGTTCTACAGGCTCCTTTTTCTCAGGACCCCATTTAAATCAGGTCACTCCGTTCTCTCTCCCTTTCTAGAACGTTCATAGTGAACAAATTCCCACTAAGGCAGTAGAAACTTCTCAGACTATGTTTTCTGACAGCATTTATATTCTTAAACTGAATACAGAGAGCAATATTTAATGTAAAATTAAAAAAAAACTTAATGGTGATATTTAAGAAAGAAATTTTGGATATGAATGGCATTCTCAGTTCTCTGGAAAGCAACTCTGTAAATGGTGCTGCTTAGATGTTCAGACCTGGGTAGGTGAGTGGGAGAATCCACTGATATTCATGGATCCAGAAAGGTCAAATGGAAGGAGGTTGCCAAGTCACCTTTGTGGTCTAGCCATTCAGACAATGGGGAAAATAATCAGTAATACTAAATATATCATCTGACTACGTCAGTGAATCATATTTTCTGAGCAGAGCAGAATCGTGTTTCCCTACTTTACCCTACTGACTTGAATATACTATTTTCAATATACTATATTTATTTTCATATCTTAAGTATATGAGTTTTACTTTCGGTTTTTACCTAACAAGATGTATGCCTTGATCAAAGCACATCAATTCACACAATCCTCTACAAAGCCCAGGGCTTTCAAGATGGTTATATCTGTAGAGCACCTTAGGGTCTCTGGTGGTCACCTTTATGTCCAATATCTCATTTAGTGCAAATGATAAGCATGTACTTGAGAAGCACAGCTTTGCTGTTCACATTCCACAAGTAGAAAATGAGCTCCAGAGAAGTGAAAGTGTCTGGTCAAATGTCACAGAACTACAAAGTGACAAAACTAGGACTGGGATCCAGGTCCCTTTGGGGAAAAACCAACACACCATGTATACAGTACACAGTGCAACAAAACTACTACCACGAGATTAATCACCCAGAAGTTATTTCTACCATACCTCAATTCATTCAACCATATCTATTCAGTCCCTACCCGTGTCAGACACTGAATTAGACAGCTAAAAGAATAATCAGCCTACATGCTTTTTCAGAAATTTGTCTGACTCTCTCTTCTTATCCTCATTGCCAGGAGTGACCTGGGCTTTCCTAGTCAAATTGTCCAAAATAAATACAGCAACAGCCTGAAGTCATAACATGCAATTGGTACTCCTGTGATGAAGGCGTTTGAAAAAGTACATTTGGGGGAAAGTTTCTGAGATTGTCCTTGAATCTCTTTGCTTCTTAATCACCATGATGTGAGCTGCTTCCCTCTACCACACTCTCCGTCATGATTTTCAGCCTCATCTTGAGCCCCAGGAAATGGAGCCAACCTTCTATGGACTAAGACCTCTGAAACTATGAGCCCTCAAAAAAGCTTTTTTCTCCCCTACAATTGTGCTGGTTGGGTCCTTTAGTCACAGCAGCAAAAAGCTGACTAAAACACATAGCAAGTATTGGAAGAGAATTTGAAGCTAGGCAGGACTTTCTATGCTCATTCCCTCCAGGGATATTGGCACAAGGCTTCCCCATGAGAACACCTTCCTATGTCCTTCTCAATTTTGTCATCCATCTAGGGGGAAATGATAGACTATAAAGCTAATTGACTGTGGCCTCAATATTAATTTTTGTGTTCTCTGTGCAAATCTTTTCCAAGTGGGTTCTATTTCATTTCCTATCCTTATCACATACTGCTTTCAGGAGATTGACCTCAGGAAAATTCCTACATAGCTACTGATACTTGAGGAAAGGCCAAGGCGCCCTCCCTGAGGATAAGTGGACACTTCCTCCCGAGGTGACAAGGAGCTGCCAAGCATTTATAGGTTAGTGATTCCTGGCCTGGATTTGGAAGTTGCTCTGTAGCAGAGTTTCAGGGCCTACATAAAGGGCAGGGTAGGAAGTAGCAATCACAGTGAAGAAAAACAAAGTTAAACGGGAATAACATAAAGATTCCCTCAAGTAACAAAAACTTCGATCAACATCTTGGAATTCTATTCCTTTCCAGAGTTTTCAGAATACACTTCCAGTTAAAGAGACACATGACACGTTCCAATTGGCTGGTACTTATCAGTAGCTCTGGGGAAGAATATCTGAAGAATCTGTCAGAAAATGACAGTGTCATGGTTCAGTCACACACTGAATGAAAAAGACACAGTGGTGAACCATGCATGACCTTATCTCGCTTGTCTTCTCTCTCTACCTGCCTGCTTCTAGATGAAGGAAACCCGAACAACAACTGGAATTAAAAGACAGCAGACTCTGAGGATGTGGTATTCACAGGGCTCCCCCGAAGGGGATGTGAACGTAGAAGCTGCTGCATCTTGGCTAGCTTAGTGCAAACCCTTTGATGCTGCAAAAAAAAAAAAAAATTAAAAAAAATTGCCCAATTTCAGGCCACGCACTCAACTAGATAGCTTTGCTGGAGACTACTTTGACAATTCTTCTCTCTCTTCACCCTTATTTTTCGACACAATTAGGAAATTCATGCAAATTCTCAATTCCTATGCATTCCTCATTTCCTTATAACTTTCGGCTTTTTGGAGCTTTGCAGAGTGCAAGAAGAAACATCATAGTTTGACTTCAAGCATAATAGGTGCCAGAATGACACTTGTCCCCTCCCAGCTATGTGGCATTGAGCAAGCATTTTCTTTCCCGAAGATAAGAAGGAGATAATAAAATCCTCCTGGATTTTATTTTCTGAACTATCAGACGGGGAGAATTACACAGTGCAGGTCTGTTTGGGTTAGAGATAATGATTATACAGTACCCCACACATAACCGAGGCAGAAGAAACCTCTGTCATTGATGGTCATTTGAATATTCTCTTACCTTTCTCTCATCTTGTTTTCTTTATTTTCTCCCTTTAATTATCTATTACGTATACCATGGAAAGGAATCTATGGCAAGAAGTCATCCTCTTATTGATTTAAATCCACCTGCAACCATAACTTAGAATATTTTTTAGCTTCTACTAATTCTAAGTACTAGTAGTAGCAGCCCAAAAGCTATGGTAAATCTCCTAAAATTAACATTTTTGTTTTTTAAAAAATTAAGAACAACAACAAAAATGTATAATTGTCTTTGATGCTCCGTTACATTTATCAGATTAGACATAGTTGAAGTAAAATGATAATAACTATTTCTGGGAAATGGGCTCCTAATTTTACAGTGTTGTTGTGAGTATAAATTGGCACAACCCTGATGTGTTACAGAAGTCACTGTGGCAAAAGCCTTAAAAATGCACACACTTTCTGCTCTGGCAATGGTACCTTAAGGAATAAATTTTGAGTAGATAATCAGTTATGTTCATAAAGATCTACATGCAAATTTTCTTGTAGTGTTACTGGTATTAATTTTAAAATATGAAAGTAAAGTACATGTCCAAATAGGGGATTTGTTAATTGGAGTATATCCATATAAGGGAATATTCTTCCCTTAATAAAAATCATGATCTGAAATCTTATTTGTTGATATGAAAAAGTGTGAGTTTGTGTGACAAATACAGGCTGTAAAACAGTACCCCACGATTGGGAATCTCTGCTGAATGCGTCCTGAATTAATGGATAAAGCAGAAACTTGCCTAATGCTTCCAGATTTGCAAGTAGAGAAAGGAGAGGTATCTCCATCCTTCTTATCTCCTGGCCTTGGCTTTTTCTCTGAGGATGGGAGTGCTTACGGCTGAGGGATTCCAGGGGAAAGCTCCTGCAGCTGTGTTCCTTGGGCACTGGCTCTAGGATCCATGTGGCTGCTTTGTGCACACTGTTCTCCTTGTCTCTACCTATTTCACAAGGCGAGCTCCTCTATATATGTGCCCCGATGGTGTCTTTTCCAGTAGTGGGAGTGTGAGGCGAGGGCCACTTCTCTATGATGCTGTCTGCATGAGTGCTCTATGGCCCTACCACTAGCAGTGCTAGTCTGGGGGTGGAAGCTGAAGGACATAAGTACCCATATTGCAATCTTCAAGCCAACCCTCCAGGACAAAGGAAATACTGCATCTGTGCCCAGGGTCCTCCTTTAGCTCCCTCCTTTGATTCAAAATCCATGGGTAAAAAGAGACCTAATAAAAAGCATCGAGCTCTGATACTTTATTCTGACATATTTCTGTGAATACACACATGGAAAGTTGCTTGGAAGGATGCAGGCCAGAATGGTACAGAAGTCATCTCCATGAGTTGAGATTGTCTGCACGTATGAGTTTCCTAATCAAGTCAGTCACCATATAATTATTACATGTTTCTTTCTATTTTCACAATTTGAATATAAATAAAATTCTCCTTTATGACCCAGATTTTGGACCTTCCATGCTGGGATGGAAGATGTGAATGATGTGGACCTTAGTTTTTGCTGGACACCTAACACAAACCAGGCCTAGAACAAGGAGGGTGTACTAGATCTTTCCTTCAGCTCTTTCACCAGGCTTAAGAGCTCAGGTGAAACGTAAATTTTTTAGGTGGTAAAAGTGAACTATCAAAAATGAGCATTTTATACAAGGACTGATAAGAACAGAATCCAGTCCTCCTCGGAGCTCCAGTGGCGCAATCGGTTAGCGCGAGGTACTTACAAGAGTCAAGTCCTCACTCCCAGTAAGGCTTCTACCAAATCCATACCTTCCTATTCAGAGAATTTAAAACAGTTGAACTTTGGAAGCACACACACACACACACACACACACACACACACACACACACACACACAGAGTGGTGTAACCAACTGGATATCACAGAATGAGTATTTTAAAGGACCTTCCAAAGTTAGAATGAGCATGCTCTCATCTTCCCTGTAATTCTCCAAAACCTAATCCTTAGATAACTAGAGACTACACAGTCTAAAGTAGGTAGAGTAGTTTCTGGAGATAAATGTTTTGACAAAATGCTGATATTGGCAGGTGCAGCCTTGACATCCAAGGGTGAGAGATATGAATAAACATTGAATCCCACAGGGTACTATGTCTGAGGATCCTTAAAAGGGGCACCAATAGGTGCCTACAATCTAATCAGCTCTGCAAGTATGACTGCATCCAAGGAGAGTACAATAATTGATTTTCACAATGATGATCTTGAGTCATCAGGAAAAGGTTACATTTTATGTTCAGAATTCTCCATTTAAGAAGGCAAGGGAGCGTGTAATCCATTTGAGAAAGATTTTCATTTCAAACAGTTAAAAATTCTTTGAAAAGATTTTTGGTGCCTAAAAGGATAAGTGACAGTTATCTGGAAAATTCATTTATGTGGAACATCATCTTCCCTGAAGATTCTAGATCAGCCAGGCAGTACATTGTTTTAGTTAGACTTCTCTTTCTTCCCCTTTGTTGACATTTCACTGTGTTTTTTTTCCTCCACCCTTTTGAAATTCTTTACCTCTAATCACCAAATTCTAAGCTTCTGAGACTAGGAACTATGATATCCCTTTTATGGAGGGTTCTTGATAACCTTGTGGGCTTTTGCTGCCTTGAAACACATGATAGACTGACATTCCCCCAAACAGGTCTTATTTTATTCCCATGGCATGCACAAACTGATGACAGACTCCTCTTGACATTTTGCAAGAAGCTGGTTTGGGTAAATAGTTCTAGACTTTTTCTCTTTTCTCTTTACTTTTTAAAACATGTTAATAACTAAGTAAATCATTCATTCTAAAAGAAAAAATAAATCAACCACAGACAAAAAAAGAACTAAAAAGAATAGGTCGATTTTTTGCTAAAATGAAATTATTTTTAAAGGAGTCATTTCTGTTAAGGTCTGCACTTTTCAGGTAACATAATTATTGTGAACACCGAGCATGGCTCTCTGCCGGTGTTGCTGGCATCCTTGCCTAACAATGCTCTCTTGTGTGCATCTTTTCACCAGGAGTAGCTCATCACTCTTGGATAAATGTGCTGAGATTCTTGATGCCCCATCACATTCTATGCCCTCTCTCAGAAAGAGCATCTCTTACCATCATCACCAAGAAGGCTAGTGCAAATGTTCTCTTTCAGTGCCTCTTCTCTCAAGAAGCTCTGTATTATTCTCACCATTGTTACAGGAAGGATGTTGTCCACATTTTCTTTTTGGAGATGAGGGGGAACCTTGTGAAGCTATAGAACTCACCCAGATCATACCTTGTATATCAAATCCAATGCTTGTAGACAATCAGTCCTTTCCTGGCTGCAACTCTCTCTGGAGAGTGAACAACTACAACTACAAAGCCCCTTTGGATAAACACCTATTTTTTTTTTTTTAATATTCTGGGTTTGGGAGACTCATCTGTTCTACTGAGGCCACCTCCCACTTTGGCCTATGAAGAAGCACAAGGTCAGGGTGAGACTTACCAGGCGTGTTGAGCAAGCGGGATCTCCTACAATGGTAGGCCACTTCCTGCTCACAGTGCTCGGAGCCGTCAATCAGAGCCTCTAGCTGCTCCATGCTGCCACCGTAGTCCAAGGCCATGGCATAGGGCTTCTCTGCGTTGGCACCCCTCACATGGGTTAGCTCTGTGTTGTTGTGCTGTACTGACATCCAGATCTTGTCTTCTGCTCAGACAATAACCCAAAGCAAGAGACATTACAAGGAAGGTCAAAAGAAGAGCAAGCAAAGAGTATAAATGAGTCACTAAATGTGTAACTCTTTATCACCATCCCATGCAAAGTGCAACAAGTAAACACTACCTGAATTCTTTTCTTATGAAGAGTGTCACCAGAGAGTTTTTGTTCCTCAGACTTAGTGTCAGAGCAAATTATCTAAATAGCTAAATTTTTGAAGTTCTCATTCACAGGCTTTATACAAAGCCTTAAATGTCCATTATGTCATTTAAAATTAATAATAGAGTCTTATTGCCACATCAGAGGGGACTTGGTTTCATGATATCCTCAAGAATACCATACTAAAATCTGTATGTGCTCAAGACCCTTTTATTAAAAAAGTGTAGTATTGATATATTACCCACTAACATCCACCCATAGACTTTAAATCATTTCTAGATTTTTATAATACCTAATTCAATGTAAATGCTGCAAATAGTTGTTGCACTATATCCTTTATGAAATGACAACATAGATCATTTTCTCAAAAAGCTGTCAGTATCTTGTTTAAAAATAAGACATATATATAACAAGCATCTGTAAAGTACAACATCATTAAGAAGGCTGAAACGATGTGATCAACGCTGCGTGTGCAGGTGCTTAATTGTAGTTTTTAATTATTCATTCTCCATGTTACCTCTATTGGACAAAAATAATTTAAAAGTTTTACAATAAAAAATACACAGAGATGAAGATCTCTAAATCAGAGAGAAACAATAAGACAGGAAAACATGGAAGCCAAGGAGAAGAGAGAGAAATTTGGGTTTTAGAGGTTTAGAGATCTGCATTTGAAACCTATTTCTGCCAACAAAGAGCTTGGATCAGTCACCTCACCGTCCTGAAGTTCAAGGTTATAGTCAGTTAAGATGAGAGCAATTACAACAAAATCAGGACAGTAACACCTGCAACACAGGCTTCAGGGTTGTTAATATGAAAAAAAAAATGTAGTTATAAGGCACTGTCTGGAGGCATTCAGACTGTTAACAGTCTGTTACAGTAACCTGGGCAAATATTTACTGCACTTGGACATGCAATTTAATTCTGAACATCCTCACAAAGCAAAAGAGGAAATCGGAAGACTTGAAAAGCTTTTGTCATATGAGAATCTTGCCCACATAATTGCATCATTACTCTTCATAGATTCTCAGAGCTGAAAAGAAATCTAACATAGAAATCATTTTTTTCCCCTTTCCCACCCTTTTAGTTTTAAAAATGGGTAAACTAAGGTCCTTAAAGTAAGGAAATAACTCAAGGCATATCTACCAGACACAGATGACTGGCAAACATGCTCAAAGTATCACTACTTATTAGTCCTCACTACTTAGAAGCAGGGTGAGGACTATTGGCAGAATTTAACAGGAAAAAAAAAAAAACGCAGAAGAGACTACCTGGGAACCTTAGATTACTTCTTCCTCTACCATCTTCTGTACATGACTTGGAACAAGTTATTTCATCTCCCTATTCCTCACTTTCAACATATTAAAAGTAGAAAGAAAAGATTCAGTTTTAATTATTTCCAAAGCATTTTCCAACTCTACAAAAGAAATGCTTCCTGGACCATATAATTAAATCATGCTCAAACAGTCTGACACATCTTAAGTCTGTTTGATAACCCACACTTCCCGAATGTTTCTCTGAGCCAGGATTGCATTTTTTCTCTAAAATGCAAAAACAGTCAATGTTATCAGATTTTCACTTTAAAAAATAATAAGAGGACATGATTATTATTTGTAAAGATAATATTATAACAAAAGTAATTAATCTAAAACTTCAAAAGATTTTGGCAACCATTTAGACAAATATTGATAAAATAAGCAAAGAAAACTTATCACTGAATACTGAAATGATATAAAGGGAGGAATAAAGATGCACAGTTTTGAAATAGCCTTTATGCTTACAAGAAGAATAAAAGGAAAACCATGTCTAGTCTATAATAACAGAAGATGTGTTACTGCTTTGTTCCAGGATATTTAAAACACGTTATTCCTTCATTAGCAAACATCTACCACAAGCCTCAAATTCAAACATATTGTGAAGGACAAGAGGAGAGATGATTGTTTGAAACCTCAAGCCCATTTACAAGCTTTCATTTCAAAGATTCCCTGGTAGATAGGTAAAGATTAAAAATAAGGAAAGTAGTTAGATACTATTATTTCTATCTATCTACCTATCTATCTATCTATCTATCTATCTATCTATCTATCCATCTATCCATCCATTCCCTATTCTTCATGTATCCAAGCTGAAATACAAATGTGAACATCATTAAATTGCATGTATTTATATTTTCCTTCTAAGTATTCATATTCATACATATCTAAGTGTAAGTATTCATACTCATACATCCATTCATCTAACTGATGAATGTACCCATCAACTGATTTTGCCAAAATCATATTTTATCTTTGGCAAGAAGTAAAAGGAAGTTATATTGGAATTCAAGTTTTGTCTTAAGGCCACTTATAACATTGATAACTCCACCTTTTGGCTTGCAAGGGTGAATTTTGCCTTTAATATTTCAATCACTAACAAGCACTTTTAAGTACCTGAAATATGTGGGGGAAAAGCAAGAGAAAATTTAGAACTTCAAAACATATCCCACAATTCACCTAATACACATCTCAAGCCCTACTTGCAAGCACAGGACGCAGGAGAAGAGGAAAGAAGATTGTTTCAAACCTAAAACGTCATAGTGGCTTTCTTTTCAAAGCTACCCTATGTTCTCTGAATACTTTTGCTTCTGGAAAAAGATTAAAACTGAAAATACAGAGGTGATTAATCCTGTTTTATCTCACTTTCTATTTTTTTTTCAGCTATGTTATAGCTATGCACACTAATACCTGCAACCTGGATAAATATTGGGAAGCCAGGCATACCCATGTCACCATGGCAAAAGTCAGCTTTGCTGACTGATGTTGCTGATGCCAGGCTTAGGATGGGAAAGGATAGCTTTAGCTAGAGAAGTTTAGCTCTGAGGGATTTCCAAATGAGCTGGATTCATTTGCAACAGTCTGGTAGGCTGAGAAGGAGGGAAGATTCATTCCCAAGTGGAACCATATAAGGATTTACATCTTATTTACCTTTAACTAAAACTGAATCCATGAAGTTAAAAGTTCAAGGGAATTGATTTGTTCAATGGACAATGGAAATAAGTAGATACAGTTGGGTTCTAGAGCCAGAAAATCTTTCTGTGTATGCTAGCTCAATGCTTCCAGGTTAACCAACCATGGTCAAATTATTCTCTCTTAAGCCCTGTTTCCTCAACCAGTAATAGAGAAAAGTATTACCTGGTTGAGAAATAAGCCTATCCGAGTTGGAATCTGCTTTCTCATCCTTGGCAGTAATTTTGGGCCCATCATTGAAATATTTTCATTGGAAAACAAGGTTACTGAACTGTGGATGTGACTCAGCAGTAGGGTGCTTGCTTAGCATGTATGAAATTATGGGTTTTACCTACAGCACCATAAAATCACCAATAAACACAAAAACAAAGAAGATGAGGTTTTTTGATAATCAACATTTCCATTCCTGATAGTAACATCATGATTTGGTGCCATGATCCACAGGAACACATAACAGGTTATCTGGTGCTCAATAGCTGAGAATCTACACATTAGAACTTTGTATCAGAATGAGGAGCTGGATGTCATTCCTTAGAGAAATTGAGTGGTGGGAAGCATATTCTGCAAATCAGGTTAACAAGAAACATGGATTGTAATTTCTTGAAGCATAGTTGCTGCTGTACACAATAAATTATTACTACCTTATTCAATTATCCATAAACAGTGGAATAGCATCATATGTCTATTTATTGGTGTCTCTTACATTTCCTGAAATTTTTTTTAACAGAATTATTTTTTAAGAGCTCAGATCCAGAAACCTCAAAAAATATTGCTGTCCAATTCTACATTGCACTATCCTGTCCATTCTCTTTCATCAGTCTGGTAGGCTGATGTGTCTGCTGCTATTCAATCCCATGATTAGAAACACAGATTCATATCTCTTACTGTTCAAAGGCATGTGAGTGTGTTTAACTAAGACCAATTCATTTTGCTTAAGAGAGGAGTGCATTAGGAGATTTTTGAACATACAGGAATCTACTTATTCATTATTATCTTAAGAAGGAAATAGGGTCACTTCACTAAACATCCAACTTAGCTTAAAGAAACTGTTATTATATATTCAAAAATTGCTTTTATAAGGTAACATTCATCCCAATGGTTTGGTTTGAGAGTGAATGATGTCATGAGCCAGCTATCATGCCAGCTTTATGTATGAAAAAGTCACAGGATAAGGGTCATCATATAGCAAAGCACTATTCCATAGATATGACCATGCAATATTATGTAGACCAATAAAACATTCCTCAAGGTACTCTAGGACTTTCAGCTTTCGATCTTCTTTTCCCCCCCACAGACTATGTTATGGTGTAAGATTTACAATGTGTCCTTCATTCTTTTGTTCAGGTTTCTACCTCATTAGTGCTATGTTAGCCACTAGAGTACAGGAGTATAAGGCACCATCTAATTCCTCCAAAAGTTTGCTATCATTTGGGGGAGGAAGTTACATATATGGCAATGTCAATATCTCAGGCTGTTAGTTCCAGTATTTCCAAAGCAGCTCTTCTATATATGTGTTATATAATGGTGCAAATTTAAATGACATTTCAAGTTACAAAATCAAAACACATACATACAACAACAAATATAGCAGGATCAAACTAAAAGAGGTTTCACAAAGAACTAGTAGAATAGCCATGAATAAATATTCTGGAACATTCTGTATCATCATCCTTGTGGAGAAATCTTCCCTGCTCATCACCCCAGGAAAGTGCTCTGACACCCCTCTATAGTGGGTCTCTCGGTAACCTACCAGGTTCCTCTGCCTCTCATTTCAGAAATTGTAAACTGTTTACATACAGAACCACAATTCAATTTTCTTTCAAGTTGTTTCTCTCATTATATCTGATTGGTATTATTATTGTGATCAGTATTATTAATAAATAGTAATTACAGATCCTGTATACTGTTCCATTGTTGCCATGGGAATCAAGACTCAGAAGGAAGAACAAACACAAGGAAAGTTAAAAAAAAAAAAAAACAGAAACAAGAAATGACTGATTAATAAGACCTCATTCTGCACATAGAGCCAGAAAAAAAAAACTGCATTTTTTTTTTCTATCGCAATGCTTGGAAGGAAGGGAAGTCTACAGATTGTCAATACTGAGCTTAATTGAACTGAAATCACTGTGGGGAGCTGCTTATGTTCCTTTGAACAGTGTGCCAATTCACTTATACTCCTATTGTAATAAAATAAGTCTATATTAAGGTCCCTAGGGTCACTTCTGGTACAGTTATCTCTATTGACAAAGTGAATTTTCTATGCCAAGGGTAAAGACAGTTTAAATAAGCCTCAAAATACTGTCTCTACCATTCCTTTGCCATCTACTCATGTAAGGTCTTAGGATATGTCATTTTGCATTGATAGTTATTTAATTTTTCATATGTTTGTATCTTTCTTCCCCATTTAAATCACAGACAGTGACTGCTAAGTCAATATCGGCTTAGAAAGAACTTGCACAGTTATAAAGGCAGAAGTGCTAGAAGAAAGCATGGGTTTTGTCATAGTCAGACCTGGCTTCCAATAGCCAACTCGGCCAGCACCAATTTCCAGTCCTGGAAACTGAACAACTTGTACTGGGTCACATGACTGGTAATGGCAGAACCAAGACCTCAAGCCTAATATGACCTCTCCCAAATTCAAGGAGGATCTGATGAGGTAATTTCACTATTAGAAACACTTCTAGGAATCTGTGATGAGGGGGATCAATGCCACCTTCCCCCCAACCTTCAAAGTGAAGGGAGTCAATTGTTGTAAAGCGATTTCCAACTCCTTTAAAAGGCTAAGAATTCCCGCAGGAGCTGTTATTCCTCCCATGCGTACCAGCCCAGCTGCCTGCGAGAGACTCCATCCGTGCCTTGTGAAAACCACTGCAGGCACAGCTGCTTTTAAAGGCTGGGCTTCTGCTGTTGGGTGAGTGCGCATTACCGGTTTACAGCCACCTTGCGCTGTGCATTAGCGGGGATGCAGACACCACAGCGCGGCAGGCGCACGGATCAGGCTCCCATCCATTACCGCTCTTCCACCTGCCTGCTTGGGCCACGCTTTACGACTTCCAGACAACATACTTGACTGTGATTTATCCTCCCACTTCGCTCTAGCCTTTACTTTTTATATACCTTTTTGGGGGGATAATTTTTCTTTTTTTTTTCCCTTATTTTAAAATAGATGGCACGATCAAAGAGATTTGGATAATGTGTTTTATGATTCTGAAGGGTGGTGGTTTGGAATGGACTCCATGTGTGCTGTATCATCTTTGTCTGTTCACTAATTTATCGAAGGAAAACAATTTAAATGTCTAGTGTGTGCAGAGTACCCTGCTAGGGACTGGAGTGGGACCACATGAGGGATGCAAGGTTGAATCACGTTCTGGTTTCCCAGCTCAAGGAGTCTGCTGGAGTGGCTAGGGGAAGAAGCTACTTGGTATTCTTTTCTTATTGAGGTGACTGTCTGGCAGCAGTAAACGGGCAGCTGGAAGGGGTGGCGACTTAGACCTTGCCTCCCTCCCTCGATGCTGAGTCTGTCAACATCTAGAACAGGGAAAAAAGGCAAAGGAAGCCCTAAATCTTAATCACCTGATGGAAAGAGGACCCTGAGGCTGTGGTGGGGTTTGATTGCTGCTAGATTTTGTGAGTTTATGTGTGGGCTGGGTGACACTGAGGATTGGGGGCACTGTAACACTAAACGACACCCCCAGTGCTGCTGCTGCTTCATTTGTTTGTTTTTTGAATACAGGGTCTCAACAAGTTGCTGAGGCTCTGCCTCAAACTTGAAATCCCTCCTTCCTCAGTGTGCAAGTAGCCGGAATTAAAGGTGCACGCCATCTTGCATGGCCTCTGTGAGGTCTTGAGGTGGATCTTTGTGGCAGACACTGTTTTAGTGTATTTTGAGGATAAAAAACTGGGGACTCAGTTCAACTTAACTTTGATTCCAGGTTGGGTCACTTTTACTAGTTGAGTGATGGTGGACATGCAGCTCAACTTCTCACAGCTTCTGCTTTCTCCAAATATAAATGACACATGATCCCTCCCTCCCTCATGCTTTATTATATAGCCTAAGGGAGATAAACTCTAAGAATTTATGACCCAGTACCTGGGACCCAAGTACATAATAAATAGTAGCCTTCTATCCCTTTGTTTAAAAATCAAAAGTTGTCAGTATTGAGCTCAGAGGACTTCCTGAGGTTATGAACTGAGTATAAATAGCTTGCCTTAAGAGAGAGAAACAAGGGTGACATTTGTATAGGCTTTAACCAAGTCAAAGAAGACAACAATCCATCCCTGAGTCAACTCTGGTCTCATGGAATTTATACTTTAGTTCTGAAGGAGGCTGAGAAAAAAAGAAATCTCAAAGGGGAGAGTGGAATTATTCACCTTTCAGCTGGCATCTCTACTCTGAAGCTCATCGTAACATAAATGACATTGCCAGGGTGCCAGTACCGTCTCGGGTGGGAAGCCTTTCCTAACTCCACCAACTTCTGTGCTTGTCTCATTCACTCTATAAGAACAAACTCTTTACTCATTCCCTCCTGCTAAACTGTAAGTGTTACACATGAAAAGACTGCTTCGCAAACCTTTGCCTAACACCTGGCCCACCCTAGGTATTCACTGATTATGGAACAGAACATTCAACAGACTTCCAGGATTTTTACTGACTTCATTGACAGCTCTTGAAATCAGCAGGGATGCGATACATGATAGGAAACGATGTTTAGATAAGTTGTTGAAATTCTGCTTTGCAGCTGAGGTTATCTATTGCAGAAAGCAGCATATTGGGAAAATTAAATACACATCAATAGGTGTCTCACTGAATAAAGTGTGGTTAACTGACACACTGAAATACAATGCAGCTATAATAAATAATACATACCGTCTCTAAACTGATCAAGAATGATTTCCACTAGATATTGTCAAGTGACAAAATGAAATTATTGATGTGCAAAGGCATATGCTGCATATTGTGCTATAAAAAGAAGAAAAATGGATAAACATAGGAAGGACAAACTAATATAAATGGTTATCTAGAAGAGACAATAAGAATGGGATAGAAGCAACAAGAAAACAAAATATCTCCAGTCAACCATTTTGTGCGAGTATGTGTGTGTTGAAATTTTATAACATGAAAATATTTTAAATAGTCAAGACATAAAATTGAATCAAGCTACATGTAGTGATATAAACATATAATTTAAGTGACTTGAGAGACTTGCAGCAGATGTATCACAAGGTTGAAGCCAGCCTGTACAACTTAACAAGGCCCTGTCTCAAATTAAAAACAATAAAATGAAAATAAAAAGGGCTGGAGATAGAGTTCAGTGGTAGAGTGGCCCTGGGCTCAGTCTACAGTATGACAATAAATACATAAATTTTTGAATCAAATGGTTGAAGGGCAAGAAAATTAACAAAAATCTGAACTGTGCATTATATTGTTAACATAATTACAGTAAAAGAAAAAATAATAATTAAAGTAGTTTTTTTTTTCCTTTTGGTACTGAGGATTGAATCCAGGTTGCTTAACTGTTGAGCCATATTTCCTGCCCTTTTCATTTTTTATTTAGAGACAGGTTCTCACTGAGTTGCAGAAGGACTTGCTAAGTTTCCTAGGCTAGCTCAAACATGCAGTCCTCCTGCCTCAACCTGTAAAGTTGCTGGGATTACAGGTGTTTGTTCCCATGACCAGTTCAAGTATATTGAAAATAATATTCTGTCAGACTATACGCCCTTGGTGGAATATATTCTAAGAAATAAAATTAAAATTTAGGAAATCTTAAACTTTGTTATTAATCCTGATATTGCTAATGTGATTCTGAAACTATTTTGTTTGTGTTGTAGGAGAACAAATGCTGAAGTATATTGATCTCATTGGAATGAGTTTTCAGAGTGAAGAGAGACAAGATAGAAGAGAAAAAGAAATTTAATTTTATTTGGTTTGCATTGGAAATAACTATGGACTCAAATTCACACACACACACACATACACACACACACACACACACACACACACACACACACTTTTTAGCTTTATCTATCAGAGAAGCCTAGAAATGTGCAAACCTAACACCTGGTTCTGAATTTCAAAATACCATTTCTGACAAAGGAAACAAGGCTTCTTTAGAAAAAAGTCTTGAGTCTGAGTCTAGGGCAGGAGAATTTTAAGGTGACATCCAGGGACATGTTGTGTTAGAAAGCAAGGGGATGCTACATGATTAAGGTGGAAATGTAAAAATGATATAAAGCAGAATTAAAGGTGCTATTATTTATGTTTAGAAATATCTGAGCATCAAAAAGATAAAGAGGGAAACACAATATTTTTAAATGAAATAATTTTTGAAACCATAATGACATGGTAATAGGTAAGAAGTCAGGCAAGGAGGCAGAGTGTGGTGGTGGACACCTCTAACCTTAGCCATTTGTAAGGCTGAGGTAGGAGGATGCAGTACAAGGACAGCCTCAGCAACTTAGGGAGGCCCAAAGCAACTTAGTGAGAACCTGTCTCAAAGTAAAATAAATAAATAAGTAGATAGATAAATAAATGAAAAGGGCTGGAGTTATAGCTCAGTAGGTAAGCATCTCTGTGTGTTCAATCCCCTGTACCAAAAATAAATAAGTTAATAAACAAAATAAATCGGGCAAGGAAAAAACAAAACAAAACAACTCTATAGGGAAGAATGCAGAATGACAGCCAGAAGTGCAGAAGGAAGTACAGAATTAGAAAACCAGCATTTTATAAATTTCAGTGTAATAACTTATGAGTCATGACCATTCACAGATTGGAAGGAAATGCTGGGGAACAGGATATTCATTCAGTGTCCACATGTAACACCACAGATAACTCACTGAAGATAAATCACATTCACAATGCAGAGATCTGGCAGACCACTTTGGCCAACTGAAGAAGCTCAGCATCCCCAATAAGAGAACAGACCAACATCACCTGCTGCTCATGGGAGACTCTGAGCAGGACAGATATTACCTAGGAGAATTTCTGGCTGATGTTCTAACAATGAGTAAACAATCAGAAAAAATCATAACAACTAGCTCATACTCTTTAAAAAGATACCATGAAAACCAAACAAAGGAACAAAAATAGCAAGAGATGGGTTCAGACAGGGGGACTTTTGGATTAAAAGAGACTAATTGGACATGACAATCAAATCCAAAGTATTGGCCATTTGAATCTTGAATAAAAATATAAAAAATGACATTTCTATAAAATATATTAAGAGAAAACATGTCCCAAAATAATATTAATTGAAACATTGTTTTTTTCTTATGTATAGTTTTAATACTGTGGTTATAGGAGAGAATATATTCCTAGGAGATACAAGCTGAAATCCTCAGGTTTACACCATCAGTTTATCTAGAACTTACTTTCAAATGGTTTGGAGGGAAAATTCTATAGGAGAAGTTAGAAAAAGAAAAGAGAAAAAGAGAGACAAGCATAATAATATGCAATTGTATCAAATGTTAACAATGGAAAGTTTTGGTACAGGTTAGGTGGCTACTCATTTTATTATATTTTTAACTTCTCTGTAGGTTTGGATATTTCAGAATAAAACTTGGAGAATATCAAGTTGGAGCTTGCCCTAATGCTTTACCTGTAGTAATGGCTCATAATGATCATGCTGTACTCCCAAGAATGCAAATGCATGTGCCTTTGGTGCCTTTATACTGACACCAACAAAAGCACACACCCACACTCAGGTACACACATGTAGATAAGGATTAACTGGTTGAACAATTACCAAAAAGCAAAGTGATTTACAAATTCCACCAATCATACCCTGTTAGTTCAACCACTTTTAGGCATATGTATTTATTTTCATGGGTTCTTCTGATACCAAGTGTTATGTGCTCATAAAAGTTATTAGTTATTATTTTTTCACCATATTCCCAGAAACACCAAGAAATCAGAGTTCAGGTTTCTGGGGACAGATTAATGAAAATAATACCTAATAACAGGTGCCACATTTTGGTAATATAAGGTCAGACATTTTTTCTGATGGTTCACATTGTTTTATGTAATCTTCACAACAAACTTATAAATAGGTTTATATTTATAAATATAATTAATATTATTCTATTATTAATAACAGGAAGACAGTGGAGACTGATTAACTGCTGTAAGTCAAATAACATGAAAAAAATGAGGAAATGTTAGTGTTGAGATGCAAATCAAACCCATGCTCTTAATAACTAACCTGGATTTAGTAGTAGTTCATTGGCTACATGAATTCATGAATTCAATGAGGAGCCATGAAAATTCTGACTATCAATGTGTCTTCATAGGAGAAGGAAATGAGTACTTAGTCTAAAGAAGGAGGTAGTCCAGAAAAGAAAAACTGGATCTAAGGATATATGAAAGTTGCACAGAAGAGTCATGCGGAAGCTGTCCTCAGGGACAGTAGCCAGTTGTTGTCTCCTGCTGTTCCTTATAAACAGATAATAAACATAGCATCTTGGGTCACTTGCACATGGAGAATTCAAGGTTGGTTGATGTTCATGTGTCATGAACCCATGCTGTGGTTGGAGTGTCCCTTCCTTCATTCTCTCTTTTGCTTTCTTTCTTGTCATCTGATCTCTCTTGCACACACTTGCACCATGAGATGCCATCTACCATGTTATAAATTAGCCAAGAAGATTCTCATTAGAAACTGACCAGATGAGACCAGGTGATTTTTAGGCTTTCGGTATCCCAAACTGGGAGCAAAGTGAGCCTCTTTTCTTTATAAAGTACTCAGGCTTAGGTTATTTTGATGCAGCAACAGAAAACAGACTAAGGCAGTTCACATAAGGGGAAGAGTAATGGGGAAAAAAAAAAAAAAAAAAAAAACCTCCCAGGTGAATGGTTCCTCTTTTTCCCTAGTACATAGAACAAGGGATCACCTGCTGCCAGTACAGCTTGGCTCTTTTATTCTAAACTGACTTTGATTCATTGTGTCTCCCTGAAATCCAGGGCTCAGAGCAAAAGTGAACAAGAATAAGCAACCTTTCTGGTAGACACCTTTGACTCCCACCTGTTATTTTTTTTTCTCTTCCTAGCTGGAAAAAAAAATCTTCATTCAGCCAAACTGTATCAGAATACCTGTGTGAGCCAGGATCCCTTAAAGAAGGCAAAGAACTCTTGGACACCTGTTCCTTGCATCTCTGTGTGCATGCTTCTGCTGAGCTCAACAAGACTGATTTTTCCTCTATTGTTTATTTATTTATTTTTGCCTAACCCAGAGACACTTGTTTTCTTGTGTTAAAGACAAGATTGATAACTCCCAGGAAGCCATTCTTGACTAATTCTCTCTTTCAATTTCCTTAGTATCTTGAAACTCCTGTGATGGTGACACTGAACATTGACAATTGTTATATGAGGAGCTCTTAGAGAAAGCTAGATATTAAAGAGGCTCTGCTTGATACATCCATTCATTTATTTTTTTTTTTTAATCTGCACATCAACCCAGTCAGGTAAGAATAACTGACCACTCCTATTACACAGATGAGGAGATGGAGCCTCATAGATATTAAGCAACCTGGACAGCAATCCATGTCTATCAAGCCTCTACAAGATAGTAGTATGAATTAAAGATAATGACATAGATGAAATTGCTTTAAGAGCTGGATGACTTTATTCTGTGGTGATAGTAGGAAGTCCTTGTGCACAGGGGCCAGCAGTATACAATCCACAAGGCAGCACCTCAGTAAGCCTTCGTTGGCTGTGCTGCCTTCTGATCCCCTGGCATAAGAACAAGGAACTCCTGAGAATCTGCAATAAAAGTGCAGTGAAAATCCATTAGGAAGGAGTCAGAAGACCTATTTTCAGAGCTTAAGAAGGACAGCTCCTTTAGTCTCTGTTTAGGATCCTTTAGAAGTGTGGAGGTGAAAAGGAAGAGGATTTGATAACTGCCAAAAAAAAAAAAAAAAAAAAAAAACTGTGCTAATCACCTTCTATAGACATGCCCCAGAGTCCAATATCTTCAAGTGCTTGCTGACCATTCTAGTTCTGATCACTGTCTTACATTCATTGAATAAACACTTCTGGGAACAGGCCTAGAAATTGGCCATTTAAACATTCATCCCAGCTTATTTTTACACAAACTAAGCTCTGAGAACCTGTGCTTTATAAACTTTTCATCTAGTATTAAGAAAAACCTTGAAAAGGCAGGGGGTGACTACCCTCATCTTCCAGATGAAGAAAGTGTTGGTCAGCGAAAGGAGGTGGGTACCAAAGAGAACTAATTCTTCTGTAGTCATTTCCTGGAAGACCTTTCTTCCATTACACTGTCAGGTGGAAGGTGAACAGTAGATGGGACAGTATGGGCCAGAGGGGACTGTGTTTGGAAACAGGGGGTCCTTCCTTGCCCAGAGACTCCATGTCATCTGACCCTAGGGACCTAGACTTGAAAGTCACAGCCTCAAAACTTGGATCACAGCTTTAACTCTGGTCATGATGTTTAGTCTTTTAATATTTCTGTGCCTTCCTCTAATAAAACGGAGAGAATGGCAGCTTCTTCACAAAGTTGTTAGGGAAACTAAGTGACATCAGGAATGTGAAGTACCTAGCACAGTGCCTCATACTAGTAACTACTCAGTGTTAACCAGTTCCACTAAAAAATCAACTCAGAGGGTGGCACTTCAAGGAAATCTTGTCTGACTACCATATTCAGTCCCCTTTTACACTTTCATTCAACTCCTGCCTTATGTGTGCTATTTATGCATGATCTACTGGTTTCTGTTCTATTTTCCACACGACATATAATGTATCTGTTTACATTGCCTGTCTTCTCTGAACTGTGAGTTCCTTTAGGGCAAGAATAGATTTACCGATTTTGTAACTTTGGCGCTTAGCTCAGTCAATATTCAAAGTTTATTAGCATGACCTAATTTCTGAATGACCAGCTGAAAAATTGAATGATGTACAAATCATTGGACACATAAAAATAATTAAGGAAGTAAATAAATAAGATAATTAATGTGTGAGTAAGTGAGAGATTAATAAAGTTTTAAGAATTTGGTGAGTACAAGGGGATGCAAGAAGAATCACTAGGTGAATGAATGAAAGCCACATTTCAATCATCAGAGTCTCCTATTTCCATCCATGTGGATTGGAGTCAACTAGCCATGCTACACGGGTGTGTGAAAGAAATTTCTCTAAGTACCTGTTAAAATTCTTGGCAATTCAAAGGTGACAATGCTTTAATTTCAGGGTAATACTACAGCTTTATGACTTAGTAGTTTTATTTAATGGCCCAATTTAGCAGGAGATTATGCTGTCTGCGCTAGCCCAGAGAGACCACTTTAAAGCTCAGAACTTCAACACATGCAGATCCATCCGCTCCTGAGCTTTGCCTAGGAGACCAGCCTTCTGGAAGCCCTATGTGGTCTCCATGCTTTGGTTGACAGCATAATGTATTAAAGAGAGGAAGAGAAATATTTTTAAAAGCTTCATGCCCCTAAACTGTTGAATTACAATTCTTCTGCAGCCCAACAGAGTCCTTTGGAAAACACTTCATTTACAGAAAGCAAATTGTCCCTCTGAAATATAAGCAACAATACAAGTATTATTCCAACTGATTAAGCTGCTAGTGAGCCACAGCACATCTGTCACCCATGAGTGAGTCTCAACCAGAAAATGATGCTTGTGCTGCCATAGGAAGCAGCTTTTGAGCTCCTCCCCAGGATGAGCTGTGCCTGCCGTCCATAAAGACACAGGTCATGTTTCCAGAGGAAGGGGAAAGATATTAAAGGGAAGAACCTTGGCTACCCTTACCTTCTGTTCTGGGACACTTGTGACACACAACTAAACCAGTCAGGGTCACTCCAGCTGAATGGGGCTGAAATCTCTTGACATCTATAGAAGGGATGAAGATTTTATTGTTGAAAAAGAGATATAGTTGTTGTCTAGGTCTAGGATATCTATATAGATGTCATCCATACTAGGACAATAATGAGCATGGTGACTGTACAACCAGTTAATATGCAGGACATTGTACTATTATGTTTTATGGCTATTCTTGGGGGCTAGGAACTTTGCATGAACTTTTGTATGAAAAATAATCACACAGAGACAGAGAAATACCTTTATCTTCGGGTTCTCTGGCGGCTCCTTTGACCCAGCTCCCACAAAAGAGGCAAGGCAGGCAAGAAAGAGAAAGAGCACACCCCGAATCTGGTTTTATTGGGGAGAAGCCATTCAAATGAGGCAAGGGGTGGGTTTACAAAGAAACAGGTGAGTGTAACTCAATCCCACCAGGTAACACCTGCTCCTGGAGGCATGCCTCATTATCCAAGCGGTGGTAAAGCCCAAGTTATTGCAGGGTACAATAATTGTTTAATATTTCTTGCTCAGGACTTAAGGGCATGCCTTTCCAGAGTGACTCCTGACAGGCATTCATTCTCTGGCACTGCTTACCCACTTGCTCATTGACTAAGTGACTGCAGGTCCACCATAAGAAGTTGTCGTCATTGTTCTCCATTTACAGAGACAGAAACTAGGGTATATAAAGTGAAGGTCCTTGTGGGCCCACAGAAGGCAAGTATAATAGATAATAAAATAATTCAGAGGTTGCAATAAACACAGACAGGAATTGATATTTAATTGATATTAATTATATATCTTCACAGCTATTGCCCTTCAAAAATGGTAAGTCACAGATATTAGAATTGACACATTAGAAGATGGAAAGGGATTAAGAGGCATAGCCAAAACTGTGTTTTTAAAAGACCACTCTGATTTTGTGTAATTTTTGAGTCATGGCTGGGACAGCTGAAGACTTAGGCATTTGTTTTGCCACAAGGACAAGCAATTATAAAGTCTCTGAACTCTAAAGACTGTATCTTAATAATTTCTGTATTTTCAGTGGCTCATCACTACCTGGCCAGAGCAGACAACTGATGTACATTGGTGCAAAGCAATAGAAGAAGGGGGGTTGCTTCCCAAGCCTTACTCCTCTGATGATAGGTACTACAGAAGCCTCACTCTAGATAGCTAGACTTGCTATCCCGTTTCTACAACTTACTAGCCTCATTAATATGTTTGTAAAGTCAAAATTATTCCAGCTACTTCACAATGATGCATGTTGCACTATCTGTGTACCCAGCAGATATTCAACATGATTTTATACAGTCTGTAATCAAGTGATAACTTTTTGGAAACAGTAATTCTGTAGTGATGACTACCCAATTTAGGATTAAAATCAAACTTGAGAATTTCATTCCAGCTTGTTCTTATGTAAGCCTTTGGCAAGGCAATGGAAACTAATACAGTCTCTCTCTCTCTCTCTCTCTCTCTCTCTCTCTCTCTCTCTCTCTGTGTGTGTGTGTGTGTGTGTGTGTGTGTGTGTGTGTGTTGAAAGTGGAATGTTTTAGAATAGAAATATTTAGAAAAATACCAGCACAGAAATCTATTACAAATGCATACGACACAAACACCTGAATTCTACTTACTTTTCTATAAGATACAACTTTCAAAGAATGAACAACATGATAAAACTGGGAAGTGATAAATGGTACAAACTTAGTGGCCCCATCCTAAGTCCTGAGCAACTCTAATTTCCCTTGCACTGACTAGCTGGTGTGCAACCCAGAGGCAATTCACAACCATCACTCTAGCTTTAGGAAGCAAGGCTAACAGTTTAGGTTTAACTGTGTGGACATACAATTTTTTGTCAATAGTGGGGATGATAATCTATTACCTGCAATAACACTGTACAATTCTGTGCAGGAATATTGGAGAGACCTCAATTGTAACTTCTCTACCTACTCCATTATGCATGCTTTGATGAGTTTTAATGAAAACAGAGGCTGCTGCCAAAGCAGTGAGAAACGGAGTGTCATAATACCCAGGGTGATAAGATATGGAGCCTTGTAAGGTGATTTGCAAATGGATTAGGATATGTTTGAGAATGGAAAACTAGTTTTGCTTTAGACATTTACCTAAATGTGCCTTGCAAATTCCTTGTAATGTCTGATGATTGCCCTACTGGTCCACACACATGAAATTGGCCTTCTATCTATCACGATAGGAAATAAGTGTGTTTTGTTAGGAAATAAGTGTGTTTTGTTAGTAGACAAACAATTTTGCATGTAAATATGCAATTTTAATGAACAGAGAAAAAATAGCATGCAGGTAGGAAATAAATATCTTTTCATGTATTGACAAGGTGTACTGTTAACACTTAAAAGGGCACACTTTAAACTGCTTAGAATGAGTTTAAATGTCGAGTTCTAAAGAAAACCTTGCTAAAAATCCTTATCCTTCTGATTCTGCTATATTCATACTGAAAGTGTTCCTTCCAGAAATGCCCCCTCCAGATTTTTAGAGCCACTGAAATCTCATGGCATCTATAGAAGGGATAAAGATTTTATTGTTGAGAAAGTGATTTGGCTGTTGTCTATGGATAGGATGTCTATATAGATATCATCCATACTAGGACGATAATGATTACAGTGACAGTAGAACACACTAAGTATGCAGGACATTGTACTACCGTGTTTCATGGCTACTCACAGGGGCTAGGAACTTTGCATATATATCCCAATTCTCACTTTAATCTTGAAAGGCAGCCATTTTTATTATCATCATTTTACTGATGAGGAAACTAAGATCCAGAAACATTGAATGTCTGTTCAAGGCCACATTGCTAGAATGTGTTGCACTAGAATATGAATTATAGTGTGTGTCCAAAATAGTTTGTCCTTGCAATGTTAGAAGAAACAAAGGTATTTGGAGATGCTGGGAAGCAGTGAAAAGACAGGGAGAAATAGGCAAGAGAATTACTAGAAATACTAGGAGAATTACTCCTAACCTTATAGAAGAGGATGCAAATGGTAATGACTAATCATTGAGGCCTGTTTGCATAGTTACAAACTATTATTGATTTAATAGGAAAGGGCTTGCATCTAGGATAAGTTATGGAAAGTAGAAAGTCAAAAAAAGAAGTTAGAAATAAGTCTTAATTTAGCAGTGATTTCATTTATACTAGACTCATTGGAGTATGTGTAAAAGGAGATCCAAGGATTCATCTCCCTCTGCATTAGTCCATTGTCTACAGTAATAACAATATACCTGAGGGTGGGTAGGGTAGAAAGAAAGGTGTATTTAGTTTACAGTTTTGGAGAATGAAAGTTCAAATGACATATCACCAGCCCTGGCAAAGACCTCATGGCAGACAGCATTAGAGGGCAGGAAGGAGTGCAAGAGGGAGTCAGAAAGATAGGGGAGGGGCTGCTCTTATATAACAACCGTTTTATGAGAACTAAGTAGGGTCCCATGAGAACTAATTTATTTTATTTTTTATTGATTTTTTAAAAATAAGTGACAATGGAATGCCTTATAATTCTTATTATACATATACAGCACAATTTTTCATATCTCTAGTTGTATATAAAGTATGTGCACACCAATTCGTGTCTTCATACCTGCACTTTGGATAATGATGTCCATCACATTCCACCATTCTTGCTAACCCCCTGCCTCCTCCCCTCCCTTCCCACCCCTCTGCCCTATCTAGAATTCTTCTATTCCTCCCACACTCCCCCTCCCTACCCCACGATGAGTCAGCCTCCTTATATCAGAGAAAACATTCAGCATTTGTTATTTGGGGGATTGGCTAACTTCACTTAGCATTATTCTCTCCAACACCATCCATTTACCTGCAAATGCCCATGAGAACTATTTTAATCTGACCTTTCAACAACAGCACCTGCAATGACCTAAGGACCATCCGCTAAGCCACACCTCTTGCACTCCCAACACCACTCACGTGACCACACTGGGGACCACACTTCCAACCCATGGACACATCACATTGAAACCAGAGTATATCCTGTAGTTATTTTGTAATATGAAAATCATCGTCCCATAGAAACACACAAGTAAATTGATGGTTATTACGCAGAGGGATCAGTTTCATTGAGGAAATCTATAGAAGATGAAAGGGGAGAATTGAATATGGACATCCATTTGGGCCTGAGGGTACCTGAGTGAATTATTCAGGGTTCTCCAGAGAAACAGAACAACCTGGGTGAACTACCTTTTTGTGTGTGTGTGTATATGCCTGAGACAGAGAAGGGGATTTGCTACGAATTGAATCATAGAGGCTTGGTATGTCTAAAATCTGTAGGACAAAATGGCAGTCTAGAGACTCTGGGAAGAGGTGCAATTTGAACCCAGATATATTTCGTCAAAACCCCTTCATGTTCAGAACAAGTCAGTGTATGTTGTATTAAAGCCTTCAATGGATCGCATGATGTCTACTCACTTTATGGAGGGAAGACTGCTTTACTCAAAGGAGTCAAATGATTTAAATGATAGCTTCATTAAAAAAAAATACCTTCACACAAGACATTCAGAATGATGTTTAACTGGATAAACCAATATTGAATCTCAGTCAGTATGACATATGAAATTATCCTTCAAACCAAGGGAAGAAAGTAGCCTGAAAAACCTCATGCTTCTGTCTCATCAACCCAAGCTTCCTCTACAGGGAACTCAAGGGTTTGCTCATTTCAACCACATACAATGTTCTCTTTCCTGTTCCACTTCTGTTATTTTTTTTTTCTGCATATTGGTTGTAGCCCCAAGGATTTCTTCATTTCCTGATGGCATCTCACCTATCCTGAAAACCCAACTTATGTGCATTTTCTTTCAGTGAAACAATTCTTAGTCCTCTCTGGACTCTTCGTTGTCTCAAAGGCATGCTTTCCTACTTGCCCAATCAGATAATGCAGGCAAGGATGGTCACAAGCTTCTTCATCATTGCCTGAAATGGTCTGAGTCAGTCCAGACTTTTATCACAGGATAGTGACATGGAGCCCATCTACCCCTTTTGACAAAACATTACATTTAGTTGTCTAATTGTCTCTTGGTTTAATTTTTAACTTTTAATCAACTCCTGGGGATAGTTCACTTTCTACGTCTCTTATTCCTTGCATGTTTCTTATTTTTATTTTAAACTTAACCCCGTTTAACTTAAAAAAGGCAAACCCTTTGTTGGTCAGATTGAAATTTATTGGAAAAAAATCTGTAAAATTCATTTATTTGCGCAGTTTGTAGATCACCCTCATGGCCCCTGTCATCAACATCAACCATCTTGATCTTTGATGAACTATAATCATTTTTCCTAAACTTCTTTGGATACTTCTTTAAGCATACTACTATGGGTAGATTCCATTTTCCCCAGTAGATCCAGTTTCTACCCATCTCCAGTTTTCTTTGTGACCAAGAAGGCTGAATAAAAAACATTCTATCAACAAAGTTTCTTACCTTCTGGATTCTAGTTGGGTCTGGTCAATAGAAAGAATAGGAAGGTGACTGGAAGGAGCAATGGAATATTGAAGTCAGAATGGTCACTCCCACTGAGTTGGCTGCTTCCCAACAAGAGGTCACAGCACTCCCATGCAACATCTTCTCCACTATGCCTTCTTTTCCAGCCTGATAGCACTTCTTCCCCTCAATTGTCCAGACTTGGTGGTGGGGACCACCCATTTGTTACTTTTAAAGCTCTGGGATATAAACTTTAAAACTCACCACCACCATAATCCCTTTTATATGCTTGTATCTTTGTAAATTCTCCCTGATTTGAACTAACCATCAGGCAAATCCACTGTCCCCAAGATGGGAATGCAAATGTCAGCTCTAAGTCCATGCATGACATAAAGAGAACATCTTGTTAGTGCTCAGGATTTGGTTTGCCTCTTCCTCAAAGCCAGCTAAGTAGTCTGGTAGGATCAAGGCAATCTATGATAGGACTATTTTTCCTTTTCGAGTCTTCTGACTTGCTGGGCAGATTATGCATCTTCAATAAGTGTAGCTTACCCCTGGTCAAGTCACTTTGATCCTTTCTTTTCTAGTTGTTCACAAGATTTTTAGTGTTCTACTCAGTGATTCAGCACAGGGAATTGGTGGCCCTCACAAATGTGTAGACCACAGAGACACTTGCACTTTGTTCCTGCCATTCATTCTCTCTTCCCAAAAATGTGTTCTCCCATTGCGTCACTTGGTCAGTCCCTCTTTCCCACCCAGGCTTAAGAGGTACCACTTGCCTGCCCAATAACCCTTCCACTGCACTCCAGAGTAGGTTACGGACCCTTCTTGTAGGTACCCAACACACACTATATATATCCTTTCCCTGTCCTTATTTATACTTTAATTGTTGCTGTAGCATCTCCATTACTAATCTGTGAAAAAGGCTGAAATGATATTGTCATGGTTAAACATTTTCTGCCAAAATTATATATGGAATTCCTAGCCCTGAAAACCCATGAATGTGGCCTATTTGGGAAAAGATTTTCTACAAATATAATCAAGTTAAGATGAGCTCATACTCCATCGAGGTATAATTGGACTCAATCCAATATGAAGGGTACCCCTGATAGGAAGAAAAGAAACAGACCCACAGACACAAAAATGAAGAAAGCCATGTGTCAAGGTCATCTGGAGGCAGCATGGCTATCTCTGGGAGGCAGAGACTTAGTTCTAGCTAAGGGATGCCAGGGATGGGGCAGACTCCTCTTCCAGAAAGGAGGAAGAGATAAAAGATACACCCTGCAGGCTCCAAAGGAAGTGTGATCCTGCCAACACCCTGATTTTAGTTTTCTATCTTTTAGAGCTGTGAGACAATATACTTCATTTCTGTGCCCTGCCCAGGGTGTGGTACCTGTAACAGCAGGTATAGGAAACTAATGGAGACAAGTTTTCACAACTGAGGCACCTTGCATAGTGTCTGCAATGTGCAAGTTTATTTTGAGTGAAATTATATTGAGCTGAAATGAATTATAAAATCATGTACAAAGATGTTGAAAGTAGGTCCTGTTTGTATTCCTATAGCCAATTGCTCTTCATCTTTCTCATTCAGCACTTCATGTAGTCCTCTACCCAAAAACTGAGCCTCCTCCCTCTCCCATCCACTAGTCCCATGTCAAAGCAACTTAGAACAGGGTTCTAGGGAAGGTACACTATCAGAAGTTTACAGAGGTTTAACTTTAGTCCCTTCATTAGTAAGCTTAAACACTCCATCATGTTGCTAATGTTATTAGGCTTATGTTCCCCATGCAGAGATCATGACACTTTACATCAAATATGGCAGTTGCCGTTGGAGCATTTGAGCATCTCACCTCCCCATAATTACCCTGAGAGTAGTTTAGATACACAGACTGCCATCTCTCAGCACAGGTTACGTACCACCTTGCCTATAGCAATAGGAAACTAACATTCCCTAGGGTGCCTTATAAAGAGGGAAGCACATTTGCTATCTTCCACACTGAAAGCTTCTCATCTTCAACCACTTGACATCTATTTTGAAAGTACCAGTAGACTCCTTAGGAAAAAAATCCTACAGATAATCTCAGAAATTTCTAAATGAGAAAGGGCTGTAAGAACACCAGGCAACAGATCCATATTTTAGAAATGTGACACTGAAGCCATAAACGCTCATCTGATGGGCACAGGAAGGAGAACTCAGGTTCTCTTTCTCGGGCATTCTTTGTGTTCTTTATGTAATTGAGACTGAGAAAAAACTCAGATAAACCCTCTAAATTTAATACATTGTACTTTCCTTGAGCTGACTTTTAAAATCACTGATTTTAGAGGTCATGTAGCTAAGCAATATATTATTAGATTCCAATAGCTTTGCTATAGATAACACCACTGATGCGTGGGTCATGATGGTAACGGTTGCCTATGTTGTTTTCCAGGGACCTAGAGGCCCCTTTTGTCTAGCTCCAAATGGTTGAAACCACCTGCCCTTCCCTTGGGCCTGGGCAAATATCTATCTGCTGGATGATTTTGATTTCAGAAAGTCAAAACTCCACCTCCAGAGTGTGCTAACACCACCATTTTCTCAACCTGCATCCTATGAAGAGCCATGAAATTTGATTATGCATGCACAGATCACTGAGTACTTCACCTCTCCAAACCTCCAATTGTCTTCCACTTTACCTTAGACCATCCTGCTTCATACACCTAAGGCTTGTCCTTAGGGAGATGGATGGAAGACATGCTTGATCACCTCATGAATAAACTCTGGTAAAACTCATCATTTCAGTGAATGGCATCTTGCACAGAATACAAAATGGGTCTGGTTCAGTAACACTATTACTTTGCTTGCTCCAAAAGGGCAGAGAAGAGTAGCTTTGTGTTTTCAAAAATCAGAGGTAAAAACAGACTGATCCTCTGTATTCCATTTCTTCTCTCCTTTCTCCTTCACTATCTTCATCATTCCCTTCCTGTCTTTCCTGGACTAGTTTTTCACATTTTTCATAGTGTTATAAATCACATTTAAGAGCATTGGAGATTTAAAACTCACAAAGAGAAAGATGCATACTTAATCATCATTACATTTGTACATTGGAAAAGTGTTTGCCAATAAAATATGATAATTGATAATTCAGCCTTAACATAGCCTTGCTTTTATTTCTATACATACTTTATGACAAAATAAAACCTAATCCTCCCATGAGATGAATTCTAGGTAGGGAAGAGGGGTGGGAGGGAAAGGAAGGGGACAGGGGATTAGCAAGGGCGGTGGAATGTGATGGACATCATCATCCAAAGTATATATATGAAGACTAGAATTGGGTGTCAACATTCTTTATATCTAAACAGAGATATGAAAAATTGTGGTATATATATGTAATAAGAATTGTAATGAAAAAAAAACAAAGTACATGTATAAAGGCATGAATTGGCGTGAACATACTCTATATACAAAGATATAAAAAACTGTACTCTATATGTGTAATAGGAATTGTAATGCATCCCACAGTCATGTATTTAAAAAATAAAATCAATAAAACTAAAAAAAAGTAAAACCTAATTATTTTGCCACTTCATATGACCAAAATAATCATATGCAAAATAAATGCCAACCCATGATCATCATAGCTCTCACCTTTAGACACAACTCAAGTCTCTGATCCTTCAGGATCACAAATAGCAAGTTTTTCATCCATTCAATTGGATGAAAGCCTACATATGGACTTTATGAAACTTCAAGATTATTATGTCTGTGTATGTACATAACATACATGTAGAACATGTGTGTTCATAGAAAACGTTTCCTTTCAAATTGTAATAATATAATAACATAGCAATGTCTAGATTATTTCTTCTAGGTGATTTTAACATCTTCTTCATATTTTCCTTTTAGGCCCAAATTTCATACTATTATCACTGAGTATTTTATTTTAAAAAATACCACTTAAGCAAAACATATGCAATACAAAATATCCAATTAAGTTTCAGTGAAATAAATCATACTGAGTCAGAAAGCTTTGATTGTTTCCTAATTCTTGACTCAGAATTGCAGAATTTATTACCTTGAGCATATCATGAAATTCTAATATTCTCTCTCCTTCCATGTAAGGACTATATAAAATATATAAATATATAAAAAATGAACATCTGTCTCAGATCTTTATTGTGAGGATTAAAAGAGATATATATTTTTAAATTTTTATTTGTTCTTTTTAGTTATACATGGCAGTAGAATGTATATTATACATACATGGAGTATAATTTCCCATTCTTGTGGTTGCACATGAAGTGGAGTTAAACTGGTTATATATTCATATATGAAAAAAGAGGTATAATCTTTGTACTCTCCCAATTCAGTTCTCAAAGGTAGTTGACGCTCAATAGATGATTGCCATCACCACCAATTCTACTATTTCACATCATACTTGGTCATTCAGTAGGAGGCATTTATGTTCTTTGCTCAATTCTGCAACCAAATTACTTTTTTGGTAAAGCATAGACCAAGGAGAATTTGCATTAGAATGTCTTGGGAAACTTAGAGAAACTGCATTTACAGAAATAGAATTTCTGAGGTTGGGAAGCCTGCATTTTTAGCAAGACTCCATATGTTTTAAAAATATCCTAGATTCACCGAGAAGCTTCGTACTGTACCAGGTTTTCTAACAAGCTAGGTTATCACAACCATGAAAGAAAACAATAATACAATTTCTAATTATGTTTTAGGGCTACTGAAAAACAGCTAGCATACATTCATTTTAGAAAGATGAAGTACTGTGAATATGCAATAAAACTGCATCCATTTCCAGGTCTCTAACATGGTCTGCAGAATATTTCTGGCCCTTTGGATGCAATTGCTTAAATAGCTAAGTGTTCTTACTTGTCATTTCTTGCAATGGTTTGCTTGCATTTCTGCCTGTAGGATTGCATGGAAATGATGCCAGTTATTACTGCTGATGAACCATAGTCACTGTGTCTTATTTCTCTGCATATCCTCAGTGTTCAGGACAGTGTCTAGCTACAGAAAGAGCTTCATACATGTGGTCGCCTTTTTGCAGAGAAACCTGGGGCATGAGGACTCAATGAACCCCTATTACTTTCCTGTTTAATTATATGATACAGCTGGCATCTCTAAAGAGAAGTACTTGAAAGAGAAACAAAAAAAAAATGTGTACTTGCTGATTAATGACACTCCACATGGTAGGAATGCTCCTGTAGTTGAATATTTATTTAACGATTAAATCAAGGTTTGGCACTGTGAAATTATATTTCAGAGAAAATTAGTGATCAGATGTCATTTCTAAACCCATGTACTAATTGCCTTGTTCTATGTCCTTCTGTGATTTAGAAAGAAGTTTCAAGGTATCATGAAATTTCTAGGAAGAACAAAAACAGCTCACCATTTTTTTAGGCATCTAATGGATAACCAGCCTGGCTTGCTTCTCCATACACTTACACATGGTTGCATTTAATCCTTACAACTCTAGGGGGTGGGAACTATCATTCCCATTTTGCTGATGAACCACTGAAGCCCAGAGAGAATATTAAGAGTCACCCAGATCCACAGTCCTCAGGTGCATATACAAATGAAGCTTTCCTAATTACTGAATCAGGGCTTCCCACTGATCTTTAAGTTTTGTTTTTTGTTTGTTTTCCTTTTCTTTCTATTTTCAGAGTTTAAGAGAGATCATGTCCTTGGCAAGCTTGACAGAAAACACTTGGTAATTAATTCTTGATTCAGTGAAACATTATGAAGACCATTAACAGATTTTCTCCTCTCGCTCTCTCTCTTTTGAAAATAACCTTGCTGATAATTCTTATCTTTATCAAAACAATTTACCCCAAAAGAAGTTGGTTCTCTATGTTTCTGTCCACATAAGAGGCTCCTTCCCGTGATTTCCCACTGCTTTGTACCATCCAATGGCTAGTTTATGCTTGAGTAGAAACTCTGCACTCTTACCAGTGATGTTGCAGTACACTTGGAGAGGTCCCAGGGGCCCACTGCCATCAGAGTCGATGTAGAAGAATCCAGCCATGTGCCCTTGGTGCCTATAAACCTCACAGGATTTCTCATAGATGGCTGAAAAGACAGAAAGGCAAGAGACAGAGAAGTTTGCTTGACCCTGCATTTCCCCCTGTAGGTTCAGTACCTCCTGTTGTATGTACTTTGCATGATTCCTTCTTTCTCTTCTTTTATAGCCACAGCTGGTTCCCCCATGCCTTTAAAAACCATCCTTCCAATACTTGATAGAGTCCTGTCCTCCATTTATCTTAATTCATCCATTCTTCCATTCTTCTAAACTCAGCTCACAGAGTATACCCCTCCTCAGTCTGCCCTCACCTCTTATATGCCCCTCCTCTTTGATGATTTATATATCCTTCCCTCTTGCCCCCACAGTACATTAAGCTAAAATCACCCATAGAGTATTATGGCTCCCATCATGCTATGGGATACCAAATCTGTATAAGTAGTAGCCATGTGTTATTTTACACTGTGTTCCAGCATCACAGTGCTGGTTCAATAAATGTTTGATTCCTGAATTAAAGAAAAATAAAATGCATATATGCAGTCATCTGTCTTTACTAATGATGTACAAAATTACTGTCTAATGTCTATATATCCAGAGCTGGGCACAATAACTGACAGAGTAGTTGGAAAAAACACATTCAGTCCATTTTGACTGAACTGGCACTAACTTCCTGACTCTTGTCAACAGATGTGGTTGCCATTAAAAGACAAAACCATGGATTAGGCAATCAATCTGTGCCCCAGAAAACTCAAAGCCCTTCTGTTTTCAGCCACAGAAATTTTTGATGCTTGGATAAGGACAGGCACAGGTATCCCCAAATAGAAGATTTTGACTGATCTATCAGTTGTTTAGAGAAACATGAATTTCACTAAACAGCATGCATGAATTTGGAGGAGTGTAAAGAGGCATCATCTGGTGTCTCATGCATGAGAATATAAAATGTCATCTGATGGTTCAGACCCAAATGTGGTGGTTCAGAGCAGCAGATACACATCCAATTGTGTCACCCAACCATGCTTAAAACATTTTAGTAGCTCCTCACAGCCTCCAAGATGTAGTAGAAACTGCTCACCTTATCCAGCTCCTGCCCCTTGTGACTAATGCCCCATCCCAGAAATATGAAGCTGCAGTTTGTCATGATCAAGTGTGAGGGGTGTCTCAGATAATTCATTACCAGTAAAATTCTAAAGCCTGAGAGGGTTTGACTTTTTATAAATTAGAGTGAATTCAAGGTTATACTTATATTCATGGAAATTTCTCTTGTATTCCTGCACATTTCCTGAAGCAGGAGGTAAATGAGAGTGTTGTCATTTGTGCCCTACATAGTGAACGTCACCTATAGCTCATTTGTATTTGCTAACCCCTATGCGTGAATGTGTTACACATGTGAAAGCCAATTTGTATGTGTGTGACCTTGCCACAAATACCCTCACACTCCCACAGAGAGAGCCACATGCAAGGAATGGCTATTGTCCTATGAAAGATAAAATGTCACCCATAAAGCATGTGGGTGCTTGCGTAATGTTAGACTGGGCAGTTTCTCAGTGTGGGACTACCACTTCCTGTCTATGATAGCTTAAACAGCTTCACCTGTGCTAGACACCTCCTAAGGTGATTCCCATGATGGATGCTTCCTGGTATTCATATCCTGTTCAAAAATCCATCTTTTCCCCCTGAGTGAGCTGGACTTATTGACTTGTTGTACTAAACAGAATATGACAAAAATGATAGATGTCATTTCCAAGAATAGATTGTAAAAAGACAGTGGCTGCCATCTTGGTTGCTCCTGTATCACTCCTGGTGGTAGAAGCCAAATGCCTTGTCATGGGGAAGCCCTGTGACGTGGCCCACGTGAGCAAGCTCCGACATTGCTGCGATATGCCATGAGAGTGAGCACTGAAGCAGATCCAGAGTCAAAGCTTGAAGTGACAACAACCTCAGCTAACATCTTGATTGCAGTTGCATGAAAGACGGCCAGAACCACCCTCTAAACTGCACACAAAACCAAAGGAACTAGGAGATGATAATACGTGTTGTTTCCACAAGCTAAGATTTGCCATGATTCATTACAAGAGATAGCTAATCAACTCTCAGAGCATTGATTTTCTCATTTACCTGTAGGTCCAAAAAGAGTCTACTTTATAAGGTCCTAGTAAGTATTCAAAGTGATAATTTATGTATGGCACATAGAAGTTACTTGATTAATATGAACTATAATTAATAGCCCTCATTTCATGTTACTGCTTTTTCTTTTGATAAGTTCTTTACCTGTTTTTTCAGTTCCATTACTATTCAAGAGACTTGTTATACAAAACCAGTAACCCTTAACTCCCTTGTTTTTCTTTCTCTCCTCTCTCTTCATATTTTACATATGTACACACATACACACACATATACACACATACATATATAACATATATCACAAATTTAATTCTAAATTTTCTAACAATTATATAAAATGTATCCCAAAATATTCATATAAAAATTAATATATACAGATATCTATTGGGGGAGAGAGAAAGTGAGGTAATAGGGAGAAGGATAAAAACTAGACTTTCCTGGATGTTTTGTATTTTTAATTTTGAAACCATTAAAGTATTTCAAATAATTACAAACAAAAGTATAAGTAATAGAAGGAAAAAAATAATAGTTCCTTCTTAATCACTGAAAGAAAATAAAAACAAATTAACTAGAAAATCTTTCAAGTGGTATTTCTATTGAGTATTTTCTTCTTTATTAACCACAAAATCCAGAAACATAAGAAGAGCACAGAGAGAAATAAATGAACCTGATATCAGCTTTAGCAATCAGTGCCATTTGACTTATTTTCGGTCATCTATATTCTCCATTTTTCAGTTTTCTATTTTTTCACAAAAACAAAGACATATACAAAATAAGCCACTCGGATTTTCAGTTAAAACCATTCCAAGATTCTGCAGGTCAGCCACTGAGGCTGGGCTTAGCTGGTTTATTCTTGCCCAGGCTCAGATCACCTGTGAGGGCTAACATTGCATCTGCTGTCAGCTGCCGAGGCAGAGAAGATTTTGGTAGTAAATGGGAATTTCAGTTCTTTCCCATGTGGTCTTTCATATTCTAGCACCAAGGTTTACATAATAAAGACTCCCAGAGCATCAAGAGAGCAAGTGCTTGCCAGACCTCTGATTGCATGATGTTTGATGATGTCTCAGCTTCCAAAACAAGTAACTGAGCCAGTCACACTCCAAAGAACTGATCTCAAGGGTCTGAAAGAATTGCAACTATAGAATAGGTCTTGATTAAATCTTTGTTTGACTTCATGGGGCAGGATCACACTAGAGTGTGACAAATGTTGGGATTTGGATATCTTTTATCCCCTCATGTAGCCTACTATTCTTTGAACACTAGTTCCTTAAACTTTGGCCCAGTTACCAGGTGATTTCTAAGGGCCAAGCCTAGTAACAAGCATTTCTACATATACACTATAAATGAGCTTATAAAATATAAGTACTTTGCCCAAAGACAACTAGCTGACAAGTGGTTACACTAAGTCTATCACTGTGCTCTATTTTGGATCCAGAATATGCCTCAAAGATCTATGGTACTTTGGTCTTCAGATGGTGCTATTAGGAGGTGGGGCCTAGTGGAAGGTCTTTAGGTAACTGAGGACATGTCATTAAAAGACATTGGGGTGTGCTAGCTATTTCCTCTCTCTCTCCTTTTCTTCCTGGTCACGAAGAGAGAAATTTTACTCCTATATAGTTCCTACCATGATACGCTGTTCAGCTACAGGTCCAAAGCAAAGGGACCAACCAACCATGGACTGAATCCTCCAAAATTATAAACCAAAATAAATATTTTGTCTTTGTAAGGTCATTATCTTCAATTTTTTTATGATGTCAAAAAACTAACACACACTTCTTCCTGATTTGTTAGTGGGGATACTTTATAAATCTCAAATGTCAATTATCTCTGATTTGATTTCCCTTAACAATAAGATTGTATGGGAAAAGCAAGATAAATATCTGATGTTTTCCTTTAATTCATCAGTTTCAAAACACTAAAGGGTTTACCTAGCATTTTCTAAAAGTGACCAAGGAGAATATTTTTAGAATTACTATGAACTTAAATTCTTAAAAACATTTGATATTTACACAGTAATTTGACAAGTAGGATAAAGTAGGGTTTGTTCTATTAGGAAATCAAAACAAAAAACAAAAACAAGCATAACAAAAGGCTTGAAATAGTGAATAATGTGATTTTTAAAAAGCATTGTTATTTTATTATGAAACTAGTATAAACAGCAAGAAAAAGCTAGCAATTATGTTCTTGTGATTGTAAAGTAAGGTTTTATTAGATAAAATCTGTAGTACAAAAAGCACATAAAATTCTGAATTTGAGTTTGTAATATCAGCATGAACTCATTATTTAATTTTTAAATAACATAGCATCATTCCATATTTGTATCACTGAAAACGCTATAAACAATCTACTTTACAAAGGTCTCTAAGTGTGTTTTCCCATTAAAATATAACAAGGGTTTTACTGACTCCATGTTTGGAGCAGGAAATGGTTGAAACACCTTGTATTACTTGAAAAAACAAGAAAACTATCAAAAATTGTATTCATGTCAAAATAACAGAAGAATCAATTTAATAGAAGAATTACAGTATCAAAAATAGTAATCACTGTAATTGTTAAATTTATGCATTTCCTAGTATCTATCTCATCTATACATTTAAGTCCTTTGGGCACCTTTCAAACTTGCTAATAAATGAACTCTTGTTATGAAAAATAGAAATAATACAGATCACATTCTGTTTTTGTTGTATTAACTGTGTTTGAGAGCAACTTAACAATCCAAAAAGATAATGTTTGGAAAAAAATCAAATCTAGAAAATGCAAAGGAATACAATAGCCCACTTGCCATTTCTGTAGAAAACATATCCCAAGACTCCCAAAAGCTTTTTGAAGCCATGGGTACTCCTGAGCCCCATTTATACGATATCTTTAATTCTAACACATACATACTTGTGATAATGTTTGATTCATTAAGTAGGCACAAGAGATTACAAAATAACTAATAATAAAAAGAATTATATAATAATAATATATTTTAATAATATGTATGTGAGTGTGATTTCTCTCTCTCTTTCTCAAAGTATTCCATTTTACTTTCCTGTAGTTTTGGGTACTGGTGGACCACCAAGGAAACAAAAGAAAATTAAATCTAGAGTGAGTGAGCCTAATAGAACTTGAAAATCATCTTTTTAAAATACCCAGTGAAGCAAAAGAGTAATAACAATGAAGGACTGCTAAAATCATTAGGTAAGAAGTTAATAGAAGATATTTTAATTCATGGATTCAGTTAGCAACACTCAAACTCATGAGTAAATCTTAGTATTCTTAAAAGTGATTATAGGGTACCTTAAAGATGGTACAACAAAAAGTCCATACACTTCCTTGCCAAAAAATTGAAGCTGAGTTTCATCAGGCTCTGAGTCCTAAACACTGATTTACCAAAAGAGGTTAAAAAACATGCTACACTATATGGATGTAGTTTTTCGTTGGAACCTTAATGAGAATTGCATTAAATCTGTATAATGCTTTTGGTAGTATAGCCATTTTGACAATATTAATTCTGCCCAAAACATACTAGATATTTCCATCTTCTAAGATTTTCTTCATTTTTTTTTTTCTGTAGTGTTCTGTAGTTTTCATGTAAAGGTCTTTCACTTTTTTGTTAAATTGATTCCCAAATATTTTATTTTCTTGGAGGTTATTGTGAATGGGATAGCTTTCCTAAGTTCTTTTTCAGTTGATTCATCAGTGATGTAGAGGAACACAATTGATTTACGGGTGTTAATTTTTGGGGGGCGGAGGGGTACCGGGGATTGAACTAACTAAGCCATATCCCAGCCCTATTTTGTATTTTTAAATTTAGAGACAGGGTCTCACTGAGTTGCTCAGCACCTTGCTTTTTGCTGAGGCTGGCTTTGAACTCAAAATCTTCTTGCCTCAGCCTCCCAAACCTTTGGGATTACAGACATATGCCACCAAGCCTGGCTTACGGGTATTAATTTTATATCCTTCTGTTTTGCTGAATTCATGTATGAGTTCAAGAACTTCTCTGGTGGAGTTTTTTGGGTCTTATAAATGTAGAATCATGTAGACAGAAAATAGGGATAGTTTGCATTCTTCTTTTCCTATTTGTATCTTTTTAAATTCCTTTCTTCTGCCTAATTACTCTGACTAGAGTTTCCAGGACTATGTTAAAATAGAAGTGGTGAAAGAGGGCATCCCTGTCTTGTTGCAGTTTTTAGAGGGAATGCTTTTAATTTTTTCCTGTCATGTTCCAGTTTTTAGAGGTAATGCTTTCATTTTTTTCTCCATTTAGAATGATGTTGGCCTTGGGTTTAGCATGTATAGCTTTTACGATGTTAGTTATATTCCTACTATCCCTAGTTTTTCTAGAGTTTTGAACATTAATTGATACTGTGTTTTGTCAAATGCTGTCAGGAAATTCATTTGGAAAAATAAGAAGCCCAGAATAGCAAAAGTTGAAGGAGAAAGCATCAGAATACCCAGACCTTAAATTATACTACAGAGGTACAGTAAAATAAATGTCATGGTACGGGCACCCAAACAGACAAGAAGACCAATGGTAGAGAATAGAAAACAAAAAGACAAACCCACATAAATATAGTTATCTCCTACTAGACAAAGGTACCCTAAACACACATCGGAGAAAAGATAGCCTCTTCACCAGATGGTGCTGGGAAAACTGGAAATCCATATGTACTAAATTAAAATTCGACCCCTTATCTCTTATCTGAACAAAAATCAACTCAAGAGGATCAAGGACCTGAGCATTAGAACCTGTACCTACTAGAAGAAAAAGTAGACCCAAATCTCCATCATGTCAACTCAGGGACTGAATTCTTCAATGAGTCTCCTAAAGCACAAGAAGTAAAGTCAAGAATCAATAAATGGGATTTTATCAAACTGAAAAGCTTCTTTACAGCAAAAATCAAGAACATGAAGAGAAAACCTCCAGAATAGGAGAAAATCTTTGCTACCTGCACCTCAAATAGAAAATTAATCTCAAGGATATATAAAGAACTCAAAAAACTTAACACTATAAAAAACAAATAGCCCAATTAATAAATGGGCAAAAGACACTTCACAGAAAAAGAAATAGGAATGGTCAACAAACATATGAAAAAATGCTCAATATTACTAGCAATTAGAGAAATGCAAATTAAAACTACACTGAGATTCCATCTTACTCCAGTCAGAATGCCAACTAACAAGAGTATAAGTAATGATAAATATTGGCAAGGATTTGGAGAAAAAGTCACACTCATATGTTGCTGGTGGGACTGCAAATTGGTATAGCCACTCTAGAAATCTATATGGAAATTCCTCAGCAAAATTGAAATGGAACCACCATTTGACCCAGCTATCCCACTCCTCAGTCTATATCCAAAGAACTTAAATCAGCATACTACAGTGACACAGCCAAACCAACGTTTATAGGAACTCAATTCACAATAGCTAAGCTATGGAAACAATCTAGGTACCCTTTAACAGAGAAATGGATAAAGAAAATATGATGCATATATACAATAGAATATTACTCATCCATAAAGAAGAATGAAATTATGGCAGTTACTGGTAAATGAATGGAATTCTAGGCTATCATGCTAAGTGAATGTTTTAGTCAGGTTTTTTTTTTTTTTTTTTTTTTTGCCAAGACTAAAAGATGCATCCAGAACAATCATAGAGGAGGAAAAGTTTATTTAGGAGCTCATGGTTTCAGATTTCAGTCCAGAAATAGTAGGTTCCATTCCTTGGGGCTGAGGAGAGGCAGGATACCATGGTGGAGGAGTATGGCAGAGGGAAGCAGCTCATGTTATCATCAGGAAGCAAAGTGAGCTCCACTCACCAAACACAAAAGTTAATCCCATCAGGGATTAGTTTACTGAGTAGTTTAAGGCTCTCACAACCTGATCTTTCCCTTCTGAACCCTCTCACATTTTATCCCATGTGAAATAAGCACTAAAACTGTGAAATAAACCAATTGCAAAAGAAACAAAGGCCGAATATTCTCTCTGATATGCGGAGGCTGACTCACAATAGGTAGGGTGGAGGTTCACTTAATTGAACAGGGAAGAGTGGGGGGAACAGAGTGGGATGAGAATGGGAAAGACAGTAGAATGAATCAGACATAACTTTCCTGTGTTCATATATTAATACACGACCATTGTAACTCCACATCATGTACAACCACAAGAATGGGAAGTTATACTTCATGTACATATAATATGTCAAAATACATTCTACTGTCATATAAAACTAAGAACAACACAATTTAAAAACAAGAGTAAAAAAAATGTAATTTTTTAGATTTAGAATGTGGGGATGATTGCTCAGTATCTTCAACAAATAAGTGATAAGAAAATGTGAGAATGCACAAAACACATCAAATACTATATACACCTTATTTTAATCCAGAGACAAACACACCAAGAAAGAAAGATGGAGGGGAGGAAAGGAAGAAAGCAAAGGAGGGAGGGAAATAAAGAGAGTGCTGCAGTATTGCCTAGGGTTATCCCAAGCTAGTCATAGTCATTTCTTTGGGACATCCCTCACTGTCATGCATGACATTCTGTCTTGAAATTGTTTTTGTTGTTGCTGTTGTTGTTGTTCATTTAGTATAATTCCCTTGAGATCCATTCCAATTGCTTGGGGTCTCAATAGTATGTTCTGTGAGCGGTATTTCACAAAATGGATATAGGACACTTTGTTTAATCATGAGCCCATTGAAGAGCGCTTGGGTCATATTCAGATTTTGCCCATTTCAGTTGTTGCATTTTAAAATTTTTAGAGTGCTATTCCCTTTGAATAGTCTTTTTTTTTAAAATAGCAGATGATTCTTCATTCATGGATGCAGTATTTCCTTCAGATCTCTGAGAATATTCAGACATAATATTTTCCTTGACATTTTCTTCTCTGTGTGCATGCTGTTTACTCCAAACTGTATGCACTTGTTTACCTGCTTTATTTTGCCTTATGCTTTGTTCTCTATCTTATCTTTCTTGTAATACTCCTTCCTGGGATGTTAGGATGTCTTTTATAATTTTCTCATATTTAACAGTGGTTTCTAAGACAACAATTTTGAATTATAAGCAAACTCCTATGGTTTGCCCTCTGAGGACATTAATGTAGATATATCAAGCTAGATGAGTTCTTGGGAATTCCATCTTAGTGTCTTCAGACTTTACTCCCAGCTGTATTAGAGTTTAACATTTAAAGGACACATATTTGGTTAACAGATCACTGGAACGGAGAAGACTGGGAGGTTTTAACATTCTATGCATAAATGTTGTCATATGTACACCTCTTCCAATGTGGTACTGACTACTTCAACCATACTTGTTTTCCTCCAGTTTCAGAGACTGTTTTCTCCCAAAAGAAAAAAAAAAAAAAAAAAAACCTCCAGGCTTCTCTCTCAGTGATGAGGAGAGAATCTCCAAGTGTCCAGAGTTTTTGGAGAAGGACTGGTCACCTACCCACCTGTCACACAAACTTAAATGACTCTTTCTCTATTAAAATTCACCATTCCCTCCACTTGTAAAAAGTAGCTGCTATCGCCAGTTCCTACACCTTTGGGGAATTTTGCAATGGAAATTTTTGTTTCTTGAATTTCACTATTGTAAATTAGGATTTGACTTTTTTAGATCAGCTACTTGGACACTGTTCATTGACTCACTTCCCAACCTTTAGTATTTTTCTCTTTTATTCCCTCTGCTTTTTGTTTTCCCTGTTTTGTTTTGTGTTGTGTTGTGTATGTATGTGTCTACGTGAATATTTGCCTTCTTTTGACATTTTGTGTTTATAACATTGTGGGGAGCTTGAGTTGTACAAACTTAAGTCAAGCTTGAGCTACATTTTCAGCATTGCTTTCCCTGCATAAGTTTAGTTTATAGCATGTTCCACAAGGGACATTTTACATGAGATTTGGAAGGTAGAAGGGATTGCAGTAAGTACACATATTTGTTTTATGCTTGTGAGGTTGGAACTGGGCATGAGGGAGTATTGCACATCATACACATTATTGTCTGTGTTCTGGTGCATGGTTTTAGTATTGTGCAAGCAAATCAGCAGCTCCCCCAGTTGGACTACCTTCTACTTTAGCTACCTCCAGGACAAGTGCATTTAAAAATCTCATTTGAAATCCCCCTTTTCCAAATTTTCAGATTTAGAGGTGATAAGTGGTAAGGTGCCCCTGTGATCAGCTGGCAAAGCCATTAAAAAAATCATTTACTATTAGTTATATGTGACTTTAGAAGTAACTGAAGGTAAATAGCCACATTCAATCTAGTAGGAAGTACAGCATACTCTTTTGCTTACGGAATTGTTCTTCCTACACTGCTTGAGTAACACATTATTACCCAAGTGAATATGAAATTTAGTAGGTGGTAAAGGTAACAGTTCAAATTAGTAGGAAAAAATATAACTGTATAGTAAGTTGAGATAATTGGTAAACCACATAGGAAAAAGAACATTGGATCCACATCTAATACTGCAAGCTAGAATCAAATTACAAATGAAATAAGAATTAAACATTAAAAAGTAAAATATATGCTTGTACTAGAGGACCACTGACTGATTTTCTTTATAAACTAGAAATTTCAAAAATTTTATAGTAATAATTCAAAAGCCAGAAGTAATAAATAAGATCCAGATAAACTCACATTTAAAAATAAAAAATGAAAACAAAATTATAAAACTAAACCTTATGAATAAAAAATAATATACCATAAATAAAATAAAACCACAGATGGACAAAATGGGAAGTTTCCTATTTTGTATTGCCGAGTAAGTATTCACTATGTGGATGTGGAATCCAGGATCTCACACAAAGTAGGCAAATGCTGAAGCACTGAGCTCAGCCTCTATCAGGTGGATGTAGGATGGATCTTTCTTTTCAAAGAACAGTTTAAGCTCTGAAAAGATGCAGTGCAATGGTGCATGGAGTGCGTGTTCTTTAAAACTAAATTCTAGGGTTCCTTCCTCTAGGTAGCCTTTCTGCATTCTTCGTCTGAATTAGGCAGTCCTCCTGTCTGTCTCCATCACTGTCTATAGTAATCCTTGAATTCCATTTTTGGTCTTCCCTGGAAGACCATGAATTCCCAGAATGCAGAGATCTTTTTCTTTCAATCAAAAAGGGAAACATTTAATGAAAATTAGTTGAATATCCCCATTATTGCTAACAGTTGAAATGAGCAAAACTAAAAGATTCTGTGGCAAAGTTGTTGTTCTCTGCACTTAGTGCCCAAGTTGAATAAATTCCCATCAACTGCCTATAAAAACGACCTGATGTGTTTTCTATAATTTCTCATTTAGCATTGGAGGTTGTCTACAGAAGAGCCATCACATTTTCTGTAGTGATGACGTGAGATGAGGGAAAAACAAAATAAATTTTTCAGTGGCAAGATTTGTCTCTTTTAAAAACAGCAACTAATAAACCGACTGTCATTTGAAGGTCTAATATTAGGAGTACATTCAACGCTATGTGCTCCTCAGTAAAAGGACAATGGTGGACATATCAAGACTCTTTAGAATAGATTTTTATATTAATGGGAACAGATGTATAATGTAGCTGGACAGAGCAGATGGATCAGTGTTTTCATATTTGAGGAAAATAGTCTGAATATAGTTCTGGCAGCTAATTTATTGCCTAAGGTACAATTTGAAATGTCCTTGTGATGCTCACACTCATTAAAGATAATGATAGTATTCAGACAGCAAAATAGTTTTATTTAGACCTCACCTTTTCAAGTACCAAGGTCAGAACTGTAGCTTTTCTGCTGTTCCATTTACATTCCTATTGTAAAGCTATAGAAACAGACAAGAAACTTATCTCAGTTCATATTTTTAAGGCCTTAAAAATGTTTCATTCCTATTTCTTTCCTTGCTCCCTGTGTCCTCAGTAATATAATATTTGCCACATGATTGCAATTAGTTACAGATCTACATACACAGCCTACAGACATAAATAAGATCAAATTAATTCTAGTAATTAAGTAAATGCTTGTGAAGCATTTTGCATTTAGCAGCCATTTATTTAATTAAGTTTATCAAACCCCTTGTGCAGTGGTTTTGTGGGACTTTGCCTTGGCCTTGTTTCAGTGAAGAACGGGAAAAATATGTTAAAACTAATGGGATTGCTGAAATTAGTTCAAAAAAATGTGTCAGGGGATTAAATTAGAAAGTAGATCTTTTGATGTCCCAGGCTGTAGATAGCTGGTACAGGCTGAAAATAGACACAGGTTCTGCAACAGTTTCATTACTTAAAGGAGTTTAGTGAAAATGAAAACTAGATTAGTGGCTACCAGAGGTTAAGAATGGAGGAAGAGAGAAGGTAGGTGTGGCTATAATGGATAATAGGAAGGATTCTTGTGATGAGACCTTCCATTCCTTTATTGTGATGATTTTTTAAATCCACACATTGTATAAAACTGCAGCGAACTAAAGACACACACACACACACACACACACACACACACATACTCACGTACACAGGCAACATCACAATTGAGTGCATGTAAAAACGGTAAAATTTGATTCATCTCTGTATATTATAAACATGTCAATTCTATTTGTAATAACATATGACAGATGTGCAAAATGATATCATTGGAAAAACTCGATAAAGGTTCACAAAATCTCCAAAAGCTTTTTTATTAACAATTTATTGCAAAAAAAAAAAAATTCAGAAAAAAAAATGGGGGTGTAACCCACCAATTTCACTTGTAGGTATATACTTAAAAGAAATAAAAACATACATCTCCATAAAATCTTAATCTGTGAATGTTCAATGTAGTGCTATCTATTCAGAATAGTGAATAAGTGGGAAAATCTCAAAAGCCTATCAACTGATGAGTGGATAAACAAAATCAAATCACATAGAATAATTCGTGTGATTGGATTATTTTTGGGAGGTTCTGGGGTTTGAACTCAGCAGCATTTAACCACTAGGCCATATTCTCAGCCATATGCATATATATATATATATATATATATATATATATATATATATATATATATAATTATGTATATTACATATTATATATATGTGTGTGTATATATACATACATATGTATGTATATATATATATATATTATATATATACATATATATATATTATGGAGACAGGGTCTTGCTGAGTTGCTTAGGGCCTCTCTAAGTTGCTGAGGCCAGCTTTAAACTTGTTACCTTATATGCCTTAGCCTCCTGAGCCTCTGGGATTATAGGCATGCACCACTACTCCCAGCAGGACTGATATTAAGCAATGAAAAGGGATGAACTAATGATCCATGTGACTACATGGATAAATTTCAAAAACTTTATGCTGAGCAAAAGAAAGCAGTCCAAAAGCCACAGAGTGCATGATTTCACAGGTATGAAATATCCAAATTAGGCAAGTTTATAGAAACAGAAAGTAGATTAGTGACTATTAGAGGTAGGTGTTGGGAGGTAAGCATCAGGAATAAGAAATGACAGTGAAGGTACATGTTCCTTTTGGGGGCATTGACATGTCTTAATACTAGATAATGAAGATGATTCATAACTGTGTGAACATACTAAAACCACTGAATTGGAGCCCAGTATGGTGGTACATGCCTGTAATCCCAACTACTTGGGAAGTTGAGGAAGGAAGATTGCAAATTGGAGGCCAACCATGCAACTTAGCAAGATCCTGTCTCAATAAAAACAAAAAACAAAAAACCAAACAAACAAAAAACTATTAGTGATGTAGGTCAAGGGTAGTATAGTGTTCCCTGGGTTCAATCCCAGTATCAAAAACAAAATAAAACAAAAACACCAAATCATATATTTTAAGTAGGTGAAATTTGTATTACAAATAATATTCTCAATAAATCTGGAAAAAAGTTAAAGGATACAGTGTTGGATATGGGACAAGTCTCAGAAGGTGATTTTGGTTCTCTGGACATGCAGCACCAAAGACTGGTGTCTATTGTACTTTGACCACGGTGTCTGACTAGGGCAACAAGCCAGGCAAATGACCTCTGGTGAATGAGAAAGACGACTCTGCCTGCCTCTAGCTTTACCTCTACCCAGGACTACATCTGTAATCATTTTCTTGTGAGAAACCACAGTATATATTTTTTAAGATAGAAAGCATGAACAGTTTTTGAATATACATGGAGATCTTTGTGTCTAACATTTCTGTTACATGTCATGGCTTTCTGTGATGCAGTAAATTAATCTACAAAATGCACAATACTTATTCCTAATAATGTGTCCTATTTAAAATATAAATTGGTAGGGGTAGAGCTCAGTGGTAGAGAACTCGCCTAGTATGTGCTAAGCCCTGGGTTCCATTCCCAGCATCTAAAACAAAACAAAACACAGAAAGGAAAGAAAAAGAAAACAGTGCAAATATATATATATATTCATATAGCTCATTGGATGCATAGAAGCAGAGCTTTCAGTGGGTTGAGGCACAGGATGAATTAAACCTCAGGGAGAACACCCAGCTTCAAATGCAGTGATGCACTTTCTGAGGGCATCCTCAGACCCACAACAGTCACATGCTCCCTGAGCTTCCCGCACACCTGCAACTTCACAAAACCCATATTAAAGCAACCTATTAAAGCAGAATCTCTGAGGATAGGTATCTGGAAACTGTTTTACAAGAACTTCAGCTCATTTTTCTGAAAGTTAAAATTTAAAAAGCATCATTCCAAAACAACAACAACAAAAATTGATTCAATGGTGGCAGATATTAAGATTTTTTTTAACCTTTTACATTTTCTGTACTGTGTGCTAAAAGCTCAAATATCAGCATAACCCTTGGTCAAAATAGTAATTTTGAATTGTTCAGAATGCTATCTCTGTATTTTTTTCTCCCCCCCCTTTTTTAAAATATGTTTTAGTTGTCAATGGACCTTTATTTTATTTATTTACATGCAGTGCGGAGAATAGAACCCAGTGCCTCACACATGCAAGGCAAGCGCTCTACCACTGAGTCATAACCCCAGCTACCTCACCCCCTTTTTTCCCCAGTGATCTTAAGTTTCCTTTTAATAGCCTTCATGTACATATGTAAGTCCAGGAGATTTCCCAATTCACTTATTTAATGACCCTTTCCCAGATGACTTTTTACCATCTGATATATTTGTAGAAAGGATCATTGGAAGTTGGTAACACTGAGTTCATACACTAATGGCTTGTAAAGATGTGATCTTCTGAGGGGCTTCTCTGGAAGCTAGCATAGAACTGAACAGAAATGGTGGTGAATGGAACCAGAAAATACTACCCCCAAATATGCCTCTCTGATGATGTTTTTGAATCAAAGACAATTAAGAAGAAACAATTGCAGAAAAGCTGCACTCAACTCCATCTCTATCAGAAAGAACAGAACTTCATCACTGCAGACAACTCCAGCAGCTCAGATAGAGCACCAAAGCAATCTACAAACAAACCTCATTCCCTGAGTTTCTTTTCATATATTTACCTTTCTACAGATTTCCACCTCTGGAAATCTAAAGCAAATCTAGTGTTGTGACTTCTCTAAACTTTATTTTTCTTTGTTGAAGATGTTAAACAAACCAGAATTCTAAGTCACTGTCCTGAGTCACCTTTCACTGAGTTGTTTCCCCCACGTGTGATGTGCACATGGTGTGTTAAGAAATTTCTGTGTTTTTCTCTTGTTATCTATTTTTTCATTACAGAGGTGTTTCCTAAAGATGAATTTATGAGGGATTTAGAGATATTGGACATCCCCCTCATCATCAGGAAGATGAGAAAAAAGCAGTTGCAATAATCTCTCCTTAGGAAGAATGAAGACCTGAGCCAGGAAGAGGCAATCTCATGTCTTTTTAAAAACAGGCCTGGCCATGTGCACCTGTAATCCCAGCTACTTGGGCAGCTGAGGCCAAAGGATTGCTTGTGCCCCCGAGTTCCAGGCCAGCTTAGTAACACGGAAAGATCCTGTCTCTTAAAACAATAACAACAACAAAATAATAAAAATAATAAAGTTCATAGAACCCCATGGGAACATTTTAATGCACTCTCTAATTTGAAGATGATTATTGTATAGCTCATCTAGGACTTCATATATCTGGCACCCATATGGAATTTTTCCTAATACTGGGGAACACTCCCATAAATAAGGTCATTTGTTTCTGCATTTCCCAATATTGGGAAAAATAGGAAGAAAATGTCCTTTCTTCCCAGTGAAAGATTAACACAATATCAGAGTAAGATTGAATTTTCAAATGTGTCATTCTATGAATGTCATTCAAAGAGTCATTTCAAATTACACAAAGATTCTGTATTGGTCAAAGCTTCTGTATTATAGGGAGTCACATAATTGAGGAGGGTAAAACAACTAGAATAAAGAAATGGCAATGCAACAGATCACTATTGCATATTACTGGAGTTAAAGACATAATGATAGCAGTTACCATTTGATATAATAGTTGCCTCTTGACACTGTAGTTACTATTTGATATAATAGCTACCATTAATGCTGTGGTTTGTACTTTATGCTAGGCACAGCCTTAGGCACCTTATATATAGGATATTAGTCTGGAAAAACTGTTTTCAGCTTCAATTTTACAGCAGAATAGGAAGAGTCTCTGAATAGGGTCCTGGCTTCTCTCAGCCCATGAACCAGTGGGTGGGAAGCTGGTATCTAACCCCAGGCCAGGGTTGGATCCCCCACTTCACTAAGAGAAGTTCTTGTGTCACAAATACATTTAATGCAAAAAAACAAAACATGATATTCAGAAATATATTTCAATATCACAATCTCTAGCAAATAGTTACAGAATTTCTTGTGCCCCCTGTATTTAACTTTCCAAACATTGTTTCCCTTAACCTTGGAAGTCTTCCAAGGTCCCTGCAAGGATCTGTCCATCCATCTAATTCTGATGTTCTAGCTTTACTCTGCCAAAGAAAGCCTTCAGAGTATAGTAATACAACTTGATTCTTTTCAATTTTGTTTAGAATTGACATATAATGATACATATTTATGAGGTACAGTGTGATGTCTCAATATTATAGTACTTAACTCTTGACAAGCACTCCCAATGATAAGGTCATTTGTTCTTGCATTTCCTTGAGGCCTCAACTTGAACATATCACTGCCTATCCCAAGCTGAAAGGAGAAAAGGCAGAGTCTTAGTAAGAAATTTTTACTTTTTACTTTTTTTTTTTTTTTTGCCACACTGAGGATTGAACCCAGGGGCACTCTTCCACTAATCTATACTCCAAATCCTTCTAATTTTTCAAATTTGGGGACAGGGTCTGACTAAGTTTCCCTGGTTGACCTTGAATTTGTGATCATCCTGAATCAGCCTCCCAAATAGCTGGGATTAAAAGTGTGTGCCATCAGGCTTGGTTAAGAAGTTAACTTGTAAGAATAACTGTTTAAGTAATTATTTGACTCTGTACTTTATGCATAGAAAGCAAATTAATATATGAATATAAAAAAAACACATCTGAAGCTCAGAGAGATAAAATCACCTGGTACCCTGCATTCTTGCCAGCGTCTGATTCTGACTTGGTTTGGTTTTGGCTAAATTGGCCTCTCATGAGCTCTTTATGAATATATATTTATGTGTATATATGTATGTATGTGCATATATATATATATATATATATATATATATATATATATATATACACATATATACACACACATATGTTGTGGATGAAAACAATACCTTCATTTATTTATCTTTATATGGTGCTAAAGATCAAAACCAGGGCCTCAGACATGCTAGGCAAGCACACTACCACTGAGCTACAGGCCCAGCCCTCTCTTGAGCTCTTAAAGACTCAAAGACCTGAGTCATATCATTCCTGTCATCTTCCATGAAAACAACATCTTACTAATGTAGATTTAGATATTGGGAACAGATTAGACAACAAGTACAAATTGCTCTTTGATTCATGCAACTTGAAAATAAAATGGAAATACATCAGCAGAGCTAACTGAAAGATCCGTGCCATTATTAAAATCCTATATGATGAACAGGGAGTCTAAGAGTCTAAGTTAGGATTGCCAGCTATTTTTCCCCAGGCACAGGAGAGGATCAGATGTCCTGTCATATCCAGTCTGCCTCAGCTCATTCCAAACCCCATGCTACAGTCTTCCCTCCTTATGACAGCTCCTGGTCTGCCCATACAGTACAAAACCAAAACATCTTATGTTTGGCTTGCATCATAGATAAATCTTTAACTTCCCAACCAAATGTTTATGTTCTGGAAAGCAGAGTTCATGGAGTGTTGTCCAAAACAGAGAAATATTTAAGCTGGGGAATTTTGAATTAAAATTCTGCATATTCTACCTATGGATTTTATAAACATGGGCTTATTGTTGTTCTCAATTTCAGTTTCCTTATAAAGGAATAATAATAGAACTAATTTCAAAGGTTTTTAGTGAAATTTCAAGCTACATATACAGTAAGTGTTCAAAAACAGTTAAATCCCACCCCTAGTTTTGCTTCCCATTCATGGAAAAGTTAACTCCCTATGCATTAAGTATTTATTAAGAACATTTCTGTCCAGAAAGACACGTTGGCACACACCTGTAATCTCAGCTATTCTGGAGTATGAGGCAGGAAGATTCCAAGTTTGAGACCAGTCTGGGAAATTATCAAGACCTTGTCTCAAAATTAAAAGTAAAAAATAAATAAAAAGGGATGGGGATGTAGTTCAGTGATATAAGACCCTGGGATTCCATTTCCAGTTCTGGGGGGGGCGGGTGGTAAAAAAAATTCCAGTCTAGAATATAAACAGCCAGTACTCAGGATCCAATTCCAATTCCATTGGTCCTCCTCCATTGGAGGTTCGTATTTAGCACGTGTTCTGATTTAGTGGGTCTCTCCCCAATGTAAGTGTACTACCTGCACCATGTGTTATGTAATTTGCATATTATTTCTATGAGATTACAAAAAAAAAAAAACTAAACAATTTTTTAGGAATATAAAAACTGGCAAACACAATTTCTGCTCTCCAATAATAAAGAGATGAATATGAAAGCATTTGCAATGTACTATGACATGGTTTATATGAGGGCATGTAACAATTCTAGTTTCCATTTGACAAAAATGAACAGCTAGGTCTGTGAAAAGCATTCCTTAGATGGAGTGTGAGTTGAGATGGAAATGCCAAGTACATGTACCCTGGCAGACAAATAATCTTATAGTCTTCCTGAAGAGGTGACAGCAATAGTTGAAGGTTCAGAAGGACAGTGCGACACAAGTACTACGAGTTGTGTAGTGTTGTTTAAGCAGAAATGGAGTGGGGCATACATTCCACTTCCAAGCATAGCTCGTAGGAATTTGCCATCAGTGATGCTCTCTTTCCCCCTCTCTACTAGCTGACTAGAGGTTCTCAGGGACTGGGAAAAAAAAAAAAATGGAGAAATAAAGTACAAGTTGACCGAATCCCTGCCCACCTTCATGGATCAGCCATTCTGCTGTGTAAATATGTACAAACAAAACAACTTTTATTTTCCTAAGCCGCTAAGATTTTTGAGGTTGTTTGTCATCTTTGTTTGTCTACTCTTCCCAATATATTTGCTCCTTCAACTTTAGCTCCATTACTGGGAAATTTCTAAGGGACTATCCCAGTGTCGAGTTTTCTTGTTTGCAAATCAGCTTACACAATGTAACAACTTTGCTCTAAGCTTCCCCTGATAGTAAGGGGTGAATCTGTGAATATGATGTTGATTCTCTGACTCTAAATTCCTTGTTCTCTCCTCTAAAGGCTGAAATCAAACAAAAATTCATAAAATAGTTATCCTGTGGTCACAAGTTTTCAAAACTGAGCTCAACTACACAGAATAATAAGGTTAATCGCAGGGAAGGTTCTTTGAAGGCATCTTTGGAAATAATTGCACACTATTTAGCTATTGTTAACTCTCATTGTTATTGAGTCCAGATTTCTCTGTGCAGAGGCCATAGTGGTACATAAATGAATATTTTTGCATTCGCTAACCATATATAATTTATAGTTCTGTATGAATAAATTAGTGAATGCTTTTTTTTGCAGTGTTGCAGATTGAACACAGAGCCTCACAAACGTATACTAAGTAATTGCTTTATCTCTGAGCCCACTCCAACCATAAATGTCTGCCTTTTTAAGCTGTGAAAAAAGCAACACTTTACAATGAAAAATGTTTTGTTTTTCAGTATGTGCAATTCACATCATATTTGATGGAGAAGACAAAAGAATCCTGTGCTGCTCTTGGGAAGAATAGTTTTGTTACTACATTGCTGCAATATAGGTATCCATATCCAGACTAAATTTTTTAAATGCTATAATACTTCCTCTCATATTATGCTTATAAATTTCTTTCTAAAATCCTGGTATTTAAATAATATCAATTGACATTGAAAAACATGACTGCCATGAAAAGCAAGATATATGCTGCTTTATATGTGGACATATATTGCTGGGTTAGAAGTGATTTTATTGTAAAACTAATGAAGCTGAAGCTTTGATATCATCTTGCAAAGTCCTAAAGTGCGTCCTAGCAATGTGTTTACATGGTCATATATTTTTGCAAACTGTATATGTCAGTGGAAGTTGTATCACAGAAGTGGACAGGAGATATCCATGGATCTGTAGTAACAGAACTTGACTTAATGTGTTTGTGAAAGCTGGTGAAGTGGTCTCTGTAAAGTTTTGTCATTGCATTCGATGTGAAAGCTTGAAAATCACAGTTGAGAAGAGAAGGGACATGAGTGGAGGAGCAAGACCAAGCCAGAACCCACACACAAGCAGTAGAGCTCAGGAAGACAGGCTGAAACCCAAGAACCTTTTTTGCTGTCTTTGACCTTGGCATGAGCATCCTGCAACAGCTGGGGCTCTCTGTCACCCAGTTAAACACACAGACCTGGCTCAGGAGTTAGAGAAGCTGAAGTAAAAACCAGATAAAAGTGGAGCAATTTCACATTCAGCCACTGCCCTGTAACAACTATATGAGTCACCAAACCAGCAATAGCTCATGTAAAATGCAGAAGGGTTGCTGCTGCTGTCCCCCTTTTCAAAGTGCCAACAAATCTCTCATTTCTGGTTCCCCATAACTAGAATGACACTTAGGGGATAGAGTTGAGTCAAATCATGTTGGCACATTATAAAGATACCAAACAGCAAAAATAAGTTATTTTAATTACTATTGGTTGAAATAAGTTATTGAACTGTAACTAATACAATTGTCTCTTTCTCTGGCTCTTCCCATTGTCACACTTTTTATATCCGATAGCACAAAAAGAAGCTACTGAAAATTTAATACCCAATTAGGGGAAATTATACTGTGGAAACATATTTAATAAGTTTGGTGTGATATGGCCATGTCTTTGTGGCCACTGGCTTGTACAGCTAAATTGTCAATAGCTATTGTGATTTAAGAGTCGTTTCCATGAATATTCTTGCTATTTCCTATGCAATTTTACCCAGCATCATAACAAAGCAAACAGCACTAGAGGATTGTAGGTTGTGGGGGATAAAATGGGTTGGAAATACAGAAATAAATGTAATTATGTAGAAAATTCTAAATCTTATCTCAACTTGAGAAAACTGGCAAGATATTCCCAATTTCAACCACAGTCATAAAAACTTATGTGACAATATCAATACTAAGATGTGAAAATGGGAAAAAAACTTTTCAAAACAATCCATGTAGTTTAAGAAAAATAATCAGATCAACCACACTAGAGGAAAAACTGAATCTCATCTTTATCTTATGTAATTTTTTTTTCACAAACTCATAATGTAACGAGGCAATTAAAGTCATAGTAGTCGAAAAACATACGGAAATTCAAGTTTCGTGTAACTGTGTAAGAAAGTTAATCAAAATATTATATGTTTTTATTTGATTTTAAAAGTTGCAGTACTTGCCTAATTTTTTGAATCAATTATTGTTTTTAAATGATTTCCTTTTTTACTCTAAAAACAATTTAGAAAGCTGGGTACAACAAAAAGCACCTATTATTCCAAATAACTGGGAAGCTGAGGCAGGAGGATCACTTGAGCCCAAGAGTTTGGGGTCAGTGTGGACAACATAGAAATACCCCATCTAAATATATATATGTAATATGTGTGTGTGTGTGTGTGTGTGTTTGTGTGTGTGTGTACGCACACATTAAATAATGCAGAAAAAAATAAGGACGCTTAGGTTATAAAAGTTTTTTTTTGTTTTTTGTTTTTGTTTCTTTCTTTTTGGTGGTGGGGTGCCAGGGATTAAACTCAGCGGCACTCGACCGCTGAGCCACATTCCGAGCCCTATTTTGTATTTCATTAAGAGACAGGGTCTCAGTGAGACTGGCTTTAAACTCATGATCTTCCTTGCTCAGCCTCCCAAGCCACTGGCATTACAAGCATACGCCACCACATCTGGCTTCAAGTTATAAAAATTTTGAGTCCTCTGACCTAACTAGTAGCACAGAGACTATGCTCATAATTGGTAAGTCACAATTGCCAAGGTCATTAAGCAAAGCTGTCAGCCGCTTCCAGCAGGGACATTTCTGAGTGGCTGCTCTAAGTAAATAGGAGCCCTGGACTCTCGGCTTCAGAGATTGCTTGGTGTCCTAGAATCTTCATTTTGCCTTTGACCTCCAGACCGTAGACTTACTTTTTGCTCTTCTTTTTTTGTTTTAGTCAGAAATCTCTAGTTAAACATCCCCCTGTGAAATGATTAGAAATGGATGACTGGCAGCAGAAATCTGCCTGCCTTGTAGTCAAACACTGGTTTCCAGGGTAGGCAGGAAAGCAGCAATCACTCCTGCTGGAGTGGTGCCCCAAAGAGGCTGCTTCATGTCCACATTCTGTCTGCTGTCTGACCACACAGCATCAAAACCCACAGAGCCGAAATGCAGACAAGGCTTTCTGAGCAAAGGAAACCAGCTCATGCCAGATGGCACGTAGTTCCTGACACTGATGGTATCACTAGATTTACACAGTGACCAGTTCTATGTCTTTTCTAGCCTGCTTTCATCTCAGTCTTCCAAGATTCATTTCAAGGTAGATTTACAACAGAGAGAAAAAAAAATCACCAACTGTTTTAATGAGTAATTTAGAATCATACTCTAAGCTCCTTCTTCCCTGTGTATGAAAACATGCCTCCCTTTGGGCTGAGAATGTAACTCAGTGGTAGAGCTCTTGCCTAGCATGTATGAGGCCTTAGTTCAAAGCCCAGCACCATTCAAAAAAAAATGTTCTTTTTTCTTAGACTGGAGAGAAAATTCTTCAGACACTGGACATGACTGTCTCCTTTGGCTAGTGTATGGGCTGGCATGATGGAAGTAGTCTTTCTCTTCCAGAAGAACCACTATATGTATATATGTATCAGAATCTTTCTTTCCTCAGCAGTCTGGGAACACAGTGGGCATGACCTTGCTTTGCTTCCTAGTATGCATTTCAGGGCATTAGTTCAGTTCTGCATTTGCTTGTTCCTGGGGTATCAGAAGCATCTCTTGGCTGGTCATTACCTGCATGCTTTGCCTTTCTACTCACTTTCAGCTTCATGAAAACTTACATCTGAAATTATCCAATTTTTGCTCAAACTCTCAAACATTCTTTCTCATTCACTGCTGCCTGAACTCTGTCTAACCTTTGCCAATATTCAACAAAGTCCTTAATGAGATTGTTTTATGTTGTCATGCTAGAAAATTGAAAATTAAAGAGCTTTGATTTCTTAGTAGAGGAATCACATAAGGGAATCTGTGCGCTCACTTTCATGCTTTATCTTCTAATTAGAGGATTGGACTTTCTTAAGCAGGAAGAATGAGGAGACTAGAGACTATTACAAAGACATTATTTCTACTTTCACTTTTTTTCCTTCTTTCATTTGATTCCCACCTTACCATGATTTTAATTTACAATTAAGAAACCTGAAATGATCTTTGTGAATAAAGAAATAAGAGGATCTATGTTGCTCAGAGAGTTTAGAAGAATGGGAAAGTTAAAAGAGGACATCTCTGTCCCAAATTGCCAGTCACTTCCAGTCTGGTTGCTTGCTTTGTTTTTGTTTCTTTCTTTTTGGTGGTGGGGTGCCAGGGATTAAACTCAGGGGCACTCGACCGCTGAGCCACATTCACTGCTCAGTTACTCTAGTCTCTTTATTGGCCTGCTTCCAGTTTCTTGTGTTCCCTCTATCATCTCATCAATATTCCATGATGTTCTAATGACCATCTGTGAGGAGCTAGGCATTCACTCTACTTCCACGATACATCTGCAAAGTTCTCTCCACCTGGTGCAAATACCTGCGTCCTGTAAGGACTTGCTTCGCCTCACTTCTTTGATAAAGATGCCTGACTTTAGGATGTCCCATATTTTCAATACAGTCTCTGTCACTTAAGTACCCACACGCAGAGTTGCGCATGATATAACCATGTTTCTGTAAACAGTGAATTTCAAATATGATGGTAGTCTCATAAGATGATAATGGAGCTAAAAATTTCTATAGTCCAGTACTTTATACTGGACTTTTTCTTTTTTACATTTAGGTGTGTGTGACTATACAAATACCATTGTGTTATAATTCCCTATAGTATTCAACACAGTAACATACTGTGTGAATTTGTAGCCTAGGAACAATAGGCTACACCATTATATTCTAGGTATATATTAGGCTGTATCTTCTTGGTATGTGTAAGTACACACTGATATTCACACAGCAGTAAAATTGCCTAACAATGCATCTACCAGAATGTATCTCCATCATTAAGTGATGAATGACGGCATTTGTGTATGTATACATATGTACGTTTATAAGCACACACATATAATCTATGTGTGTACAGATACAGAGAGATAGACAGATAAAAGGAAGACAGAATGAGAGAGAGAAAGATAACTTTCCTTCTAGCAACATGACAAAGTTTAACTATTAGGCATATTAGAGGCTGTGACAGGAAGGACCAAGCAATCACAGAGCTCAGCTATCATTTGCTAAGTACCACCAGGTCCTTAAATGATGTTATTACCACTTTTTTTTTTTTTTTTGGAAATAATTATCAAATTGGCAAAAACCCAAACATTTAACAATGCTTTTATGAATCTCTGGGGAAACTAGCCCTCTTGCACTAGTAGTGAGTGAATTTGGCCCCATGCCTTTGGAAGTTAATTTGGTAGTGTATAGCAAAATCACATATAAACTTTGATCCATCTATTTCTTTTCTGTGAATTTACCACACAGATATGTTTGCTATTGTGTGAAATAACATATGTTCAAGTTTATTCAGTAGTTTAAATAAAACCACAATGAGTTTTGAGATCCAAAAATAAGTCTTTAAAAAAGCTCATCAATTAGGGTTACATGAATTGAATGATGGTACGATTTTACAATAGGATTTCAAACAACTAAAAAATGAAGAATAAAATTCTTTATGTATGTATATTTAAGAAATCTATGATGATTGTTACAATAAAATAACAAAATTCAAAGCTGTGTAATATGCACTGTGTTTGCTTGCATCTTTGCAAATAAATTCAAGTAGAAGGTGGGAGTTACCTGTAATAGGCTGAAGGTAACTCTAAAGAAACAGAAGACAGGGACAGAAATGTGGGTCTTCACTGCACTTCTTTTTATGTGCATTGATTTTGACCCTTTTGATCATAGTATCTATTAAAATTTTTCATTTTGAAGATTTAGTTAGGCATGGTGCTACAGGCCTACAATCCCAGCTACTCGGGAGACTGAGGAAGGAGAATCACTTGAGTTTAGGAGTTCAAGGACAGACTGTATCAAAGTGAGACCCCCATCTTGTAATAAGTGAATAAATTCTAAACACTCTTTTAAGAAATTATGTTTTAAAAAATGGGGCTTAGGGGCATAGTCCAGTGGTAGAATGCTTACCTAACATATATCAGATCTTGTGTTTAATTCCTAGCACACATACACATGCACACACACACACAAAAATCAAGTACTATGTATTAAGACAGATACATAGATAGCAAATAGATTCTTAAAATCTATGGAAAGATTTTAGTCCAGAAAAGATGGCATAGACTCCTTTCTCCCTGATAGTCCCTGTTACAAGCCTGCAGAATAAAGGAAAAGGAAAAGCAGTCAAGGATTCAGGAATGTGGATAGGAAGCTGATGTGGTTTGGGCCTTGGAATCTGAAGAAGTGGTACAGCACCCGTGTACCTACACTGTCCAACAGACCCAGAGCTTGTGGTATGGCAAATCTGCACATATCATGAGTCAAGGAGCAAAAAGAGAGAGGCACAAGAGGAGCCCCTCAGGCTTCTTAAAAGGCATACCTCAAAGACCTAAGGAACTCTCACTAGGTCATGCCTCCTAGAAGTTCCACCAAATCCTAATAGCACCATTCAAGATCCAAACTATAGCAGATGGATATATTAAACTGGGCCTTGTTAATTCTTGCATTGTGGTATACAGGAATTAGAAGAATGTGTATCACCTAAGAGTGGAAAGGAAAATACTGAATTGTGCCTAAGATTGTATCCAGAGGTAAGGGTCAATAAAATTTAAAGCAGGGTAGGAGATTAAAAAAAGAAAGAGAGTTGTGTTTTGACTGCATATTCTGCATCTTAGTCAAAGGCAAGATTACACTATTACCAGTATTAACTTTAAGGTACTACACAAACTTAAGTGAAGTCGGTTGTACACAGGAACATTGTATTGTGCAGGTGAAGTATGACATTTTAGGCAGAAGTGTAACATATGGTCAAAGGAGATAAGTGCAGGGCTCCAAGTTGACAAGTGGGTAGATGTAATGGCCCGTTTTATGGGTCCACTTGGAAATAGTATCCAGTTACTCAAACACTTAACTATGCATTGTCTAAAGGTATTCTGTAAGAAGTGATTAAAATACAAAATCAGTAGAGAGAAGACAAGAATAGAAACATGGGTTTTCTCTTCAATTATAGGAAATCAGAGAGAGAGAACAGTGGGGACACCCCTTCTTTGGAGGACTCCTTATAACGCTGTAAAGAGGACTTAAATGATAACTTCTCCAAAGAGAATCACTGGGGACCCAAATACAACTAACTCAACAAAGTTAGAAGGTAAATTTCACGAAGAGAAACAAATCTTCTAATTCCCAGAGAAGCAGTGACAGCAGGAAGAAGTGGTTAACCTGTCTCTAGAGCATCAACTTGAGGAAGGAAGCAAGAAAACACACATTGGAAAATTCATTCCCAATAGAAATGAGCATTTGCTACTAATCCCAAAGTTATCCTCAGAAGAACAGAAACTGTAGAAATGCAGAGTCTTGATGAAGCAAAGCAAACAAACGCAGCTGAGTGCCTCTTGCAGAGGCACTATACCCAATGCTTTATGTGTGATCTATTACTTAATTACAAAAAATCCATAGAAATAGATATCACTATCCCCATAATTAGAGATGAGACAAATCAGAGTTCCGAGTTAAACAAAATTTCCTGTCACTCGTTTAGGTAAGTGGTAGAGCTTGGAACTGACCCCAAGACAGCCTAACTTTCAAAAGCAATTCACTTTTCATGCTCTATCTTTTAAAAAAGAAACAAAACAATGGAGCAGAATTTTTTCTAGACCTTTGGAACAATCCCTCATGATGTTGTTAAATGGAAGACTCCTGTAAGTGGAAGCCAGGGAAACAGGTTCTCCTTCTGGTGGTCTGTGAGCATAGGCATCCCTATTCTGCACATGTTCCACATCAGTTCTTCGTCTAAATGCCTATTTAGACAACAGGCAGTAATGAAATCAAACGTTAGCAGACGGAAACACTCTCTTCCTATTCTAGCCATAATGACAGCGGCATCAGGGAGACAGGAGCAGGGGAGTGATTGCCAGGGTCTCCATCATCACATTAGCTGCCAGCAGGAAATCTGTGTTACTGAAAACTGACTTTGACAACTCTGCTGTTGACAGACTAATAAACTCAGTTGCATGTCCTGCTATGACATGGATGGTTTTATATCGTTGTTATGTTTTCTGTGTATTTTACTTAACCAAATGCCCTATTTATGCTTAATATTGTGCACTGCAGCTACTCCAACTGAAAGATGATTTAGAAGCCAGTCTGAGAACTAATGGGGACTTGATGTGGGATCTTTAATAAATGTGTTTTGAATAAAAAGATGAAGCCTCGTTCCTTTCACCAAATTAAAACAATGAAATGTTTCTCTACATGGTGGCTAAAAAGAAAGCATAGCAGACGCTGTGGGGTACCACATAATTTGTTGTTTTTTTACTTTGCCTCAGTGTAGAAGGTATATAAGAATACTTTGAGGACATGCAACATGTTGAAAATTGGAATTTTACTCTCTCAATATTTATTTTGTATAAGCCATATTCCAGTCCTAGTGTTGGGTGTTGGAAACATATAAAGAAAAAGTCATAATGCTTGAACTCAAGGAATCACACACACAAAAAAAAATGTCAATTATTTCAACCACATATACACACAGAGAGGATGCTAAAGCAGGGTGTTGGGTTGAACAGAGAATTACTTGAAGAAAAGTGAGCAAGAAAATTCTAGGCAGAAGTAACCACAGGCCAGAAGATGAGGATGATAAAAAGAACTCAGAACCCCCAATCAGGTAATGAATAATCATCAGAATGGCTTTAACATGCATACATAAGGGGGCAAATTGTGATGGTCTTTGCTAACTGAGTTGAAATAGCAAGGATTTTGTTTAATAGGATAATGAAGAGACACTAAAAGAATTTGAAACTGAACAGTAACATAATCAAAGTATTTTTTAGGAGGGGTTAAACAAGAAGTAAAATTTTAAATTATCCCTGGAATTTTACTTAAAAACCATAGATCTCACCAAGTAAATGCTATAGCTAAAGAATCTTGGGAGTAGTCACAGTATTCAGGTTTTTTTTTTTTTTTGTTGTTGTTGTTTTTTTTCAATTCAACTTGGGTCTTATAACTATGTCCTTGGGCTCTCAATTCTAAACTGCTCTGAATTTCATATATTTCCTCCATATATTAGGAAAAAATGAATACTTGACTTGTCCCTCACCAAGGTTGCAGTGGAAACAAAATGATATAAATATATAAGAAAGAACTTATAAGGGAGGATTGTGATCATACTTGTCAGAAATTTCACGCCCATTGATTCATGAATTTATCCCAGTAGCAATAAGGGGCGGACTCTATTATTTTTCTCTTGCATATGGTACTAGTGAAGTTTAAACTGGTGGAATAACTTGCCATAGGTCACAGTATTATTGTGTTGCAGAATTTTAATGGATGAATAAATGTTTCCTGAATTTTGTATCTGTATTACACAGTCAAAATATTTTTGCAAAGTTCAAACTGGGGATTTATTTGATGACAATTTATTTGGTGAAGTCAGTCATCGTTTAAAACAAAACTGATAAACTATATTGAGCAATCTCACACTCTCCTCAATCTCTTACTGCTTATTACTCTTATTACGCTCTGAGTTGCCCACTCCAAATGAAACCCCAGGAATTCAGCATTGCCAAATGCTTCAAGGGGAATGGGCAAGAGCTCTGAACATCTATGACCCTTATATTTTATCTTCTTTTACTGTTAAAGGTTTTTTGAGTAATAATGTGAATGAATGCTCAGTTTTTTTCTAAACCACAGAAGAGAGAAGGCTCTTTGATTGATGGAAAAATGTTATTCTGGGCTCTAACCTTTAAAAAATGGCTAAGAAATAGAAACTGTACAATGTGATTACAGCACACCACAGTAAGTAAACACATTCACTGGAATCATGCAAGAGCAAGTCAAAACAATCTTTGCTAGTTATCATGCACAATCTATGTACAATTCACATTGCATTCACAAGAAATCACAGGTTACACAAACCTACTTCCTTAAACTCATCTGGCAGAGAAGACTTGAACTGCACTCCCTTCACCACAGCCTGGGGTTTGTGGGTGACATTATGCCTCGCAGGTCATTATTGGTGGTAGTGCCTATGCAAAAATCTTCATCTCTGTTTGGTAACATATAGAGGAAAAGCATCCCTCTGGCCATATGCTTTGGTAGCACAGGAAGATAAATCACTAGATGTCTCTTTCATGAAATTTTATTCAAAATAACTCTAGATATGAAATGGTTATAACCAAAGATGGAAATGCCAGATTTTAAATATTGTGCTAGTTGTTTTCCATGTCTCTTTTAATCAACACAATAACTGTGTAATGGAGTTATAATTATATTAGAGATAAATGATTTGATGCTAAAAAAGTTAAGTAATTTGTCTAATACTGAGGTGTTATCCATAAACTCTATCTGTTCGCATCCAAAGCAGAGGCACAGATGGAAAATGAGTTTTCATGAAGTGAGTTAAAATATGTATGTATATTCCAGATGACTTCTCACTCATGGGACAAACCAGAGTTTTGTATTTCTCTGGCAATTAGTCTTCTGATGATTGAAATACGTTTGGAATAAATGCTCATTGTTTTTGCTCAATGTTCAAAGTAAATATCAATGGTTCTCTGAAGGAAGGTAACATCAACAATTAAATTATCTTCAGTTAATTATCTTCTCTCATATTTTGGGATCTTTTGTTGCTTCTAGGGGTTTGGAATAAAGCCAAAATTTGTGATTACATTTTTGTACTTTGCCAATGCAACATAATTATTTGAAGTAGCTTCAATTAACAATGGAGTAGGGAAAGATGGAGGGAGAGATATTGACAAAGAGGAAGGAAAGAACAAATGGGACAATTAATATATAGGAGATGACTCTGGGAAGCTCTTAAATGACTGAGATGTACTGAAAAGGAAGAAAATTGATCTAAAGTGAATATGCACCCTTGCACCTCCTGCCCTCTGTTAGGAAGTCTTTGCATGAGTTTTGTTTATAAATCCTGCTGTATTCCATCAAATATTTACAACTGCTCTTCCTTCCACTTAGAGATGTTATAATGAGAAAAGGAAGTGCTTTCAAGCCATCTAGAACTGAGTTCAAATCCCACTTCCACCAGTTCTGTGGCTTTAATCATTTTGGCTATGAAAGAATGTTTACATTTATCGATCGTCTGCTATGGTAGAGTAAGTGCTGTGTAAGCGATACTGAAGGGGCAAAGAGGTATCTAAGATAGGTCTGAGCAGTTTCTTGCAGAAGTTGGCAGAGAATACTCTGACAAATAATCCGAAGGAAAAAAGTGAGAAGTCTTTCTGGTTAGGAGATTTGCCTATATATAGACAGAGTTGCTTAAACATCTGCCATAGTTAAACCCAATCAGATTTATGAATATGAGAAAGACTCACAACTTAAGAGGACATGCAGTTGTCCCTCTTCATCTGCAATTTTGCTTTCTGAGGTTCTAGAAACTTTCCAGTAGCTGGAAAATATTCAATGGAAAATTCTAGAAATAAACAATTCATACGTTTTCAAAATTTTAGTACAGGATACTGTTATTGAGTGTTTTATTTTATCATTAGTTATTATTGTTAATATCTTACTGTTCCTAACTTATAAGTTAAGTTTTATCATAGATATGTATGCATAGGAAAATTTAGTGTATAGGGTTTGGTGGGATCAATGATTTCAGGCATACACTGGGGGTCTTGGACTGAACCCCATGGATAAGGGGAAAATAGTGTATTTGAAGCAGTTGCTGAAGCAAGTGGCACTTAAACTGGGCTCCACAAATGCCCACTCCCTTCTCTTTATGCTACTGGCCCTCACATATCCTCCATGCTCACTCTTCTCTCAGATCCCTTCTCCCTAGTCACCCTTGAAAAACAGTGCCCTGAAACTCTCTGCTTATTCAAGTTTGGGTCTGGCCTCACTTGCAGGTTCAAGCACTCTTCCAAGAACTCTTTTATGGCCATCTCAGTCTACTTGGGTTCCTCCCTTCATGGAGCAGCAACCTTCCTACAGTCAATCCCGGGCACTTAGTTATCCAAGGTCATGCACTACTTGTCTGTTAATGGATTTGTGGATGTTGGACTTCTCTCCCGAAAGAGAGTGCAATACTCTCAGAAGTAAAGCTTTTGAATCATTTGGATCCTGCCAACACCTAGGTCTGTCCTTTGTAAATAAATTAACTTGGAATAGCTTATTCCAATGTATTCTAATAATGTCACCATGAAGGGCTGCCTGTAGAAAATGAGTTTTCCTCATTGCTTTACCTTTGTATTCCTCCAACTTCTGTTCTAAATTTCCACCAGTCATTTAAGGATTGCCAACTAGTATAATGAAAGAGTAACCTGGGGGAGACTACTTAGACCTCTCTTCTAATAGTCTATTTCTGAAACACGCCCTTCTGGTTTCTAGGATACCACTTTTTCATAGCTCTTATTTTTTTCCTTCCCACTCCATGTTGGTTGTGTGTCATATGTACCTCTCTTGAGTCCCTCAAAATTTTTGCTTACCACGTTCCACTTTTCGACCTGACATGCCTTATTGATTTCATCTGCTCAAAGGGTTCAGCAATTATATACCCACTGATTCTGATCTTCTCCCCAGACTTTAATGGAAAGTTTTCCAGTTACTTCTGCACAGTGGAAACATATCCAGGAAAATACTGTGCCCCAAACGGAACTGCTGATGATATCCACTAAATTTCTTCTTCCTACATGTCCTCTATCTGTTCAAATAGTAGCCAACATGGATCAGGGACTTTTCCTGTGCCAGATACCATGCTAAAAATTTACGGAGATGCTTTTATTTAATCCTCTTAATATTTCCATGAGGTGATTGCTATCAAGCCATTTTTCTTCATCTGTGACAGATCCCAGATGATGAAGTTAAAGCACATAGCTCACATAGCCCACCCAGGTCGTATATCTTGTAAATTGCAGATCTGAATTTGATATGAAGCTGTCACACCAAGCCAGACCTGAAGACTCAGTCACTCCATTTCTCATTGACAAACTCTTCCAAGCTAAGTCATTCTCTCTACCTTGTTCAGTGTGTCTTCAAGTTTTCTCCATCCAATTTTAGATATGCTTTTCCGTCAGGTCTTTTCTTTCTAGCTTGCTCTGTCTCTCATCATTTGCTGCCTACCAATTGCAAACACTATTCCCCATATCTCTTCCTAAAAATACACGTCTTCTAACTTCAGTATATGGTCTACAATATCACCACAGTTATATTTTCAAAACGAATCTGATAACAAATCCAATGATAACATAATTACTAGCAACTCTATTTCCAACATTAAAATAAAAAAAAAAAATACACCATGACTGGATCTTAGTTGCCCAGCAGACAGGCTCACTCCTTCTCAATCTGTCACCTGCACTCATTATGCTTGCACTTCCTGTATCTCTATCTTTTGCTATTTCTTCTCTGCAAGATGTCTTATAACCCATCTTTGTTCCATTGTCTTCCACTTTTCTCTTCCTTTGCAGATGTTGTTCACTCTTTCTAGAAGACTCTTCTTCCTACTTGTCCTTTATCTCCACTCAAAACTTCTTTCTGAAAACCTTCTCATCTTCCCCAGCAAATACCACTATTCTCATCCCAGCAATACAACATCATAAAGTGCAAATATCTCATAATCTCACTTATGAATATGAATATATATATATATATATATATATATATATATATATATATATTCATTTAGGGACTATGTAACAGGGATGAGAAAAGAGAATGGAGAGCTGGCGAAGATTGAGACACCATTCTGTCCTATGGCATTCTCATCAAAAGGCACACTATGTTATCTTCTCTACTTAATTACTTGTCTCATCGATTATATGATATACCCTGTATATCACCAGTGGCTTATTTGTGGTTCCTACAATTAAAAGCAAGACATAGTTATTCCCTCCACGAGTTTATAGTCTCACTAGAAGAGTTAACATGGAAGAAAATAATAGCAAAGAAGACTATGGTTAATGTCATAAAACAAAGCAGCATATCAATTCAAGAGTCTCCTCCTCCTCTTCTTCCTCCTTCTTCATCTAGCTGCCGATGTAAACAATTTGTTGATGGCATTTAGGGATTAGATCTTAATGGGAGACTTAAAGAATAATATTAAGATATGAGTTGACCTGAACTCAGAGACATGAACAATGATTTTTAAAAAGTCTTTATTATCAGCATCCCATACCCTCTCTAACCTTTCCTTCTAACCATCCAAATGCTGTGCAGTCAGAGGACCATCTACCTACAGTTAAACAAGCGAAGTGATATTGCTCTGTGATGACTACTGTACAGTCCAATGGCCAGACAACTTGATATGCTTCTAATCAATACCTGGTTATTGACTTCCCAAAGGAAGAAGCACTATATCAAGCTTGGGAGAGGAAGAAAGCTGACATACACTTATAAAGCTGAAAAATGAGCTAAAAGCATTGTTAGGATGTCAGAGAGTCGAACCGTGAGAAGGGATTAGTAAACACTGAGACACACTAAAGGGATCCTGCACAGGGATCCCATGAATGTTATCAGACATAGACATCAAGAAGGTCAAGAACTGTCTCACTAGACAGTATAAATACAGAGGACGATAAGTACTCCTATCACACTTGGCAAGTCAGCCCTCTGTAACAGCAATCATTGAATGCATACTTACTGACAATGAATGTGCTTTCAAAATGTACTTGAGTGACCAAGAAAAAAAAATTATGGAAACAATGCCATGCCCAAGGTTCAGGTTGTGGCAAGAAGTCTTTTCCTTATCAGGGACTATTAATGAAGATAATATCCATTTAATATGCAATTGTTTAGTAAAAAGACATGTTGAATAAATTAGTAAATAATTCTGACAGTGATGGTGACAGAAGATCTCAGAAAATAGTCATCAGAGTATAAACTATATCAAGACTTTAGAAAAGTTGGTAATATAAATGAAGACCCTTCAAATTACTTATAATCTTTGACCCAAGAATGCCGCTTCTTAGACGAGTTTATATAAACACTAGAACTTGTGGGGTTCACATTTAAGCACAGTGAGGCTCACCATTGTGTTGGTTATAACATTGAACATTTGGAAACAACACAAAATATATAAAAATGTTACAAAATATAAAAGTGTATTTTTTATATTTTATAAGAATATAAAAAATAAATCTATCATTAGATTATTTATTATGTAGTATCAAAGTGGCATTTACGAATGTTGCAATAGTGTGAGAAAAGTCGTGATTATAATGGGAAGTGATCTCTACTCCCTTAGGGAAAGTGTTTTGTGGGAATCCCATTAGGGCTTCAGCAAGAAATGAACAGAACTGCTCATTTTTCCTATCTTGATTCAGGCAAGTGCACCCACATTGTTCTGAATCATAGCATGTATATTCTGGCCATCTGCCTTTACTCTTGCCAGTCTCCTTGCTTTTGATACTCTTCCTTTTACCTATATCTATTTCAAATTCAGCTGTCCTTCAAATCCTATCTCATTCTACTTCCTTCTATAATGCTTTCATAATTATTTTAGAACACACACAAAAAATTTCATCTCTTGGACCCCTAGGACTGCATTTTAATAAGGACGTCACAATACCCTACTGTGTCTCATGCATATGACGGATAACATTAAGTTCGTATATGGAACTTTGCACATGTCCTACTTGTTTGAGATAAGGAATAAGATACAGGGCTTAACATTTGTGGCATATCATGTCAGATTCCTTTACTTCATGTCCCTTCTCCGAGACATGTGACCTTGAGAAAGTTATGTATCCTTTCTGGTTCTCAATGTTCTCCTGTGTAAAATGGAGGCAATAATGATATCCAGCTCAATTTATTCTTATATTGCAATGGTATCTACCTAACTATCTGCTAAGCTTCTACAATGAAAAAAATTGTTCTTTTGAATCTTAATTTGTACTCCTAATAAGGTGGTCATGAAATACCATAATCAAGATGTATTCTGAAGAGTTAGAAGTTTGACTTCAAGTTTATAAACTTCTGAACTCATAGATTATATAAAACTAACGACCAACTGATAAATGTTGGCTGGCAGCCAGAATTATATCTGGATCACAAACATTGTTTACTTTTAGTTATTCCTCTAGAAAAAAAAAAGAATAAAACCTAAAGGAGAAAGTTCCTCACCCTAATAACTTTCAAACATCATGGAATAGTGTCCAATGGCACATTGTTGGATACATGATAGACTTGAATACCTTCTCTATGGAGAGGCTGCCACAAATGGAAAGGAATTGGACACACTTGTGGCTTTGAACAAGGCGTATTTGATATGTGACATAACTTGCATATCCAAGTTATTTATGTGTTAACAGGCAAGGGGAAAAGAAAATCAAGATACACTGAAGATCCCTGTGCTTTCGGCAGCAACCTGAAATGTCTGAAGACTGGAAATTTCCATGTTGCCATTCCTTAGAAGTCCATTGTCACCCTTTACCTTCCTCAGTCAGATCTCTCTTTCATCCACAAGAATTAGAGAAGTTAATCCCATCTATCCCAGGTCTGCTCTATTGGCCCACCTTTGCTGGAAAGCACAAATAATGAGAACAACATATCCTGAAGGGCTTCAAAAAATACAAAATAATACTCAAAAATTAGCACTTTAATATTATTATAAATATTTTATCAATCTAAAAAATTGAGGTAATTGTTCTGATTGATGATGAGTTCTTCAATACCACATGCCTCAACACACTAAGGATGACCCTGCCATTTTGACATGAGCAAGATTGTGGGCTGGTTTGTTTGTTTTGATCTGAGGGCTTTCTGGATGCCACCATCTGCATTTGGGCAGCTCCCACTCTTGAATTCTCATGGCTCAGGTGTGAGGCACATATTTACTGAAGGCAAGAACTGGTTCACTCAGTTCAAGAAGTACTCAAAACAGTGGGGTCACCCAAATAGCAGAGGGAGAGATTGGTCAGAGGAAGAAGGACAGATTCTTGAATTACATCGCCATCCAAGGTGTGCTTGCCAAACGTCACAGATACCCAAGCCGCTCTGATTTGTTCTGGCTACATGCCCAGAATGGAAGATAGAGTTTCACAGAGTTTCAGTTTACAGTGTAGGAACTGTACAATTTCACAAAAAGGGAAATGGGAAGGTGTTAAAAAAATTAAGGAATGATATTTTTACTACTTTATATGTCAAAGTCTCCTGCTCACAAGACTTGACAGCATTCCTTTAAAAATCAGCACCTCACCTCCATCAATTTTCAACTTCACACTTAAAAAAAAACTAGAAATCTTCTATTTTCAGCCTAATGGATAGAACAAATTAAAGGAGAACAGCATCTGTGAAGATGAACTCCTCAAAAAAAAAAAATTGCTACGTTACTTTGGGAGAAAATGAACAGATAAACCTTGAAAAGTCCTAGGAATGCTGTAATGTGCTTTAACTGGGATTTAGTTTGCTTTGGGTTAAATCTTCTCCAGGGCTCTTTTGTTTTACTATTAGACTAATGAACATGTCAATTTCCTTTGAGCTTCTTCCAAGAGCACACTGACATACAAACTCAACAGTCTTGTGCATGTCCTGCAATGTTTCTGTACAAGTACATGTTGTTCTTGACTATGTGAGGATAATATTTCTGGAAACAGACTTTTAAAGTTTATAGATTGATATTAATTGGAGTCTTTGATAAAAATATGATTTTCTCCCTAGATAGGTCTGAAAGAATTCATGAGTTTTTCCTCATAGGATCTTAAAGGAAAAAAAAAAAAAAAGATCTCTAAAGAGATAAAATTATGTACTTATTCAAGTATAATATAATTATGTACTTAGTCAAGTGTAATGGCTGGGTAAAATTTAACTTCAATCTCTCTCTCATTCCCATGTTCTCTTCATCATTTCAAGCTTTTAAATAGCAAGATCTAAATGAAATATATTATAATATAGCCAGATGACATTTCTCAATTTCCCAGGCAACTAATAGCAATAACATCATCATCCCAAGATGACCACTGCACTAATTCTTTTCTGATTCAGTTAGATTCTTCCATGGGCGTCATTGGTATTATGCCACATTCTGTGGCATAACAGAGGTCATGGGATGGCTGAGAAGTACACAAAAATCAGAGAATCAACATTGCTTCTTCTTGACTAGAGTGAATTTAGTCCAGTGGACATCTACCAACCCCTTCTGTAATCCTTGAGGGCCAGGCAACAACATCAGGAACTCAGGAAAAATTAGTGAGATCTGCCCCAGACTGATATCTCCCCTATGGTCCTCATAATACATCTAGGCCTTGGTTGGCTTCAGTGTATTTCTACAATATCTTCTCCCACCTGTCCTTCCAATCTCCAATTTCATATATTCCATGAAATCTCCCACAATGACTGCCAGCACCTTCAGATATGTCTTTCTCACTTACACTTAAGTCCATAGCTCAGCATGGAATGAAATTTTCTAGAGGGCAACCATTTGTTCGGTTGTGTTTTTGTTTGATGGTCCCAATGAGGATGTTAAATTGTGGGACTCAGGGCTCCAATTCATTCTTTATTTTTTTCTTTGCTTCTTATGTTCGCACAATTTAGCCTACCTTCTCCCTGCCTCCTGTCTTGCCATCGTCTCCACCACCATCGTCCCGTCCTGTGTTACTACCTGCACACTCAGAATTTATGTTTCCTGCCTCCATCTATTCCTTTGCTCTGAGTATCCCTTTTTTGCTGTTGCCATTGTCCAGCCAGGTCTCTACAAGAGATCAACCCAGGCCTTTTATATGAAGCCTCCTCCAAGCCAGGATTGACAGGTACTTATTGCCAGTGCTCAGGTTTTGTTGTCTCACAAGCCATGGTGGGAATGCACTTCATGCCCTCTTGTGTGTGCCCTTGTGACCCTATCTGGACAGTGGAATGTGAGAAAAAGTAATATTTGCCACATAGAGGTCAAGGCATTTAAAAACTAACCCCTGCTTTCCTGTCTCCGCCCCTGTCTGTCCCTCTCTCTGCTCTGGCAACATTCCAGATGATGAAACCTCCATGATAAGAGGAAAATGTGGAAGAAGACCTCCTACTGATGTGTGATGGGTATGTGTCATGGTCACGACATGGCCACTCATTACTTAAACCACCAAGATTCTAATTTTCTACTATGGCAACATAGCACAACCTGGAAGACGGTGCAATTAACTTTAGAACTACCTCTTGTGTGCCCATAGCATGTTTTCTTGTCCCAACCTCAACATGTATGTGACTCCATTGCCACTATCCCATTTCCTGTCTTACCAGCAGTCTATGAACACCACAGGTTATGAGTTTCATCCATGGGTGCTCCCATCCACCACAGTTTTGGCCTATGGTGTCCTCTAAAAATCTTACACTTAATGAATGAATAGAATGTGTCCCCCAACAATAAATGCACCTTGTTAACCCATTAAGTCCCAAGTTTTTAAGTCTGTGAATATTAAATGAAATTGACACAGTTGCATTAAAATAGGTTGGAATTCATAACTGAGAGCTTACATATCCTTTATAATATGTGTATCTGTGTGTATTTCAGATGCTATAATTATTCATCATTACTTTTCTCAGGAGATCAGCTCTCTAAAAACACTAATTATTTCAAAGTTACCTTGAGTGGTACATTTTTTCCTCAATTTAAGATTTTATAGGGGTTCTACCTCTGAACTAAGGAACACAATGGGTTAACACTGGCAATTCTGTAGCTTTGTCCATCCACTGTGCATAACCCATGCATCTACTCACAGTCATGGCAGGTGGCACCAGTGTAACCTGTGTCACTGCAGTTACAATAGAAAGTGGCCCAGGACTGGGAGCAGCTTCCTCCATGTTCACAATAGTTTGGCAAACACCTAATGTGAGATAGCGCAAAAAAAGACAACAAAATTTAAAAAGTCAGTTAAAATAAAGAAGAAATAAATGATGTCTTATATCCAACAAAATGAATTAATTCTGGGAATTTATCCACTATAATCATATACCTAAGTCAGATTTCAAATGATGAACATAATATAATGGCTTAACCAAAACAGGTGTATCCACCAGAGGCTGCCAGGTAATGGAAGTCTCAGAGCCAAATTAGGCACTTGAGTTAATATTCCAGCACTGGGGTGAATGCTTATTGAATTTAAAGTTAAATTGATGTGGTATTTTATTTATCACAGAGAAAATGTATACAGATCGTAATTTCATATGTTTTAAAGTTTTTGCATTTTTAAAGAAAAAGGGACAGATAATTGAGGTTACTCTCCATATGCTTCTCTCTTGGGAGAAGGCCAGGAAACTATTTTAAAATACATAAGCACAACATGAAATTTGAAAAGATGATGCCTGCTCACTTAACATGCAAGAAAATTGTATCATTTTTAAATGTGCCAGCGCTGTCCTTAAAATAAGGCCTTTACAAGTTATGGTCAAAACAATATGGCTATTCTGAGAAATATTTGCATCACACAATGAAAAGTTCTTTAAAACATTATGTAATTTGAAGCAGAAATCATACTTTGATGGCTTTGTTTAAGAATATGGTTCAAAATATGAAGACAATATATGCTAACTGCTGCTATTCACAATGATGTTCACAATGGTGAATCAAGGTAATTATCTAATATTAGAATATTACATAGGGGATCTGTTGCTCACAAGGTTAATGGGGCTACCATAAAATGACTACAAATAATGTAAACAACAACAACAAAAAGATCCTCACAGATTGTGACTCGATTAGGTGAAAATCCCACATATGAAGCATGCCACAGAAACTAAAAAAAGAATCTATGAGTTTCAAAAATTTGGGTCTTAAATATGTTAGAGTTACTTGGGCTAGTGATAGTAAAAGTGACGCTTATTTTTCTAGGTGGAAATCATGGTCTTTAGGGACACATATGCCTGCGTTTAAATTCCAGCTTATCTATTCACTGTATGGTAGTTTGCATCTTGCATACATAGTTTAAAATTTCCAGTGTTGCTGCTGAGATGTACCCAGGAAGTGTAGTGAATAAAATTACGTGTAAAAGTAAGGATAAATACTGTAATTTCTGAAAACAATCTTTGCAATGAGTCTAAGAGAGCTACGGAAAACAAAATCTCACAAATTTAAAAAGAGAGAGGGTTCAATTACTGAAGTTACAACGGTGTATAAAACAACAAATGGGTTCATTGAGAACTACTAAGAATTGGAAGCCAGCAAAACACAGGATGATTTCCTTTAAGTGCCCTCGATAGGTAGGAAACCCTCCAACAATGATTGTTTCAAACCGCAGAAAGTAAAATCCCTGTGTATGTTCAGATGTATTATTAGAAATTTCTGTTCAGCACAGCAAACATAAAATTGTGCTGACAGGGATTATGTTTGGGGAAAGCTTGCTGATAACTTCATGGCACCCAAGTCCGGCATAAAGAACAGGAAAAAAACAAAGAAAAAAAAAAAGAAGAAAAAACTTAAGAATCTTGCTGTGGAATGTGTTCATCAAAACTAAACCAAAATGTAACTGTAAAAAAAAAAAAAAAAAAAAAAAGCAAATAGAAAAAAGTCCTTTCCCTGCTACCCAATTCTGCCTTTCCTCTTGACTCTTATTCACTCTCCTAGACTTGATGAACAGGAACTAAAACAGACTTGTCACTGTTGTGATCAAAGTCCTTGTGAAGGAAGTCCTTGTTCCCTACCAACTCTGTGGGGGAAGCTACATAAATCTGGAGCATCCGTTTCCCTATTAACAAAATGCAACTATGGAGACTCCCTCTGAGCCTGTCCTGTAAGCTAGACTGCTAGCTTTGTTTTGAACGTCCATCTGCCCCACACGCTCTTTTCACCCTAGCATCTCCCCAGTTCAGCATCACCTAACTTTTTACTGTATCTTCTCCTGAGCCTTCCAAGTTCATCCACAACCTCTCTATACCACTTTCCACTTCCTCCCGTCTCCCCCAAAACAAGTTTTCCAAGATTAGCAAATGATGATATTATTGTTCCCCTACTTCAACAAAAAGTTTATTGCTTTAAGGCTGGAGAGCTGAGCAAAAAGCAACATAGATGTTTATTCTTTAGTTCTTTTACTTTTGGATCCAAATAATTTCAGCATACCCACTTTTCAGTAGTTGGCACAATAAAATAAAAAATTCAGAAAGTTTTAGTAGCTGTATTTTCAGACATGAGGAGAACGTTTGTCTGCAGTGAACAGTACAGAAAAAAATTTTTTTTTTCCAATATGTAGCCTTCAGCAGGGAGAAAAGAGAGAGTCCTGAAGATATTTGTGTGTTTGGTTCCTGCTGTTCTCAAGATCTGGTTGCCCTCCTGAACCTCTTGGGAACTGGCTGTTTTAATCTGTGTTGGGTTCTGTGAGATAAACCAAGACCTTTCCAGCAAAATCCTCATTTCACTCAGGAGAGCTCCAGTTGGGAGTCTATTACTTTCAATTCACAGAATCTTAATCTTAATTTTTTTTTAGTTGTAAACGAACACAATATCTTTTTATGTATTTATTTTTATGTGGTGCTGAGGATCGAACCCAGGGCCTCACACCTGTGAGGCAAGCACTCTACCAGTGAGCTCCAGCCCCAGCCCAGAATCTTAACTTTTTGTTAGACAGCATTCTAGAATTACAAAAGAAAATGTAAACATGTTTTTCTTATGGTATACATGATAAAAATATCTTGCAATCTTGAGATTACCAAATCCAATTGGGCCTATTGCGAGAAGGAACAGCTTTGGGGAAGCGACCAGAAATATAAATATCCTACATTTTGAACACATTTTCTTACCAGTACTGGAGACTGAACCTAGGGGCACTCTACCACTGAGTTATATCCCCAGTCCTTTTTATTTTATTTTATTTTTTAATTTTGAGGCAGGTACTAACTAAGTTTCCCAGGCTGGCCGTGAATTTGCTATCCTCCTGTCTCAATCTCCTGAGTCGCTGGGATTACAGGGGCACATCACCTCTACTGGCTTCTTGAGCATATCTTTATAAGTCCTCCACAGAACTTGCATTGCAGTATTAATAGACTCAATTTGCCACTGAAAATCTAGGCTATAAATTCATCTGTCTATGGTCAATGAACAAACCAATGATGTATTTCTGGAAGGGAAAAAGGATACTTGAATAAGCGAACATCTAATATTTCAAGAATGAGGGGAAAAGAAAATGAATGAGCACTTGTAAGGCTGCCTTGGAGCTTGATTCATTTTGGCTCAACACATACCGTGATTAGAGAAACTCATCTTTAAAGTAGACATTCAAAATAAAAGATGCCTAAGCCCAATTTGCTTTTTTAAAAAGAATGGGCAGGGGTTTATTTATTTATTTATTCATTCATTCATTGATTCATTCATTCATTCTAATTAGGTATATGTGCCATCAGAATGCATTTTGATTCATTGTACACTAATGGGGTGCAACTTTTCATTTCTCTGGTTGTACATGATGTAGCATCACACCATATGTGCAGTCACACATATACTTAGGGTAATGATGTCCATCACATTCTACCTAAAGAAAGGGCAGTTTTATGAGTATAATTTCCCATTTTCTTTAATCAGCTTATTTTAATTGATGTTTATTTCTTTTTACTTTCTACTTGGCCTACACTGAACACTTAAAAAAAATGGACTCACAAAGGGAACTGCTCAGAGACCCTTAAAGGAAAGACCACTGACTATGAAGTGAGTCACTATCTTAGGCATGCACCTTCTATTCAAATTGCCAGGAGATAATTGCTATGAACACAGATCCTCTAAAACTCCTATTGCTGTTGCAGATGTAACCTCACCTGGACAGATGTGGCTTTCCTTAGAGCACAATGTTTCAGTATGAGTTTGACAAGTCTTCCTGTACTCCCCAAGAGCCCCAATAAACTAACACTGTGATGTGTCCCAGCAAAGACTTGGAACACACATTGGCAGTCATTTTGCAGAGAGTGTGGGGATTTATAGGAGATGAAAGGAAGGGCTAAAGAATGGCAGAGAAGATTTAGAAGTGGAAAGACAAAAAAATGATGATGTCATAAGGACAAAGGTTATTAACATTTCTTTATAATTTCCCTCCAAAAATCAAACTTCTTTCATAGGAGAAAGATTAGGTGGGGCTGTGGATGATCTGGGTAATGGAGGAAGTAGGAAAGTTCACCCAGAGTGGTCCAAAGAACTCATTCATCAGTGGTCATGGTCCAGAAGTTAAGGTTCCAACTTGCCGGGTGCTGTTTAGGGTGTGTTCGGTTGCTCACAAGAAACACAAAGGAACAAAACAGTTCTCTTTGAAGATTGATGCATAGCAAGGGAGACAGCCAAAAAGCTGCTTCACAGAAGGCAAGGGATTTTTATAGACTGAGCCACTTGGTAGACAAGAGGCAGACATTTCTGAGAATTGAAACCAAAATCCAATTTCAAGCATCCTAAGTAAGTATTCTTGAAGGGAATGCACACTCTCAATTGGCATTAGGAAGAACAAAAGGACCTCCACAGTCTTCCTTGAGAAAGATCAACGTGGTAACTTCTTCCTGATTCAGCTTTAACCAGAGAAAACAGAAGTTTCCTGCTGGTGTGGGCAAGGGCAGGGAAGTGTTATGACCACAGAGATTCAGGTTACTTTCAAAAAAGGCAGGATATTGCTTTGTTTTTCATTTGGAAAGGGTCACAGAAGAAATAAATATCTGTGGTTCCTCTTAAGCGAAAATCAGATTACTGAGTGTTATAATTTAGGTCTGAGGTTTCCCCCCAAATCTCATATGCAAGACAATGCAAGGATTTTCAGAGGTGAAATTATTACAGGGCGAGAGGCAGAATCCACTGATATGGATTAGTTTTTAGTGGTATTGCAGGCAGGTAGGGTGTATGCCTGGAGGAGGTGACATGTCCCACTGGGGACATGACGTGGGGTTTTTCATTTTGTCCCTAATGAATGGAGGCCCCTAACCCCCTGCTTCCCTTCACTATGTCAAGAACTGCTTTCTTCTACAATGCACTTCTTGCATGATGTTCTGCCTCACCTTGAGCCCAGATCCATGGATTCAGCCAAATAAGGAAAGAACCTCAGAAACCGTTAGCCAACATAATTTTTCTTGTCCTATGTTGTTCTTGTAAGGTCTTTTGATCACAGCAATGGAAACCTAACAATAAAACCCTGAGTAATACCACAAATTTCAAGACTAAACCCCTAGAGACTTTCAAATTTATTATTATTTTTTTTTATATTATGAGTTCAGTCCTTTCTCCTACATTCCAGATTCATATTCCAGCTGACCAGGGGGGTAGCTCCACTTGTATGCCTATGACTTTTCAATCTCCTTGGCTGGTCCCTCTCCCACCTACTCCACCTGCATCCTTCATTATCACAGTTGATAGAAAGACCATCTTCACCCATATCCAGACCCCCAAACTTGAAGGTCTTCCTCTTCTCTCATAGTCCATATTGGAGATGTGAATAAAACCTTCAAGCTATTCCTTAAGAACATGTCCTGAATCTAACGGTTTCTCACCACCTCTGCCGATGCTGCATTGGTGTGAACGACCAGCATCTCTCACCTGAACAACTGCAATTATTAGCTAACTCTTCCCCCAGTTTTAGCCACTGACCCTTTCGGTCAATTCTCACTCAAGAACAAAACAAGATTCTTTTTAAATATGAGGAAGATCCCATTCAAATCCTCTCCAGTGGTTCCTTATTTTAACCAGGGGACAAGCAACGGTGTTAAAACTGCCTATCAGTTTCTACTGATCTGCACCACTACTTAACTCTTAATATTTCCCTACACTTTCTACATTGGCTCACACCATGACACCAGGTAGATCTCCTTGTGGTCCCTAAAACATAGCAAGGATGCGTCTTTGTCAGGGTCTTTGCACTGACATTTACTCTGCCCAGAAAGCTCTTCCCAGTTGCCACAGTAGCTCATTCCTCACCTCCTTCTGACTCTGCACAAATGTCACCTTCTCAAGGAGGCCTCCAACATCATGCTACTTCAAGTGGCAATCTGTCATCACTGGACATCTCCAATCCCCTTTCTCGCCCAGTTATTTTGTTTTCAATTGTCATTAGCACATACTATCTTCTAATACATTGTGTTCTTTGCTTGTACATTTAAGTTTATTATGTATCATGTGTCCTCTTGCAAAAGGATGTCAGCTCCATGAGGGCACTGATTGCTGTCTGTTTGATTCATGTCATGGTTGAGATATGGTATGAGTGTCCCTGAAGGGTCTATTTTGATGCGAGGCTTTGTCTTCAGAGTGGCACTATTGAGAGGTGGTGAGATCTTTAGAAAGTGGGGCCTGGCAGGAGGTTCTTGGGTCATTATGGATTTTGCTCTCAGAAAGTCATTCTCATACAACTCCATGAGTTCTCACCAGAGTGTTGTTATAATAGGGGCCAGTGTAGCACTACCATGGGATCAAGGCCTCATTACTTGCTTATTCCTGTACATGTTTCCTTTCCACATTAAAAGATGATGCAGCCAAAAGAGACCCTAACTGAGCCTACACTAGACCATCTGGACTCTCAGATTCCCAAACTGAGTCCAATAAACCTGTTTTCCTTGATAAGTAGCCTGTGTTCGTTATTTTGTTATGATAATGATATTTGTGTCCATCCTCAGAACGGGATTAGGCAAACAGTCAAAGCTTGTTGGTGGAGTTAATAAATGAACATTTCTGGGGAACAACAGTCAGTGGAAACTCAGCCTTATCAGATAATCATGGTCTAGCTACTTTCAATCATTTGCTATCACCAGCCTGTCCCTAGCAGCACACTTAGCTCTGAGTGGGAAAAGGGTAAGAAAACAGAGCCTCATGGTTTTTTTTTTTTGTTTGTTTGTTTGTTTTTTTAAGTAGTGAGGAAAAGATGGCACAAGAAAAGAAACATCTCATGCAAGCCATAGGCAAGGAACAGGTAAGGGAGGGCAGAGAAATCTGAGTTTCTCTGAGCAGAGAAAGAAGACACATTAGGAAAGGGTTCCTTTTTTGTGGCTGTTTAGGCATGCAAGTAAATGATGCAATTTCTTCTGATTACTTGTGACTATTGAGCTGTATTGTTGGGCTCTAACAACTTTATCACCTAAGTACTTGGAAAGATAATTGTCCCCAAATTGGGTCAGAAGCAGAACACTGTTGCACCATGTGACTTAGAGCTCCTTTGGGGAAGTATCTAGCATTCCTCATGAAATCTGTGCACAGTTTTTGATAGACTTTAATTTCATGAAAAGTCTGATGGGAAATTCAGTGTAATTATCTGACTTGCCTTGATTCTTGTAATGTTTAAGCAGATAAAATTCAAAGATGGGTAAGCTGACTCTTCCACTCATTTTTTGGTCAAATATTATTTTCCCGTCTAGTTTCCTACCAGCACCTCCACCAAGACAACATTGGATCTTGGTTTTCTTGAAGGCTTTACTTTGTCAATGAACTTGAAATGGAACTCTGAATTGTGCTCATAATCACATCTGAGATGTGACTTTATACCATTTTTCACTGTTTTATTGGTGAAGAATATGAGACTAGATACCAGAGAATAATTTGTTCAAGTAGGAAGCCACAGAGTCAACAAGGTGAACTATGTGACTGAAGTCTACCCCTTTCAAACACCATGCCAGAAGTCTCATCACCTTAAAAGTAAACTCTAAACATTCATCCTAGGGCTTCACTTCTGCCAAAGCAGGAGGTACAAGGCTTCACATGGGTCGTCCACTGATTGCAGACACAGTAGTAAACTTGGAGCTCTCAATGTATATTTCTTAGAAATATTTTTTTGTAGAAAAGGGACTTTAACAATATACAAGTTGATTAATTGGGAATAAATAGAACTATACTGTATAACAAAACATATATTTATTATATGATTAACATGATATATAATTCTATATATATACATAATAATATAAAATTCTCAATAATGGGGAAGGATTTCAATTATATTTTAACCCTAACACAAATCTGCAAAATCCTTAAAACAGGCCACAAAATGGCCCCTGTCCCACCCCTGAACTTTACTTTTCCATATCACCCAGACGTTTTATATGTGTTTTAAGACTGAGATAATATGATTGCTTCCTTGTACTTAATACCAACATAAAAATTTTAACCTCTGCATGTTTTCAGTACAAGGACCATATATATGTTATCATTACAGGTAAGATCAAGCCATTTAGCCTACCATGGAATTTTATTGCGTATTGAGGAAAATATAGCTAAGGTTATTTACTTTCACAACACAGAAAAATGCAAGAGTTCCTCAATGTTCATCAAGCAAATGGAAAGCTAAGTCAGGATTCAGCTTTAGTCTTTGAATGTAGGCTTTCATGGGCAGCTCACCGTGAATGCCTGTATATTGGAGCCCTTGACTAAGGAACCATCTATAAGGGACAAGGTGTTTCATAGGTCACCAATAAGCATCATGCCCAAATTCATCACTTAGTACTGTAGCATCTTCCTCAGCCACGCAATTGTTTTATCTCAGAAATTTCTGAATATCAAAGTTTTAAATAATCAAAATCATAATACTAATAAACAATAATAATATTTTTGAGTAAAGAAGAAATACGATATGGAAAAAGAAAAATGATCCCAAAGCTGATCTCAGAGGCTTGCTTGTGATTCAATTTGCATTCTTTTCTGGGGAAAAAAAAAAACAGCTATAGATCACAACAGGATTAAGATTCAGGGTCAGTTGTTAAACAGGAAAGAACCTTACTTAGAACTTTAAACAATCTTTCATCAGGTCAAGGAGCCTAATTACCATCAATTGGCGTTTTTAATTTTAATTTTCATATAATATGTTGAATAAAAATATTTATTTCTTATTTATCCCTTAAAAAGTCCCCTGTCAAAAGTGAATCTTTCAATTGACCCATCCTTGGTCTTTTTCCTCATAGAAAAATGATAATGACACTTTGAAAATATAGAATGATTCTTTTGCATTTATAATTTTTAAGACAACTTAGACTATTTGAGTATGATCCTTGTAAACATCAATTTAAAATGTATAAGGCAACTGAATGAACTTTAAAATAGAATCTTTCTAAGGCAGAATTAAGTTCACTGAATTTAAAAGTTCATTTTCTGGATGTTTAGCTTTTATAAGAATTTGCAGCATTCTGCTTATGAAGGTAGTAAATTAAAGAATTTGGAAAGTAAATAAAATATATATTTAAATGTAGTTTAACTTTAGATAGGGTAGAGGGGTGGGAAAGGAAGGGAGGGGGCAGGGGGTTAGCAATGATGGTGGAACGTGATGGATATCATTATCCAAAGTACATGTATGAAGACATGAATTGGTGTGAACATACTTTAATTACAAACAGAGATATGAAAAATTGTGGTCTATATGTGTAATAAGAATTTTAATGCATTCTGCTATCATGTATTTAAAAAATAAAATCAATTAAGACAAAATGCAGTTTAACTATTTAAAGGTATATGTTTAAATGACTAAATTAATAAATAAGATTAAACATTTCCAAAGGTCAAAATCTGCTAGACTTACAAAAAAAAAAAATTATTAGTTGAATTTTGGAAAAAGAAAAGAAACATATAAAAGAGGGATCTTGAATTTACAATTTTAAGAAATGCAATATCACTTTCTAAAAGACAAAAGTAAGTCTTACTAACAACCTGTTCTTCATAAAAAATGTTCAAATCAGCACCTGCATTTCTCATGATTCAGATATTAAATCCTACTTTCACCATGCTCAACTCTGGGGAAATCCTTTGCTCTCTATCACCATCTATGCAACACCTGTGAAACTGACCTTGGGGCCAATTCCATTTGTTCAGCTTGAGCACTGAATTCTTCTAGTTCCTCCCTCTCAGTTGGTATCTTTGTTATCTTAGTGAGTACTTTTTGGTGAAAGTAATGGTGTAAGGATGAATTTCTTATCCAAATTCTCCTCCAAAATCCTTTCCACTTCCCTAAGCAGAATTCAGATGACTATTGCCTCAAACTTAGACAGCACTTAACTTTTAAGCATTATGAAAAAAATGCTACCTCCTCTTATTTGCATTATTGCTCTTGACATATTTTCCTTGTGTCCTCTATTTTTTCTTGTGTTATGCACTGCCCCTTATGGTCTCTGCCAGTGTTTCAAGTTCCACAGTGTTTGTTCATGACACCCATGAGGGTCATCATCTCTGACATAGTGGCACTGGCAAATCACAAACTATATGACTTCTTGTTTTAAGATTTTCATAGAGAGACTGGAAGGAAATATGTATGTAAAGTCACATACTGCTTAATGATGGTGATAGGTCAGAAAATGCATTGCTGGGTGATTTTGTTTTGTGAACATCAGTGAATGTACTTACATAAAGTAAAGCAAGCTACAGTGTCACCAGGTAATATAATTTTACAGGGCTACCATCATATTTAGGAGTTGATTATTGACTAAAACATTTATTGTGCAGGGTGATGTGAATGTATTATATTTGTGCATACTTTTTTTTTAAGTTTGTGATCAGAAAATAGCAAAGACAAAGTCATCTTAAATTGGAGATATTCTTTAAAAAGAGAGGGCCCAACATCCTCAGACACATTCTCAAACTGGGAATGAGATCAGCTGCATGAGAGAAGAGGTCCAGATAAATGAGGAGTGGGCAGAGGACTGTGAAGGTATTTGCTGAATTCGTAAGACAATGAAAGTGTTCGGTGGATCTGCAAATGGAACCTATCCCATGAGCATTATCTGGACTCAGTTCTCTTAGTAACCACAGAGGTGCACATTGAAGGGTTTTTTTCTTATAAAATTTCCAAGGCTCAGTGTGTGCCCACTTTCCCAGCTAGAGCAGAGTAGGCATTCAAATCCATTTTGCCTCCTACATTAAACTCTGGAAATAATGTTAAATAGATGATGCCTCTGCTCCTTTGGAACAAAGCCTGTCTGGCAATACACTCCTAATGATCACCATTCATTATAGTCATCTATTGATCAGGGTAAATTTTAAAAGTCACTTGTCAAAATTAAAAGAAAAGGAGCTTTGGTGCAAGAACACGCACACAATGGTTAATGTGGGTGTCTGAGTGCCTGTCCTCCTATGACAGTTATTTAGATGCATACACTATAAGATACAAGCCCGCACAGCAAAATCCTCAACTTGAACATGCCAAGAGGAAGTCATTTATTAGAGGTAGATCAACATTAAAAGAACAAACAAACAAACAAAAAAAACCCACTGTGTGTTTATGTTAAAAAATACAGAACTATTTTTCCTTACTTTTAAATTTTCCCCTTGTCCATTTTTTATAACAGACTAAAATAAATAAGACACGTATTGACAAACCTCTGAAATTTCCAAATATTCAGATAAACACTTCCCTATCCATGAATCTGAATGCATTTATGCTTCATGCTCTCTCTCTTTTTTTTTTTTTTTTTTTAAGAATTCTCATCTCTTCTTCATCAGTTTAAGGTCAATCTAAATTTCTATAGGCTTTCCTTAGAGAGGAAAGAACAAAACATTTCAATAGTCCTCAAAATGCAAGCTGACTAATGTAAGCTCTTTAATGAAGCTCACACATTAAAAATCAGCTAGGTTGCGTTCCTTTGTCTGTTTGCTTTAATTAGCAGCCAACTGCATTGATCTTGTTTTGGTCAGATAGCTTTTCTGAAAGCTTTTGAAACCTATTTCTATGCCTCTTCATGCTAACAATTACCATAATCCCATTTTACCCCCACAGTTGGATCTTCATTATAATTGAAATTTGTTGTAATTACAGCAGATGCAGACATTAAAGAATTAAGTGAATAAAAAGAAAAATGTCAGAAGTCAGTTTCCTAATTTGCTTGGGTCTAGTTCCCAGCAGGGAGTCAATTGTGGATTGTTGCGAGAAGATCCTCAGATAATGGACAAGCAAAGATGGTCAAAGAGTTTGCAGTGGACAACAGCAATCCCAATCTCAGTGACAGTGCTGGGCTTCAAAAAGGATGGAATCTTATACTCTGGCCTGTGTGCCTCTCCTTATATTGACTGTTGATGACCACTGAGCAAAAAACCAGTTATATCCTCCCTACACTATAAAACACACATCTAGTTTATAACCGCAGTGATACTCGGGGTTCTTTTAAGGCCAGTTCTTCAAAGCAGAGAAAATTCAGAATTAAAAGCATATCAGTGTCATGCCTACCCTGATTAATAAGCAAAGCAATCTAAGACTGTGAAACTTTGCTACTGAAATCCCATTTACCTTCAAATAATTGAATAATATGTACCAAAAATTCAAAGGAAGATAACTGCCTATTAGCCTGGTGGGAGGCATTTTGACTAAAATGAATTGAATTTCTCTAATCAATCCATTTTTTTCTCACTTCTAAGGAAGTGTTCTATCAGAATGGAAATATACCACAGAACTTATAGGGGGACTCTGGATTTCACAAGAGAACAATCTAATCTGGTTGTTCTCTCACCTCAGTTGGGTAAAGGGTTTTGTGATTCTTACAAAAGGATGATTTTGTTTCATATAATAGAGTGGGCATTTCTTTTGGAATACTGGGGTTAATCAAGAAATGGACAGGCATATTCCACCAATTACTTGAATGGTTTTATTCTCAAATTTTAGAACATCACTCAGAATCCACCATAAATGGTAATAATTCTATTGTTTGGCTCAGTGTTTCTCAAACTTTGATACAATGAAGATCCTGTTACATAAGTCTGAGTGGATCTATGTTGAGATTCTGCATTAATCATAAGCTTCCAGATGATTCCAAACTAGAGGTTTCTGGTTTCCAAAGCACACTAAATAAGAAAGAGCTAGACTGCAAGTGAGAAACACTCTGTAGAGATGTTTCAGAGTAGTTGCAAATTCTGAGGTGTTATTTTTTTTTCCATTTTCTTGTTTTGGGTGGCTTTTTATAAATATTTCTAATTATCTTGTAAATTCTGAATTAAAATGGTATAGCTTCCAAACATGTTATGTATCAGATTTTAACACAATGCACTAACATTTTGTATTCCAGGTTAACTTTAAAGGTCATAATGGAAATTTCTTTCCACCTTCCCTTTGCACATGTGAACTTTGAGTAGGCATGTTATCAAGATGTTATATAGCACAGCCATATCTCATTTAGATATGCTCAGGTCCCTGTAGGGAGAATGGGTGAGGGGAGGGCACCACTACTCCAAAGTCTCATCCACTTAAATCTAGTCAAGCTCAAGAACATCTGCCTTCCACATGCTCTTTCTACTGAATATTAATAAAGCAAGAAAAGGTAAATGGGTAAACACATAAGAAATAATACCATAATATAGGAAATATTAACATTGATAATACATTGATCTCAGTTCTACATTTCTAAGGAAAAAACACAGTTCTCAGATAAAAAAAGAAAAGAAAAGAAAAGAAATTAGACCTACTTTGAAGGCTTTTGGATCAGTCTTATTGCAAAATGTCTTCTCTTGCAAGGTAAAGTATTCAGAACTTTTACCACTGGGCTATTTCTCATCTATGTGAATCAAGATTTTTCTCAATATTTAGAAACCAAAAACAGTATAGCCAAATAAAATGAATACTGAAGTTCATATATGATTGTAATCTGTAACACTCCTTACTCCCTGGGGTTCAAGCATAGTTGTTTTCAGAGACAAAGTCTCTGATAATTATTTTCAGAGACCAAACTAGAAGCATTAGATTTGATCTTCAATTGTTGATCTTATATGGTATAGATAGACTTAAAATTTGGCAGAAAAAAATAATTTTACCACCTGGCACGATGGTGCATGCCTGTTATAAGAACAACTCAGGAGGCTGAGGCAAGAGGATCATAAGTTCAAAGCTAGCCTCAGCTACTTAGTGAGGCCCTCAGCAACTTTAACAAGACCCTGTCTCGAAATAAAAATAAATAAATAAATAAAAGCACTGGGGATATGACTTAGCTGTTAAGTGCCTCTGGTTCAATTTCCAGTACCAAAAACAAAACAACCACATAAAATAATTTTAGCACATAAAATAATTAAAAACACTCATATAATAGAAGCCAAGAGGGCTTAGGTTACACTTGGACCCATCAATATACTTCCAGGTTTTATTATCCAAACTCATGGAGGCCTTATTCTCCAGTGGAAACTAGTATTGTCCAGGTTGGCCCTTGCTACTGAGGTCAGTGCGTGGCTCTAGAATTCATAGAAGAAGTAAACAAACACCAGCAGGTCCTATAGTTTCAGGATGACAATCTCTTTTTATAATTCTTTAAGTTTCTTTTCAAAGGTTGATTTCAATTGAGCTCATATTTGAATTGAGAGAATTAGGTACTGAGCCAGAGACTGCCATGTCTGACTGAACATGGCCACTGTGGGATGATGGAGTGAGGATTGGTCTGGGACTGTCTGTCCCCTGACCTCTTGTGTCCCAATTGAGGAATTGCTTGAACTCCTTCACAGAGGTGATGGGGGCACATTCAAATAATCCAGGCATCAGAGACCCACATTCAAATCCTCAAATCACCACTTTCCATCAATGTGATTTTTGAAATTATTCTGCCTTTCTGAACCACAGTTTTCTTGATTGTGAAATCAAGACAAAAAACACTATGTGAATCAATGAGAAGGCCTAAATGGGGCCATATAGCATGTGAACAAGCCTGACCTCATTATTATTGCCATCTGTACTTGCAGATGTCTTATGGCAAGGACACAGACAATGATTTTTCTTTTCTTTTTCAACTGTTATGTATTTTTTCTGATTCATGGGGAAGGGAGGGTTAAGCTGCATATTACTAAGCTTTTCTTCCCCCCCCCCCCCAATCTCCCACACACTTCATACTGAAGATTGAATCTCGGGACACCCTACCCCTGAGCTATATCCTCAGCCCTTTCTCTTTTGACATAGGGGCTTGCTAAGTTGCCCAGGCTGGCCTCAAACTTGTGATCCTGTCTCAGCCTCCTAAGTACCTGGGATTACAGGTGTGCACCATCATGCTTAGCCACTCAGTATTTCTATTTTCTGTTGCTAACCATATAGCTGCCAGGAAAGGTCATACTTCATCCTTGCTCTTTGAAGTCTCATCCATTTTCTATCCACCTGAGCAGGAATCCTGACTTCCTGGGGTGAAGTGAGCAATGCAACTGATTTGCTTCATTGCAGATCTGCACCTGTGGCTTTGAGAAGTAAGGGCAGAGATCTGAGCCACGCATTGGCACAGCACTACCCAGTGATAAATCTGCTAATGGCCACAGGTTGTTGGTGATTGTTCCGGCCACAGCCTGTCAACAACTTAATTGGCTCCTGACTTTTTGTCTGTTCTCAGAATAGGTTTTGAATCCAATTTGAGCTAAAATCTATGGCCCTTGCACATGGTGATTATAGAAAACACAAACAAAAGAGAGAACACTAAATCCTTTCTTCTCGAAATTATGTCTCTTTCCTTCAACTTGTTTGGATTCTTCAGCATTAAATTTAAGATGTGAAAGATGTGGTCTAATATGTCTCATATTAATGAGAACCTTAGTTAGAAATGTTCAAAATCCAATTGAAGTCATTTTTAAAGAATGAGACATGGATTTCTAGAATTCAAACAAGGGCTGAACAATTCTCAATGGTAAGAGAACAGGATACAGCTGGGTCTCAGAAAATGCTGAGCCTGGAGACATGAGCCAGCCAGGGGACTCCAGCCTTCCTGTCCTTTGCTTTTCTCTGAGGGTGACGGCTCACTCTTACATTACAGCTTCCTCCCTTGTAGCAAATACGACTGCCAATTGCTATGTTCTGCAGCCTGAGGCGCCCACTATTAGAAAATAACCTTTCTCTCTAGCTTTAAGTTTGAGAATACCTCAAAGAAGCTATTTTTGCCCTGGATGAATGAATCAGTCCACTCTGAGCCAAGGTGAGAGGTTATATAAGACTGTAAAACTCCTACAGAGCCATTTGGATGTAATGAAGGAGCAACCTCAGAGGTACTGGACAGACAAAATTATGGCAAGTTTCTAAAGAACTTCCCACACTTCCCAGTTTAACAGAAGAATCTACCTTCAGCAATATTGCCTCTTCTCTTTGCTGAAAAATTCCCAAGAATGTTAGGCTTATTAGACCCATCTCCAAAATAATTTCTCAGCATTAATAACCAACACCACAAAGTTCAGTGTGTAACTGTTCAATTGTATTTTTGTTCTGTTGAAACTGAATACCATGTGAAAATTAGTTCTGAGATGGTGAAGGTCACATCTCATTTTGCTTTTATTTTTCCCTGAAGGGGCTAAGAAAAATGTTGGAAGTCATCTTTATTCCTAATTCTATGGACAATGTCCCTGGGGTCTTTCTCTCTTAATGCTCTTTTTCTTCACTGAGCCCAAGCCATGCCTGGGATTTCCATATTGCCTGACACCAATATTGCCAGTATTGAAGTTGGTATAAAATTTGTAGTCTTTGCAATCTGTAAAGGATGTGGGGATGGAGGGAGGATAGATCCTACTCCTTCTCTCTCTCTTTTTTTTTTTTTGTTTCATTTGCCTCCAAAACTTGAATATGTAAAATAAATGTTTCTATCATGTATTAAACACTAGGCTTGGTGTAATGAACTTAGTGCAAGGCCATCGTGATAATCATATCAACAGATCAATGAAACAACCTTCTAAGACAAGGACTATCTACAAGAAAGTGAGGTTCACAAGTCAAGTGGTTCATTTAACATCCCAGAAGTTAAACTGGCAAGCTACAAACCAGAGTATAGATAAGTCAGAAGCACATACTAGAAAACAGGAAAAACTGGCATAGAAATGACCTTAACACATAACCATTTGCTTTTTTATAAACGTGGAAAAAGCTAAGATGAATGCCTATCGATAGCTCTCCAGTTCTCTTTAATGCTACCTCTAGAAGTCATTCTATCTACACTACTGACTACCTCCCCGAGCTGGTGTCCTGCTGCTTACAACAAACAATCCAAAAGTTTCCTGGTGTTTACTGTGATTTTTGAACTCTAAGGCAGAGATTCCAAAAGCATATTATAGTTTTGTTCATGTACTTGTGGAATCGAGGATTGAACCCAGAGTCTCATGCATCTGCTGAGTTACTTACTCAGCCCCAAACAAAAGTTTACGATCTCAAATATTTGGGAAATTTCAATCCTCTCTTACGCATTTTATAAGCATTTCAGTGCATGTGTGCAAACACACACTCACACACACACAGACACACATACACACACACTCACAGCTGGGCCTCAGAAAATGCTGAAAAATTCTGAAAAATTCTGTGGGATGGAGGAGGCAAGTAGTAGGTCTAGCTCAGGGTTAGGGTGCTTGCCCAACATGCACAGCATTCTGGGTTTCATCCTAGCACTGCAGAGACCAGGAATGTGGGGAGGGAGAGAGAGAGAGGGCAGGAGAGGAGGGCGGGGAGAGAGAAAAGCTGAGAAAAAGGAAACCCATTTAACTTTTTATACTCTGGCATTACTCAAACTTATTTGAACAACAACAAAAAAAAATCTCCATTTTCAGTAGAATACCATTAACGTTAGACAGAACTAGAAGTTTAGTTCCCCACTGTGTAAAAAAAAATTGGATGAGACTATATCATGATGAGCTCAATAAAGAAATGTCTGTTTAATATGCTGACTCAATATTTCTAAAGGACTGATATACAGATATCCTGGAGTGTTTCATACAATTCGAGATTCTAAGTCTCCATTCCAGATGGACTCAATCAAAATTTCCAGAGTTGTGGGGTCCAAAAATCTGCATTTAAGAGATTCCTAAATGTTTGTTATACTTTCCAAAATATAAAGCTACTAGCCAATTCAGGATTGAGGCTGAATTTTAAAATTACATTAACTCATGGTTAACATTTATATTAGTCAGCTTTTTGACACTGTGACTAAAATACCCAAGGGGGAAAAAAAAAGGTAAAGGAAGAAAAGTTTACTTTGACTCACAATTCCAGAGGATTAGTCCATAGTTGGTTGAGACTCATGCTGTGGGCCCAAGGTGAGGCAGAAATCCTGGTACTATCCTTTCAATTCCCACAATCCAGGCTTTTTACCTCCAAACATCCCTGTACTAACTAAGGAGTTTCTGGGGGCACCTCATATCCAAAGTATAATTATATTAAAGAATGTTCTAGGTCGTCATTTATAGTCTGGCATATGTCCTTCTGTGAGGACATTTTTGCTAGTATAAAGACTCAAATGAATTCAAATTCTGTCTACAAAGCCCCCATGAGGTGGTCTTTACTTTGGAAAGCATCTGGTGCAAGTAGACTAATCCTAACACACTCTGAAACTGACTCTTGTCAGATCCCCAGGACCCTCAGTCTCCAGGATTATGGTATGTGAAAGAAATCTCATAAAAGATTGGTATATGACACTAGAATCACAATTCACAAATTTACTTTGAAAACAATGATTTTTCAAAGGGCCTGATATTTTCACCAGACTGTGGTAATATTTTCTTTCTATAATGGAACTTCATGCAGTTGCAGAATATCAAAGGGCACTGAGCTAGACTTGAAATCAGAACAAGGATAGTCCCAGGATTTCTGAGTTATTATGTCGATCTAAATCTAAATCTGTTAAAAGGAAATAAAATTAAATATTCAGCTCTTTTATCATACTAGTCATATTTCAGAGTCTTGATCACCTCTAGTGACTGGGTATTTTATTGCATAAAACAGAAAATTTCATCAAAAATGCATTATGCTGTTCTAGAGCTGCAGTGTTTGATGCATTACAGCAAAAATGTATATTATATTCCTATAATTTCCATCCATTCCTCAGGTGGGGAGGAAGTGCTAATGCATGCTGAGTAGTGTGGGAAAATAGGGGTGTACAATTGATGACACTTCTACCCTTTCCCAATGAATGTTACACCCGAAAATGAACTTTTTTATTTTAAGTGTCTGATATTATAGACATCTTCATTTAGTTCTTCAGCTACAATGATCTTTATGCATTTGGTTTTCCGTATTTATAATTCAGCTTCTCACCAACCCACTGTAATCGGATACTATCTTCCTTTGGAAATATTGGCCTTAATTCAGATGCAGTCTAGACTTGCATTGATGCTCTCCTGTATCTTCAAGATGATCCAGTAAGACTTATTTAGAGTTCCTTGAATTGTTTATTTATTTGATTGATTGAATGATTGATTGATTTTCCTAGTTGTTTGTTGGTCTGTTAACTTTTTTTTTTAGTTGTAGATATAATACCTTTATTTTATTTATCTAGTTTTATATGGTTCTAAGGATTAAACCCAGTGCCTTCATGCATGCTAGGCAAGCACTCTACCAGTGAGCTACAACTTCAGCCCTGGTCTGTTAACTTCTAATGCAAACAATTGCCATCTAAATAAATTTGGGAAAGTCATTTAATACCTGTGAACCTCAATCCCTTCCTTTGTAAACTGAGAATAGTTTATGTCTATATATTTTAATGTAACTCTCCACAGATTTAAATAAGGTAACTCTTTGAGTAATAATCCCTATCATGGCACTTGGGCCAATTGTTTAATTCATTTATTTAGTTAGTTTCGTTTGCAGTACTAAGGATGGAACCCAGGGCCTGGTGCGTGTCAGGCAAGTGCTCTACCACTGAGCTATACCCTCAACTCCATTGTTTTATTTCAGTAAACTTAAGTGACATTAGTTGGAGTATAGTGTTGAAACAAGGAAGAAACAATTTCTAAGGAGAAGAAAAAATACATCTCATATCTCCTCCTCCTCCTCCTCTTCCTCCTCCTCCTCCTCCTCCTCTTTCTAAATAAAGAGCCTTTAGATGACATTTGGCAAAAGCTAGAAGCAGCTCCCTATGTTGGAAGATGCTGGAGAGTTTGACAAAGCCAAATGAATAATAACAATGCTGTTTAAGGCTCTGTCAGGCCCTTTTGAAAAGAAAGAAAGAAAGAAACAGTGGCACAGTAGAGTCTGTACTTGATTCCAGTGTTGCTTCCTGGGCTCATGGGAATCCTTTTTCTCTTCAATAACTTCACTTTCAGATAAATAGCCCACATTGATACCTTGTCACCCTTCCGTGACATTTTGTTTTTGATCTCATTCCTACCAGGTAAATACAGGTTTGCCCTCCTCAGCCTGCAGGAGCTGTTTAGAGGTGCACAGAATCCAGAGGTTACTCTCAGCAGATCTTATTACCGGGAGACTGCTGACATCCTTTACAATCACCAAAGACATTTTGTGTATTTCTCTAGAGCTGCCTCCTCTTCACACTTGCCTTCTATTACAGAGCTGCCCCATTTTTTTGTTTCCTTAAAGCACAAGATTGTAATAAGGATAATGTACTTGTATGCTTCCTTCCACTGTATTATTTATAGACTACATTGCTCAAATCCATTGCTATGGTTTGCTTGTCTAATTTTATGATGGCCTTGCTAAACAAAAATACTCTTGCTAGCTAGTGCTTATAGAAGGAGCACTTAACACCATGTGAACGATGACAGCTGGCACCAGTGTTGCTTTTATTAGGCACTCTTGCTATTCAAATAGAGCGATAGTTGGCACAAACCACATTGGAAAGTTTTCAAGATGAGAAAGGGGTGAAGGGCTTTAATTTCTAAATCTTGGACAGCAGTCTCTAGAGTTTTGAGTGTACAAAGTTATTAAAGATTTCCAAGTTCATTCTAAATCTTGGGGCAGTACTATATTCATTGTTGAGTTTCATAAGCTTTGTAGGCAGTTCATCCCCAGCTACTAAGAGCAAGTGTTGTTATAATTTAAAATGTTCAAATTATTCAACAAATTATCACAAAGCACCTGCTATCAAATGAATGCATCACTGATGTCAAGAAGTTTCTCATGGAATACAAAACACACATAATGATTATGTTTGGGAGCTAAATTAAATCTAAAAAAAAAAAAAGTATAAGAGACGTTCAAATACTGAATTCTAGAAGGAAAGTATCAGTTTCATTCAAATAGGCACAAATCAATGTAAATAGGGAGAATTCACGGAGTAGGTAGGATAAGAAGTAGATTTTGATAGATGGGCTGAATGTGGGTAAAAAGAACTGGGAAGGAGACTCCAGAAAAACAAAATGGCAGCATTCCCTGGAGCCAGGAACAGGAATGGTTGCTTGGGGGATGACAGTGGTCCACTTCTAGAATGCTCTAGCCACTCCTATTTCTATTTCTGCTTGCCTAAATATATGTATCTGGGATATAGCCTCATGCTTCTCTGTACCATGAACATGTAAAAAATGTCTGTTTGTTGTTGTTGTTGTTGTTGTTGTTGTTGTTGTTGTTGTTCTGGTGTGGCTGTCTTGCTCTTGAGCTTCTTGAAGGTGGTGACAAACTGCATACTCAGTAAGTACGTATAGATGCAATGATGGATTAATAGAGTAGAAGATAAAGATGAAGAAGGGAGAGGGAAGACCATAAAAAATGGCAAAACACAAGCTGGAGAATTTGAAACTTTGCCTGTAATGTCTCTGGCTCTAATGTGTGATGGAGGTCATGTGAAATGCACATGGAGAATCTGATGTTCACAATAGCTAGGCTATAACAATAAATGTGTCTGGGGAGATGGAAGACTACAAATTTTCAATTATTATATTTCTCTAAAAGATGGTTCTACATTTGGGAAAATTCTATCAAGAAGTGTTGTGTTTTGAGTTCACAATGCTGTGGAGAATAAAGCAGTTGCATATGGAAGTTTAAATGAAGATGGAAGTTTAAATAAAGATGGGAATTCATCCTTGGAACTTTTTCTGATAGGTCCCTATACCATTGTACCAAATGTGGGTTAGAATCAAGCTTTAGAGCTATGCCCTGCTCTTTATCTAAACTTGGTTTCCTGTACTAATCAAATGCCTCAGATGTGCAAGAATCATTTTATACCACTGAAAACAATAGTAATTTGTAGTACTTTCTTCACTATATGCTTAAGTCCCTGCAAGCTACATGCTCTCATCCCTCAGTGTGTGTATCTCCAGACCTGAAAATTAACATGAGTCAGCATGGTAATTGGAATGACCTTTAAAATGTGTATTCTCTTGTTGCTTTCAGATTCTTGGGATTTCCCAAATTGCCAGCTGAAATACCATTCCCACCTTTACACAGATGTTTACTTTGTAGACAGAATTTTTTTCATGTTTTGATAAGTGTTGGTGTAGCCTATATAATATTAAGAATGAATTACTAGAAGATAAATTCTTAAATCATGGCAGCCAGGGAAAGAATGGGGAGGTGAGGGAGAAGAGGAAAGGAGTGATACCAATGTCAGACAGAAATTCCCAGCAAACGTGGCTTTAGGGAAACACAAAGAATTTGTTTTTAGCTAAACTCTATAGTTAGAAGGTTTCTTTCCACTAATGAAAGAAGAATCTTTCACTTCTCCACTCCATTCTCCCATGGAAATGATTTCAGCAGAGGACACACACACACAGAACAATGACCATGGGAATTATCAACCAGTGGTTTGTAGAAAGCATTGGGAAGTGCAAATCTCTGAGAAATTTACTGACAACAATTTGCAATGGCCTCAAAACAGTTAATTATGCACATTTTGAGGACAATGACACTAACAATTTCCTTTCTTGACATATTGTCCCATCCCCAATAAAGGCCAGCCTTCCTCTAAGATTCCCTCCTACTAGCCTGTTTATTTACATCATGCTTTGGGAGAATATGTTCATCTCCATGATTATTTAGGCAAACCTGTCTTTCCATGGAGTTTGCTAAAGTCAGGGATGTGTGCTGTGTTCAGCATCCAACCACATCACCCCCTCTTCCCAAGCCCTGGGTATAGCCAGGATGTGCCAAACTCGAGAGAGAAATGAATGAATGGCCCATTATGACCAAAGTAGACCCATGACCTAGGACACAAGGAAGGCCACAGCAGTACAGAAATAATGGCATGTGCTCTTAAATTAAACACTCTATACTTTGGTCACTCCTGGATTCTCAGGGCAAAGCAATATTCCAGGAACAAAAATAGGCACTCAAAAAATATTCCATGAATGAATTATGGGGTCTCAGAGTAAGATTAGCAAAATGTGTGTAATCTCTCAGGGAACCAGAAGTGTGTATCAGGATACATTGGGTCTAGTTATATTATTCATGAATATGTACACACATATGTGTACACACAAAGGCTAATATTGATACATATAATACCCATTTCAGATTGTGAGGTCCTGCAATTTTCATAAAAATTATTTGGGCAAATCTCTAAAGCCAGAGTTGTCTAAGAACCACTCTTAGGATTATTTTGATAGCCAAACCTGGGATAGCCCCTACCTAATTATTGCAGTTCAAAGTGTAATTTTCAGCATGGATAAAAACAGGTAGCAAGCTGATTGTAACATTCTGTCATAATACAGTTAATGGTGTTCTGGTTGTGCTAGACATCATGAGTTTAAAGAATGCAATATTGGAAACACAAAAATTCCAACTTAATCAGCATTCTCTTCAGTAAGTATCTGCTTAGGTTTGTTTGTTTACCTCTGCATTTCTCAGGTGTTGAGATAGCCACCGCTTGGCCTGTGCTATATCCCAGTGCTGGGAGAAGAGAGCCCTGCAGTAGGCCTACTAAATCATGTCCAAGAGATCTTTTAAAGATGAAGCTAAACCTCGAGGGAAGATTTCAAATCTGTAACTTGAATCAAGTGAAAACATTAATCACTTGTCCAAAAAATAAAATAGGTTATGTATGTAGGTAAATTATTCAAAGAAATGTCATCCTTTCCTGCCTGCGTGCAGATTTTCTAAAACCCAGCCTGCTGATATGCACAGCGCCCCATCCATTTCTGTCTCTCTTGCTTTTAACTTTAAGAACTTTCATCTTTCCACTCTCAGTCAATCCTTGTCAACACTCCAAGAGGGATGAGGAAATAATATCACCTGACTTTTGTTTTAACAACTTATGGCTATAAAGTGTATGCATCACCCTCAGTAATAACCGAAGGAGATGAGATTCCAATGTTGAGCTAAAATGCAAAGGCTTTAAACCACCACAAAATCTGGAGTTTGATTTTATTTTAAAGCAAGTTATTAAACTTAGTTAATGTAAGCTTCCTCATCTGCTAACCAGGGGGCCAAGGTCACCTTCAGGCTCCGTGCAAGTTAATTACACATTGGTGTAAATGGTGCCGACAATGTCTATGACACAATAGCACGTGGACACAGCTTAGTAGCCACAAAATTGTGTCTGTGTCACCATAAAATCCACAAGGCCAGATTTGAGCTCTATGAACTTTCTGTGAGAGTTCCTAATCAAAATAAAAATAGTACAATGCTAATTTTAAATTAATTTCTGTAGCAGCAATAAGTGAGAACCTGTTATTAGAGGTTAAACCTGGTTTTTCATTGTCTCACAACATTGAAATTTTCTCTTCCAAATGTGTCTACAAAGGCTGCTTATTATGGCTACCTATATTTTATTTTGGACCAGAGAATAACAGTGTTAAAAGTCTTCAGATACTTTGTCTCAAGGGCTCAAGGAGTGCACATCAATGTAGAGAAGAAAAAGAACACAGTGTTTGTTGTGTAGATGGGAGCTCCTTTAAAGAATGTGGCAAAACAGATGGAAGGCCTGTATCAGGATTTTGGATGAAGGCTCATTGAGATATTGATTCTGTGAAGAGATCAATAAGGAAGAATCTCTTCTAATTATTAATTTAGAAATGTTTTCTGCCTCACAAAAGTAACTTGAGAATCTAAACTAACTTTTTCCTCATGTTTCTATCTAAGATCAAAAGTTTCCTTGGCTTCTATGTTGTCTAAAATCTAAATTGCTTAGCCAGTATTTCTCAGGACAGATGATCCAAACACCTACAGATTTTGACAGACACTTTCTCATGGCTCCCTGAAAGTGTGCATCACCCCTTAGTCTCGAAGCAATAGCTCTTGGATGGAATCCATCATCTTTGGAAGTGTTCGTGAGAATTCACCCAGCTCACCAGTCTGGCTTTGTTTCTAGCATGAACATTTCAAATTATACTTTGATGGGGGAATATTCTCAACACTGTCTGATGGGCCCGAATAAAATGCCACCTTCAGTGTGGTTGATCCTCTGTTTTTGCCATGAATCAAATGCACTTTGGTGCCCTTCCTCACGCACAGTTAGAGAAGTACCATTTCACCAACATAATCATCCAATTTCCTTGTGAAAACAAGTGATGAGAGAGGTGGGGTTGGTAACAGAACACAGATGCACTCATTAAAGTGCACTTATTCCAAACAAGTCCAGCTTGTATTTTTCCCAAGCCTCTCTTCTCTACTGACATTCAAAGAGGTGTTAGATGGGGTTGGGAAGAACTTTCACTTAAGGAGCAGACAAATGAATCTGCACTTTTTATGGGGAATTCCAAATGAACAGCCCATACCAAACTGGCTCAAAATCTATGGCCACAGAATGGTCATGCCAGGCTAGTTCTGAAGTTTCTCCACTCCTAACCAGCCTGAAGAACTAGCAAAGCTAAATCTCCTGGTGGAGGCATCAGCTCCCTCACAGTGTCCCTTGGTGTGTTCATCATAAGACTATGACAGTAAGCTGCATGAATGATAACGTATGTTTCCAGAGGTGCTCTATTCTCCACGTTCCATGTCCCTTGTCTTCTTGCTTCAATACAGCCCACTTTGTGATTTTGTCACAAGATGAAAACACAACATTTTCTTCTTTCCAATGATGCCAAAGAAGGCAAAATGCCTGACCGTCATTGGATTCAAAGTAGTACTATACAAAGACAGGCCAAATCTCTTCCATGGGTCTCCTTTATGTGTAGTCAAGCTCTGCCACAAACTGGCTATGTAACCTTGGGCAAGTTACTTAGTGTCTCTGTATCTCAATTTCATTGTTGTTAATACAGAATTAATGATATTACCTAGGGCTGGGGATGTGGCTCAGGCGGTAGCGTGCTCGCCTGGCATGCGTGCGGCCCGGTTTTGATTCTCAGCACCACATACAAACAAGGATGTTGTGTCCGCCGATAACTAAAAAATAAATATTAAATTTCTCTCTCTCTCTCTCTCTCCCTCCCTCCCTCCCTCCCTCTCTCACTCTCTCTTTAAAAAAAAAATGATATTACCTATTCCAGATCATTAAGGTAACTCTCTCTCTCTCTCTCTCTCTCTCTCTCTCTCTCTCTCTCTCTCACACACACACACACACACACACACACACACACACACTCACTCTCTCTCTCTCATGATATCCTGGCCTATAGTAAGCATTATTTAAAACTTAGCTAATAATATGGCCTTTTATTCAGATTCAGATTGTTTTGTGTGCTGGTTAGTTCTCTCTGATCATGACTCAAGTTCTGTTACCCACTGCTTCCAATGCAGCCCCTCTAAACCAGGCAAAGAAATATCCAACACCTCACCAGCTCTCAGTCTCAGCCTCAGTTGGCCATTGTGGAGCATCTTGAAGACTCTGCTTGGCCTCCCCAAATTGAGCCTATTCTTGGATCTCCTTCTAAAGTCTTAAGTCCTCAATGACACCTCCCGTCACCTTCCCTGGAAAAAACATGCCTGTTTTTCCTATTTCTCTGGAAGTTTGAGAATAGGCCCTCCATATTTATATGGATTGAGGAATCAGGAATACTGGATTTGAATGCCAGTACCCCCAATCACTAGATATGTGACCTTGGGCAGTTACTGAAACTCCCTGACCTCTGGTGATTTAATCTGTAAAATGGGGATAGTGGGAAAAAAACAAAAAAACAGTGGTTCTCAAATTTGAGTGTGCATGAGAATCACCTGGAGGACTTGGTAATACTTAGATTTCACCTGCAACCATGTTTCTGGTCCAGGAGGTATGATTTGAAATCTGGGAATTTGTATTTCCAGCAAGTTACCACAGATGCTATGGTCTACTGAACTGTGAGCCACTCTTAGAGGACCACTTGGGTGGGCTTGGCAGAACTGTGGAATTAATTGAATGAAGTGATATTTAGAGATTGTTTGCTCAGTAACTAGTGTATAAAATATAATCTTTCCTTTTCCTCCATGAAATAGAGCAAAAATGATAACTTAAAAAAAAAAAGCAGAAGTGATCTTTTGATTTTGGCCCCATCCCATGAATAAAGGGAGAATACCATATTGCAACTTTTCTCACTTTAGAGTTTGGAGCACAGATTGTGTGGGCATTGCCCTTACGATGGCTTTTCTGGCACCCAATGTAAAAGCTTTCAATTTGAGAGAGAACTAAAACATATGTATTACCCCGCAATGTAATCTTTTTATATTACCCACTGTTTTTGACAAACTCCCACACACAGGGTGGGTTTTAGCAGGAGTCTGTTTATGGGAGGTTATCCAACATAATGCTTTCCTCCTCCCCGTGTTTACAGCACTCCAAACCCTGAGACCAGAAGGTAAGAATCTTGACCAGAAAGTTTGGCAAATGCTTTTCTTTAGAGAAAACGTGTGGAGAGAAAATGAAGTGGTTGTGAAGGGAGAAGCTACATTTCATAATAAAAATGGCTATAGGAAATCCAATGCACTGTTTTACATGTGATCCATTCTTTGAAAAAAAAAATTGTTTGACTTTCAAAAGAATTGTAGTGAAAATTCTGCTTGAGATGCAATAGCCAAGACCAGGGAGAAGTTCCTGGTTCTGTACCTGACTTTATTTGTGGGACTTCCATTTCTGGCTGTACAAAACTAAGGCTGGATGATCTCCAAGGACTTTCCCCAATAGCATCACTGTATGAAGAAGGTTCACAGAAAATAGAACCTATCCCAGCCCTTTTCCAGGAGTACTAGGTCTTGAAACCAGTGTCTGTCAATCTTTAACAAGGTGTCAGTATGTGAGGTGAGGGTTACTTTGTTGATAATGGTACTACTACCACCTATAAGCTGTGTGATTTTTCTAGAAGAAAAGATCAAGCTATGCCATTCAGTGGGGACCAAAAAGTCAATCAATTGTACTCATATATATCTCATGAGTACAACTGTTGACTCCCTCAGCTATTCTAAAACCACATTCCCATCCAACCCAAATCCCCCATCATTTATGCATCTGAGTATTTGAATATTTTGATTTGTAATAAGCAAGACTTTGTCTTGAAAAGCAGGGAGGAGGTGAGACAAGGGAAGTCTTGGAGGAAAAGAAAACTCACCCCCCCCTGCCCCCGGAACACTACCTCTGGGACCTGCTTATATGCCCCTTTGGAGAAAGTGACATTAAGGCAGGTCTCCTAGAACTTTTTGGAGATCCCATGAGATTCTGGCCAGGAGAGAAGCTACATGTGGTTTCAAGTGGTGCAGGGACCATCCTTTCTCCCCCCAGATCTATATCATCCTTGAAGAGTCCCAGCAATTCCATGGTTTCTAGGATTAGATTCTTTAAGGTAGCTATTATCAAAAAGTAGTCACTTGGCCCTACTTACCAATAGCAGCTGAAACTAGGAAATTTATTAGAAACTCAAATTTTTAGGCTTCACCTTCACGCGCCCTCCCCCCATTCAGAAACTTGTATTTAGACAAGCACTTTTGATGATTCTGATGCAAACACAAAATTGCTTAAAAGATTTAAGGAAGTCCTTAAACTGGGAATGCACAGTTGGCACAAGCCTGAATCTGTAAGGAAGGACCACCTTAAAATTGGATCTCTAACCTCATCCTAGCACTGGTTCTGAGACTTTTGCCTTAAGAAAATTGGCAAGACTACATACAGTCTTGGCTCAAATGAATGGGTGATTTACTAATGGGCACTGGATTGTGGCCTGAACTAGAGGTCGTAGGAACTAGGAAGGTTCCTTGAACTAGAGAAAACTGAAACCCAAAAAGGGTGTTGTAAAACTGGGCAATTTAGGGCACATGCAAGGATATGTTTCTGTGGGAGTCACTCCCAGAAACTATTGGGAATCATTTGGCCTTGGTGGGGTTTGAGGATTTATTGAAACAGATCAGAACCTCTCTTCTCTCCAGGAAAGACTTTGGGTTTGGAAATGAACATGGTGAACATTTTCTGAGTATTACTTCATACTAGATGTGCAACTGTTGATATCACACTCTCTTTCACCTCTCAACATAAAGGGAGGTTTTATGATCTGGGTCTTTCAAGAAGAGAAATATGGAACAAAGATTGATAACATCATTCAAGGTGGAAAGCAGTGCATTGGGATTTAAGTGCATTCTAACACCTCTCAAAACTGTAGCCACCTGCCCTGGGGTCTAAGCTTCTTTCTGGGTATGACATCCCTAACTCATTCATTAGCACCCTTGTCTCCACCCCCCCACTCCTTGTTGGACTTTGTACTTGGATTCTAACTTCTCTTTAAATTCTCGGCTGGCATTTGATATCTGTCCCTACTGACCTATAACTTGAACTCCAGAGTGTTGCAGATTGTTTCTGGCATTGAATGGCTTTTCCATAGGATACTAGATTTCAGGCCACCTCTGGACCTGGCCCATCTTGCTCCGCTCAGACCCTACCTGACAGTACACAATAATTGACTGTCCCTCTTTTGACTAGAACCACCCATTGGGCACATAAAGATGACAAAGAATAAGACATACTGCATACTTGTGAAAAATCTATCCGGTTGAGCAAAAGGTGGTGTTACATATTTAGAGTCACAGTTACACAATGACTGACATTTCTAGGTCAGTGCCTGTTTAGTAGATTGTACAGAGAAAAGAACATTGGCAGTGTTCAACTCTTGACTGCAACTTTAGCTGTATGTGAATTTAGAAAAGCTGAAAAACATCTCTGGCTCATAGTTACCCCATTTTTGAAAATTGAGCTTACTGTGGTTTAGATCAGGAAAGTTCCCCCAAAGGCTCATATGTTAAAGTCTTGCTCCCCAATGCACCAATCAGAGGTGGAACCTTTGGAAGGTGATTGGATCATGATATTCTCAATGGATTAACACATTGATAGTTTTATGATTTAATGGGCAATTGGGAGGTGGTAGAAACTGTAAGAGGTGGGGTGTAGTTACAGGATATAAGTCCTTGGGGGCAAGCCATTGTAGGTTTTACCTTGTCTATATCTCCTGGTTTTTTTCTGCTTGCTGGCCACCATGAGGAGAAAAGCTTTTCTCTACTATGCACTTCCATCATGATGTTCTGCCGCACCAGAGGCCCAGAAATAATGCAGCCAAGTGACCAGGAACTGAAACCTCTGAAACTGTTAATCAAAATAATTTGTTTCCTCTTTCACGTTGATTTGTCTGGATATCTTGTCACAGTGATGGAAAGCTATTGACTGCAGGGATATTTGTGGTTCTATACTTCCAGGGTTCTATAACTCAGTATCTTATTCACAAATATACATGTTTGTTTCACTTATTCACTCAATGCCTTTCTGTGAGATGGAACTATAGAGAGTGTGATAAATAGCTGTTCTTCAAATGAGGCAATTATTGAAAGTACCTTTTCTCAAAGTGAGATTAGAATACAATGTCTTGCCTTCAAGGGAGGGAACAAATGTAGCAAAAAGAACCAGAGCTTGGGATATAGAGACCATGAGACTGGAGGAGCTGTACTTTGTATCTCCAAAATTAATAGGGACTATTAAAGGGTGTGGGGTCTCCTTGGAAAGGTCTATTGGGATCCCAGCTGTCTCCTCCTATTCTGTCTTTGCACAATTAGGCACAGGAACTGCCTAAACCCATGATTTCCGTGCTGCTAGAGCTGTAAGCCTGGCCAGTTATTCCACCTCCTTTCTTCCCAGAGGCAAGGTATTTGGTAATTTGCCCATTACTGGTATGCAGATTAATAAAAATTTTTTAATTCCTGAGAAAGGACCTTCCATTTTTTAGTTAAGATAATATCTCAAAAGCAGACTGTAAACAGCTCAAACCAGTCAGTACCTACCAGAGTTTCCAGCCACCATCTCAAAGGAGCTTCCCTGGAGAATCTCTTAAGATATTGGAACCATCTTGCCTTTTCTGTGAATGCTACCACGGGTTTCCCCTATCTGGTTTTCCCATAATGACCAGCACGAAGACCTTTAATGTGTAATAATTGGGACCAGTGGGAAAGAGAGGCTGGTAGGGAGGATCCTTTTTCACTTTGAAGGAGAAGGAGAGCTATGGAAGGTAAGGGAGGAGGCCTGGCTGTCTGTAGCCTCTGAGGAAAGAGACAGGAAGAAGTTTGGGAGAAGAGACTCTTAGGCCATTCTCCATGAACTTCCAGACAGGAGCACAGATAAGGAAAGTAAGAGCTACACTATTCTCTCCTCCCTCTCCACCAAGTTGTCCATTCCTTGAAGGCAATGACTTTGCAATTACCCTGAAATCGTGTTCATATTTAATTGTGCATTATGAATGAAACACCAAACTCAGAAACCACCTGTCTCTCCTTGTTACCCCTGTCTCTCTCCAACAAGTGTTAAATATAGGTTCAATCAATAATGCATACAGCAAACATTTTGCCAGGGGTTTCCCTTCTCTTAGAGAAAGTGTCTGGCAAATCAAGAAAAACATACCATTTACCCACTAAACTAAACACAATCCCTTATTATACAATTAACCAAAACACAATTGTATGTAATATAATTACCCAAGACTACAATTACACAAAAGTAATGAGGCAGTGTAGATAGCAATGACTTTCATGTAATCAAAAATAATGAGAGCTTCCTTGATTAGAAATTAAGGTATCAAAGAGATTCCTATTGATAAATGTTCCCCGTATTGATCCACACTTTGCAAAAGGCTTTGCTGCCTGATAAAGTAGGATGCTTATGTCTCACCATTATTAAAGACCAAAGGGGAGAAATTGTTCCCTGTAATACCCTTTCTTCTGAGTTCTTTAGCTAGTGCATTTTAACGAAGCACACATTTTATTACCCACTTTTTCACCTGGTCAAATAGAAAAAAATAAAGCATACAAACCAGGAAGTCTGTGTGCTTTATTGATGATTCCCTGAGTTGTGGTATTATCAGGAAAACATGCACATGAAGCTCCACCAAATTTGATCAGTCATTCCCAGCATTAGCAAACACTATTTTCTGCATAGTTGATTTCTATGTAACTTGGTAGAAGACCTGATACTTCTCCTCATTGCTCCCCCAGATAAAGATGGACAGTCACCTTCCTAGATCAGTGCTTACTCTCTAATTTGTTCTGGAATATTCCTTCTACTGTGCAAATTTGACCACTTCTTCCTGATTCTTTTTTTTTTTTTTAATATTCATTTTTTGGTGTAGATGAACACAACACAATGCATTTTATTTTTATGTGGTGCTGAGGATTGAACTTGGGTCCCGCCGGTACTAGGGGAGCGCTCTACCACTGAGCCACAATCCCAGCCCTTCTTCCTGATTCTTGCCTAGAACATGAAGGCACATTTCACTAGCACACAAAATTCTTCACGATTGAAGAACAGGTCCACCTCTCTAGGTCAAGCCATGTGCTTCACCACACTGATCCTCTCTATATGAGCTATATTAATTGAGTCTAAAGACACTATGAATAATAAGATATACCATCAATTATATACCACTGAGAAAAATAAGTGATGTCAATTAAACTATTACATACCATCAGTTATAAAATGCTTTTGTTCCAATAATAGAGATTTTAAAAGCAAAAGAAGTATTCTGAGTTAATACTTGTAAGCCATGCTATCTCCTGTTTCCATGCCTTTTCATGACACTGTTCTTCCAATCCCCACCCACTCCCACCTTGGCCATTCCCGACTTTGCCTCCTCCTTTAAGATTCCACTCAGCATCATTGATCTCATTCTTAGAGCAAGACTAAATTGCCACTGCCATGTGTCCCACAAATAAGGGTGCATTGCTTGGTCATTTATCTCACTTTATTGTAATAACTAATTAATTCCCTGATGAAATTTGAGCAGAGGATCTCTATCACCAACACACAGCCCATGCACTTAGCAGATCTTATTCAGCATATTGGATCAATGCTCTTTGGACTGGGGTGAGCGGAATTAAAAGAATAAAGGAGGTAGGTGCTGCAAGGGGAACATGGCAAATGTTGCTGAAAATCCAGAATTCATTCTATGTGGTTTTCTGCAGTTTATCTTTAAATCTAGAAATTCCCAACCTGAGAAAAGCCACATCCCAGGAGAAATGATGGAGAAAACTAAGCTTTTGCTAGATCCATGGGTTGCAGAATAAGAATGCTGATTTTTGCTAACCAGGGTCTGGGTCAACAAAACCGCATAGGGGATCATGACAGTGAAGATCAACCACCCCCAGGCTACTGCTGTGCACAGTCTGACACTGCCCAAAGCTTTTGCTGTCAGATTCCCAGGAGGGCTGATGCTTAGATGCTTGTGATAGAAAAGATTCCCAGTGCAGCAAAGAATGAAATGGTTCAGGAGAGAAGCAATTCCTCCCTCCTTTTTGCTTTACTCTTAACTTCAAAGTAATCAAATGTTGTTTATGCATAAAATTTTAATCCTTTCACAAATTTGTATTTTGATTTAATTTGCATATCCCATTTACTGCAAGTCAACATGAAGAGAGACTCAACTAATTTAAACCATTTTTCTCTGGGCCTGAAATCCTTTCAGAAATATTTTCCATTAGGCGACTCAATTATGTCTAATGTGGCTAATGTTGGTGGATTAGAATTTTGCTTAAAGAAACTCATATTTAGAACAGTGAGAATGGGAAGGGGGTGGGAGGACAGAGGAGAAGAGACAATAATTACCTGTCTTTGATGCTACACAGATCAATGTGTAAATCACTAAAATTCCCCAGGGAACCTTGCTGAACTGAAATGAGGTCCTTGGGCTGGTTATCAATAAAGATGAGCCTCATGCAGCCTTGGAAAGCCTTAATGGGATTTAAACATTGGGAATCGGTGAGATTGTCGGGGCACCCTGTGGGACAGAGAAAAAAGATGAAGAATACTGAAATGATCAGTCATTGTTTTGGCGACCTATTGATGGAAGACCTTGAGGTCTAATTATTTTGGTACTTTTTCATTCATCGCAGTGCATGTACTTTTGTTGTAAATCCTAGCATTCTCAGGGAGGGGACAGAAATGATACAAAATGGGAATACTCAATCACTTTATAGGGGAAAAGAGGGTGTTAAAGGGAATACCGACACTATAACATTTATCTTGTTCTTATTTTATTTTATTTTTTTTTTCTTATTCGCAAGCTATTTGTCATTCTTTGGCATGGCATCCTTCACTCATCTCAAGGAAGAAACATATTGTAACTACTCAGGAATCTTGGCTCTGTCTTGAAACACATGTCTAAATGCACAATTCAGTTCTGAATTACACTTTCAAAGGAAATCATGTTTTGGGTAAGCATGGCAGCAGAGTCATTGCCTGGTTAATTGTTAGCATTAACAGGCTTAGTTTCTGAGAAAGGTACACACAGGAATGTAACAGGAATTTTGAAATCATGTGCAAAGCAAATCCAGACATTAAAGGAACTAGGGTTTAAATGCACAGAATTATAGATCTATAATAGCATTTGTGAAAGATTAATGCTGTATCTTTTTTTTTTTTTAAAGAGAAAAATGCATTGCAATGATTTAGCATAGCTTCCAATAAGGGCATATCTACTTCTCATTAAGACAGGTATAGAGCGAAGCAGGTATAAGAGTGCTTGTGCTATTTACAAACTCCATCTCAATGGTTTTAATAGGTTCAAAGCATATGGGAATGCAAGGTTGAAAACATGGCAATAACCCATAAATAATTGGGAATTATTTCAGCCATCTCTAATAGACAGTCACTGCTGGGCTGAAGCCGGCAGCTGGTTAACAGCTCACAGACACACTATAAAATGAAGAGAGATGCTACAAGTTCTAATTGAAGCTGTAGAGAGAATTTATGTAAGTTGACTATTATTACTGAAACTCATTTTTCACCTCAAGTTTACAGTCTATGCATGGGGCGTTTGTTTAAACACTATTCAAATCACAGATAAATCTTTATCTCCTAAGCCCAGTGCCCCTGAAGAGTCCACCTCTAAGAGAACTTCTTTAAATGAGAGGAGTCATTTTGCCTTTGTGACAGGTCAGACACTTATTTAATGATAATTATTTGAAATCAGTTTTTCTAGAATAAGTTTAAGAGCACTTTTCTTTCTCTGTTGCTGAAATAGTGCATGTGGGGCAAAATTATGCAGTCTGTGATGTACATCTTCAGGGACCCCAATACCCTTTTCTGTATTTGCTTTTATCTCTCTGCTTGCATTAGCAGGCTGAGGAGAACACAGTTCTGTATTTGAGTCCTTGCTCTACTACCTTACTAGGTCTGCCACCTTACATAGATAGACACTTCATGTCAGCAAATGTCAATCTTATTATCTATTAAATGGGGAATGCTATTAGCTAACTCACAAAATTGCTGCATGAATCAAATGAGGTAAGACAGAACTGCACACATGGAGAAGAGTTGGGTTGAAGGATCAGAGGTTCTTTCTTATGCTCTGCACTGCTTCCCTCCTACCTTTCCTCCTTCACCAAAATATGTATGCTGCACCTTGCTTAGTCCCTTGTGTATTTCAAAGCTTTAACTACATTTCCTCGAGAGGAGAGAAGTGATTTGTACATGCTAGGGTGTGAAGATAAGAGACTAAAGAGGCTGTGGTTGTAGCTCAATGGTAGAGTGTGCACTTAACATGTGTTCAATCCCTAGCACTTTGAGAGAATGTGTACAGATGTGAGAAAGAAAGGGGTGGGGGATGCACTGCATGCTTTTAAATAATAATTCAATTTTGTAATGGAAATAGAGTTAGGGACTATAATCTTGATCCCAGCCCCATGCTCATATCTATAAGAACTGAAGCCAATTTTTCCATGCTCTATCATATAACAGGTGCCATTTTACCCAATTTTGTGTATGTGTGGTGCTGGGGAATGAATCCCGGGCCTTGTACATGTTAGGTAAGCACTCTAGCACTGAGCTACACTCCCAGCTCCCATTCTATATATTTAAACCTTGCTCTCACTTAACTCTCCTAGCAATTCTGGAAGTTGAGCTTATTTTCCCACATTTCAGATAAGAAAGTCCAGGGATTATTGGTGCCTTGCTTAAGGTCAGACAGCCATGAAGCTTAAATTCCTTTCAGGGATGGTTTCTAGAATACCAATAAGTGGCTAAGAAGTCAGATACTATTTTTTAAAATAAAGGAAATAACATTGAAAGGCTAAATAAGAGTATATGTGTGTGTGTACAAATGTAGTAGATGCCTGATCATATGTTATTTACCCTCACCAATTTGTTCTTGTGTATCTGTCATCAGAAAGATTTCCAGGATTCACCAGATATCAGAGAGAATAGAATGTGAAGTGGTTCACACTGCAGAGCCTCCTACTTCCTCCCCACTCCCAGCTGTCCCTCTCCATGGGCAAGGAGGAACTCTGAGGAAGTGGAGAAGGGAAGATAGTGGCTAAGACTATAAAATGGCTTTGAACTAGCCTAGATGGCTGGGCAGCTGGCTTTGCCTCTACACCTGAATTTTCCCTCTTGCAGGTACTGCTGACTCTTGGTTCACTTTCTCCAAGTTTTCAGCTGAGTTTCTCTTTTCCAATACGATCACAGAGCTTGGCATGGCTACAAAAAAAAAAAAAAATCTCCTTTGGATGTGTTATGTAACACCAGCACTTATAGCTCAAGTTCTTTTCTTCCTCAGCACTGTCCTAGATAATTTATATTTGCACAGCTATGAAAGATTTTGCTTCACACTATTTTAGGTGTGCTTGTGTGTCTGTGTGTGTGTGTGTGTGTGGTGTGTGTGTGTGTGCATACACATACTTCAGAAGAATTGCCTAATTGACAAAGTGAGAAATAATTGCCCACTGTATTTTCCCTTCCCCCCGCCCCATTTATTTTTTTAATTCAAAGGCTGGAGAATTTACCTCCAAAGTAGTAGCTATTTCCAGAATAAATCTGTACCCGGGTGGTATCCTGAGCAGGGGATGCTGCTTCATTATCCACAGTGAGAGTGATGCGGTTCCTTCTGGCGTTGATGCTAACCGAATGCCACAAGCCATCATTCAAGTTGCTGCCTGCAGGAGAAACAGGAAGGGCAAGTGTAGGGATGATTGATTTGGGGAGGTTTGGAAAGAGTGGGGCTCATTTCCCAGCCTGCTGTGGTCAATGTGCATTCTCTGTGCAGCCCAGCCTCACTTGCTTCAAACCAAACCTCCAACTGCTACGTGGGAGTCATCTTTCTCCTTCTCACCACTTAATTCTGTTCTCCTTTCTTCTTTTATTTTTTTTAAGCAATTAAATCACTTCTGATATATTTGATTTAAAAAAAGGGTAAAACACAACATTGTATATACATTTCAACCAATGGTGTGTCATATATTAATTGATCTATGGATATATAATTGTAGAGGAAAAAGCTAAGGGGGAAAAAACCCTCAAACTAATATCAGCAGTTTTACCTTTGTATGGTGTGGTTACAGGCAATTTTATTTTTCTCACAGTTTTCTACAAACAACTTACCTCCCATTTTTAGTAAAGAGTAAATTTTCTTTCCTTCAATGTTGGGATAGAACCCTGGGTTTTGTACATGCTAGGCAAATGCTGTGCTACTTAGCTACATCCCCAGCCTGGTAAACTGTTTTTAAAGTGCACAAAGAAAGCTTGATTCCAATGATGTACCAGGCAGAGACAGTGTCCTTTTAGACTAATAGTACAAACTATTTCATTTCTATTTTTTTTCCTGCAACTAATTATGTGACGCTGTATTAATTACCTATCTTCACTAATTTTGGATTGTTTATCTGTAAATATTAAGATACTAATTCTGTATCACTGTTAAAGGGATTATATGTGATCATCAGGAAAATTCTCAGAGCTTTTTGAAGGTATAGTTCATTTCTCTCCTGTTTGCTTGTCTTTGATGCACATTATGCCGCGTACCTGCCTGATTGAGAAAACTGTATTAGGAAGTAGTCACCAGAGTTCAATGATTTCTTCTAAAACATTTTTCATCTATTAAAATTTTGTCCTGTTGGGTCAAGGTGCTTTCTAACAGAAATAGAGTCATCTTAACTGATCTGGTCACAAAGAGTTGTCCATCACAATAGCACACAGGCAGTTTCTTCATTTGAAAGAAATGAATGGACCAGTTTGGATGTGCATATTCAAGAATCCTCTGACTGCAAAGCAGATGATAGGAGCTGGGAGGGGTCAAGGCTGGAGGCAGACCTGATAGAGCTATTGCTTGCAGAAGTCCCTGGGGACAAAATGATGGGTTCTCAGCCAAGGTAATGGCATTGAAAATGGAGATCCACAAACGTATTAAGAGCTATTTTTGGAGGTAAAATAGACCAGCCTAGGTAGATTGTACTGGAACTGCCCCTGAGCAGCCAGCTGGGAAGAAGGCATGAACAGACAATCAGATGAGAGGTCTGCCAGGCTTTCAGACTGGCACGTGCAGAGCTTCTGCCCCTGAGCTCTAGATGGCTAGATGAGCTGCCCAGGGAGACTGGCCCTACTCCAGGCGAGGGGCCCAGCTGTGTATGCGCCAAGCAGCTGTGCCCCATCTGCTCAGAGAAGCCCAGATGTATGGGCCCTCCTGCAGCTTTAGCCAGTTCCCCTGCAGTCAGTCTCTGCTGCAGCCCTGAACATCTGCTTGGGGTGGAGGGGAGAACTCAGAAAGCTCTCAGTCTGGTGGCCCTACTTTTTCCCAAAGGCAGCAGTCCTCAGATAAGGCCAAGATTTGGGTCCGGGCTACAGGGACTCTGCTAATGAGGTAGAGACTCTGTCAGGTGTTTCCTTGTGAAGAACATTTGACTTCTTTCAGGAGCCTTTGGGGGGCTCAGCCAACTGTAGGTCTTTTCTTTTCCCCTTATTTTGCATATCATTTGAATATATCTGCATAACCCAGGAGATGTCATTTGAAGGTAAGCTATAGACGGTTTGGGCTGAGAGTGTTCAATTAGTTCAATACACAGAGTCTAAAGTATTCCTAAAGGACAAGTGTCCTGATAGGTATAGAACACAGTGAGGAAGAAGTATAGAGGCTGCAGGAAGTGTCCCGCTATTTTGAGGTCTATCATCTAGTCAGCACAACAAGAGCATTTGTTGTGGTCTCTACCTCCTCCCCCTTATCACATCAGTCTGTTTGCCTTTAGAGTTATCACTTATTGAGGCTTATTTTGTTGGTTATTGTCTTCCTTTTTTCTTTTCCTCTTGTTATTGCTGTCATGAGATGGAACCCCACGCCTCCTGCATGCTAGGCAAGCACAGTACCACTGACCCACAACCTCAGTCCACATTTGTAGGGGTGGGGTGGGGGTCTGCTTTTCTTTTTGATTGGACCTTAAATAATTCCTGTTCTCTGCAGGAGGAACCTGAGTGAAATCTCAGCTCTTTAGAGGAGCTTTAATATAACAATAGTTCCTGGTGTAAGAATCACTTGGGGAGTTTCAGAAAACTGGTGGTATTTGAGTCCCAGTGCAGGTTAATTAAGCCAGGTTTCTGAGGGTGGTTCCAGGCCTTGGAAGGCTCAAAGATCCCAAGGATTCCATCATGCAGCTGGGTTCAGACCTGTTTCCACTAGAGATTTCAGAATAGTGAGGCAAACAGCCAGAAGATACTCAACTGACACAGGGGAGCTAACTCTAGAATCAATTCCAAACTAAGTGAAATGGCATATTTCCCTCTAAAAATATTCTTTTTCTACCTGGCTATTATTTTTCTCCACTTCATTCTGTTATTGGACCCCCCAAAAATATCCCTAGACATTCTCCTATAATTGCTTATTAAGAAGACTCTTTAAAAAGTACAGTTGAAGTGCTATAAATTATTCACAAATTAGGGAGAATCAATTCTATCACATTGCTTTCCCTCCAAACTTCCCTGAGATAAATAGCTTTAAAACAGCAGCAGTTTTCAATGAGGAAACACAAAAGCAAGGTTTGAGGTTAGGAGAACCCAGATGGGAAAATGCCTCTGGAAGTAAAAAAAAAAAAAAAAAAAAGGGATTTAAGGCCATATTGGGGCAAAAAGCACCTATGTTCTTTGGGAATTGAGGCATGAACGATGGCATTGAGTTCTGAAAAGAGTTGGGTGATAACACACATCGTTTCTGAACTTTAGTGAGATGTTGATGTTATCTATCACTTCCTAGACTGACCAAGTACAAAACATGATTATATACATTGGAGCTCAGAACTCGTTACCCCCAAAGTATAGCACCTTGCCAGACTGAATACTCTGAGCTGACCAACACGGGAGGGCATTTTATAAAGGCGGTCTAACGGTCCTCTGCCCTCTTTTGTTCTATCCCTCTTTCATAAAATGAGCCATACACAAATAAATTCTTCTTCCTTAAGGAGGACTGTGGAAACTAGAATCCTATGCCCAGAAAGCAAGTAAAAAACTAGTACAGTCGCTTTTTTCCTCATCTCTTGAAGATTGTCATTGCAGGATCCTGACCCAAATCTGGGAGAGAGGGAGTGCTGCACAGAGAGTTCAGGATGAATCTGAGCAGAGAATCTGGCTGAGTTTCCCACTCCATCTACCATCACTGGATCAAATAATGGTAATAGAATTGGGTGTATTTGCACTTCTATATGGCTGTCCACTCTTCATCCAACTTAGTTTAAGAACAGATCAGTTTTTCTGGGTCTTTGGGTCTTCATTTCTGAAATCTCCCATTTCACATAAAATTTTGATTCAGTAAATTAGCTACATTTTTCTCATGTTCACCTGTCTTCTGTTATCAGAATGTTAGTGATGAGCCTTGTGACAGGAAAGGAAAAGAGATCATACTTTATGCTGGTACTTATTCAATATTAGCAGATATAGAGGAAAAGAGGACATTTCATATGTTGCTCATGGCTGCATATGTTTATGCATTCTTTCTGGAGGGCAATATACCAAATGGCCATCAAAAATCTTATGAATGCCATACCTCATTTTCCATAGGTTCTAGAGAATTAATCCTAAAATAAAAAATGCTAAAGACCAGGTGTAGGGTGAAGATACTTCATGACACCATTATTTATAATAGTGAAAGTTTAAAACTATCAGTGTTTTCAATCATAGCAAGTTAGCCAAATTAAATATGGTATATTCATCATATGAAATATAATATCCTTATTAAAAAGCATAATGTCCCAAAATGTTGTTGACATACTGGTAAGTAAAAACTTCTGGCTAAACAGTTTGTTCTGAAGGTTCTCCAAGGAGAAAATACTGAATGATAGAATCTCAGAGTATTTTTGTTTTTTCTTATATAGAGTGCTGGCAATTTTAAAGTTTCTAAAATTAAACTCTAAAAATTTTGCAATCACTTAAAAATAAAGATAAGAATCTATTTAAGTTGAAATACAGGATGGGGCAAGTTGTAGTCTTTATCCACTTTGTCCTTGTTGCTTCTCATAGGTCCCAGAATTCAAACTAAGACATTAATAAAAAAGGTTCCTTATAGAGAGAGTTAAATAGGATGTTCTAAACTTCCTCAGGAAGCAAAGCAAACTCGAAAGGGATCTTGAGCTCCATTTCCAAGATCAGGGGGCATTTCTCAATGTTGCAAATAAATTTTTAAAACACATCCCAATTGTAAAAATACACATTATCAGAATTGAATGTGTATAATATGCCAGGCACTTTAAGTGTATAATTGCTTCTTCTCATGATAGTCTTAGAGAAAAAGTTAATTACTCTCATACTGTAGATGCCAACACAGAAATCCAGAGTCTGCCCCAGGTCATATGACTACTTAGAGGCAGAATCAGCCTTTAAGGGAGGCATCTGACACCATGGCTAAGCTGCTTCTGTATCAGATGCCAAAGTGAGCCCTGTCCTGCTCTTGGAATCACTGTGATGAGCAAGTGTTTCTTTAAAGCTTTTTGTTTCTGCTATTGAATTTGCCTTTCAAAAAATTTTATAAAAGCTTTATTAAGATATAATTCATCTACTTAGAATGTACAACTCGATAGATTCAGATAACCAATACAACAAACAATTCTAAGATATTTTGTCATCCCCCAAATCCATAAACTGTATCTATCATTCTCCTGTCTTGTCATCCTACACCTTCACTTCCACTCAACCACTAATCTAGTAATGAACTCTATGAATTAGTTGCCTTTTCTGAAACTTTCAAAAATAAAACATAGAACATGCTCCATTTGTAACTGATTTCTTTTGATTTGCATGATATTTTTAGGGTTCATACATATAGTATGAATAAGTACATTTGTATGGCTGAATAATATTCCCTTGTATGGGTATATTGCATTTAATTTTAAATTCATTTGTCACTGGAAAGTTGGGTGGCTTTCACTTTGGGCTGTTATGAATGATGTTACTATGCACATCTGTGTACACATATTAATGTAGACATGGTTTTCCATTTTCCTTGGAATCCCAGGAGTGGAATTGCTGGGTCATATGGAAACTCCATATTTAATCTTTTAAGGAACTACAAGACTATTTCCAAAACGACTTCATCAACTTATATTCTCAGTAGACAAATTTTCTTTTAACAATACTAAATTAAAACTTTGATCCTGTTTTTTGTTTATTGACTATCAAACTGTGTGTGTGTGTATGTGTGTGTGTGTGTGTGTGTGTGTGTGTTAGTTACTGAGGATTAAAACTAGGGCCACTCTACCACTGGACTACATCCCCAGATCTTTCTATTTTTATTTTGACCCAGGTTAAGTTTCCCTGAGCTGGTTTTGAAATTGCAACCATCCTGCCTCAGGCTTCCAAGTCACTCAGATTACATACATGTGTACTCAACTAATCTAGCTTTTAAAAACGATTAAAGTTTCAACTTTTGTATCTCAAAATGCCTATGTAGGTCTAATTTTGGAATTATAGCTAATTGTTATTCAAATTTAATTTCTCTTTTAGATAAAATATAAAATAGGAGCACTTAATATATCTCTTAAAATGTTTTTTTTTTGTGAATTAATTTCACAGCAATTTTAATAGTAGACATTTGATGAAACAGACTCAGAAAAGTTCAGTGAGACCATGAGCATCTACTCTTTATATAGAAGGGCAAATTGGTTTTAAAGCAGGGCTGACACCGGATCTTTCAGAATGACTAGTTCTTGGTTGGGGTGAGGTGTCTGTAGTACAACTGGCCTGCAGATGTGGAGAGCATTCCTTATTCATTAGACATGGATAACAAGACCCCAACCCCATAACAATAATGTCTCAGGACACTGCCCAAAGTTTGCTAGCCAGGGATTTAAAAGGGTGAGGGTGGATGTCTATGGAAGTCTGTATCTCCCCTCACTGAGAACCCTGGCTTAAAACAATAATTCTAAAGTTTTAGAGTACTGGTGCCTGACATGCTCCTGGGCCCTGGTGCACTTGTACTTTCTCTTTCTTTCCTCAGTCAAATCCCTAACAGATCTTTCCATGTCAATCTTCATCTTATTGTAGTGGCTCTTTTTGTGTTTTGGAGAAGGAAAAGCAAGATCATAATCTGCGTTGCAAGGTATTAATGAAAGTAAGAGTCTCTCCCAGGATGTATCATCTAGGGACAGCCAGTCAGCCATGGCTGGCCACAGCCATTACAACCACAGACAAGCATGCAGAGAGATAGAGCCCAGGCCAGAGACAGCCCCTGAAAATTCTATTTTCAGTGCTGGAAATAACTGGTTACAGATTTCCTTGATACCTTTATTCACCTGTTACTCCTTACTCAAAGCCCTGCCACTTATAATTTATAGGAATTTAGATTTCTTAATCTCACTGAACCTGCTTCCTCATCTGTAAAACAGAAACAGAATTGACTGGCTTGACTTAGAACTTTCAGCTTTATTGTTCCTAGAAAACCCAATTTGGCTGTTTTTTTTCCACATCCTGTCATCTCTACCCTTACTTAATAGTACAAAGGTAGTTTCAATTTTGTGAGAACAAAGTAGGGAATATATAAATAATTGAGTAAGGCAATTTTAAAATGTCAATCACATTGTAAAAGAACATATTACAATTATTAAGACCATTATGCTATATCTTAGAGCCTGAGTTATGTTTTTCTTGGACATCTTTTGTCCATCAATTATCAAATTCTGTTAACCCTTCTCTGCACATGGTAGATAGAATTGACCTATTCTTTCAATTTTCCTTTTTAAATTTTATTCTACTCTTTCTCACTACAGTTGGATTTTTCATGATGCTCTCCCTCTTTTTCTCAAGTTCTGCTTCTTTCTGGTTTAGATAAAGAGCAAGATTATTAATGCCCCACCCATTTTGTGAGCTATGAGATACAGCAAATGAAACTCAAACTTGATAGTTTGTTCCTTTTGTAGTCAAGTCAAAACCCATGTCCTCTCCATGTTATTTCCCAATAACCCTACACAAATTCCTTACTCCAGCTAGTCCAGTGAATTACTTATGCTTCAAGTCAATACACTTAACCAATCAGTACTTCTACTACAGCCTCTGCTCCATATACATGCTACCCTGCCAGTTTCCACACTATCAAACCTATCTTCCAATCCTCCAAGGCCAAATGTTTTGTTTTAGTGCACTCTCTCCTAAACTGTATGGGTGGGGAACATATGCATCCTAACTTTCTATCTCCATCACTTATCATAACACAGGGCATATTAAAAGTGTGAAATGATTGATTGAATGAATAAATAAGTGAATTAAAAAGACAATAAATCTGGAAATGAATAAAACAGGCTTTCCTTCACTAAACCAGTACTTAACAATTTCTCCTAAATTACCGTACTATCCATTGTCTGATCTACTCATGTACATCATATTATTTACTGCTTTGTATTATTAATTAACATTTTGTCTATGTAAGTTTCCTTTCCCCAATAGGATTACAAGTTCCTGGGGGTCACAGTCTGAGTCATGGTTTGGTGTCTCCCTCAGCATCAACAGAGCAATATCCTGCCCTCTCCAAATGCTCATTGATTGATAGAGCACCAGGACAGCTGAATCTCCATTGCCAAGTGTCGGCCCTCTCATGCACATTGCCCATAAATCACAGGTTAAATCTTTTCTAGTTGTTAAAGCCTGGCTCTTATTTCAGGGTAACCTGGATCTGGAAACCCTTGGTCAGTGTATAAGGGGGAAAACATCTGGAGTTGCCATCCACTGAGTTATGTGATAGATACATTTGTAATCGATCATGGGATTATTCTTTTTCTAGTGTAGAACTGAGTACTCAGCCCCAACATCTCCATGCTAAAAATTAAACTCTCCTCCAAATCGCTATGTCCCTGTCCCCTTCCTAATGGAGCTCAGACTCTAGAGTCCTGCACCAAAATGCTGCTTCCTTCATGCCTGTCCTTCTTTGGTATCTGATTAGCCCTAAACTCTTATGAAGCCTTCCATCTCTGGTTCTCCTCCTGTTTGACTTATCTGATTGGAGCATCCTTTCTCTCAATTATTGTCTGCTCAAATTTTATTCACTCTATAAAACCAAGCCACATGGTCCCTACCTCAAGTAAGTCTTCATTTCTCACCATTTTGTTTCTTCTTTCCTTTGTATACCGGGTATGAATTTTACCTCATTATAAATGCCTCTTTACCATCCCTTTCAACAGTACCTATGGGCTGATGAAGGGAGGTGTCTCCACCTCCAGTTTCCAGCCCAGGACCAGCACAGAGAATATACTTCAAAAAAAAAATGCTGCATTAAAGGAAAGCAAAGCAAATTTTATGAGAGAACTGTGAAAGCGGAAAATAATGAATCAAATGAAAGTGATAGCAAGTTTGAGTAGTTGATTATTCTGCTATCATAGTAATAATCTAGCTCCCTCAGTTCCCTATTGAGTAAGAGAGTAACATGAGTGAGTTAGAAAAGAAAATGTTGCCATGGTTATTGCCCAGGATGGAAAAAAAATTGCAGATAATTAAGAGATCACTACTTTGGTAAATATTTCTAATATTCGCTTGATATGAAGCTCAGACAATTGCATTTCTCAGCTTTGCATGAAATGGAATGTCACATCACATATCTGTTTTCTGAAACTCGAACTCTGTGCTCAAGCAGAGAGCTTGTTGTGACATTCACGGCCCTGTGGCTATCTATTTGTCTGCCCTTGCTAATGGGATTTTATCATCAACATTATCTTAGCTAAAACACAGAGGCATTGATGAAAACTTAATTGAAGCAGAGGATGAAGTTCACAGCCTCATCATGTTTACTTGATGTGCAGATGGTGGCTAGTTACAAATGGCTTATATGAAAAAGGGCAATATTTGGGGAACAGCTCTTAATTGCAGGGCTGTAGCCTGTAACCATCTGGCTGCCAGTATTAATCAGGGTGAGCACTTCCATTCTGCAAGATAGAGCTCTGTAGGCTATTTTCCCACCTTTTGGAGTTCCACTGGCCTATATTTAATTAATACTTCCCCCAAGTTTATCTCATTCCGATGTTTGACACATTCTGTAGCATATTCTGTTCTAACATGAATGTTAAAAAGCACTACTCTTTTTTTACCTCTGAAAATTATAACTTTCAAAAATGTTTGGGAGGTCAACTCAACTGGTTTATTCATCCATTCACTCATACTACAGTAAGTCTTTACCAATGACATGATTAGGCAAGGTGTTGGACTAGGCCTTGGAGTAATAATGATGGGTAAGACAAACAGTGTTCTTTTTCCCATGGCCTTTACATTCCCGTGGTGAGATCACATTAAACCACTAATTATATGACATGTAATTAGTATATCTGGTTTTAAATTGAATTGTGTCTTGGAATATTCATATGGTAAAGTCCTTAAAGTATGGTTATGTAGAGAGATAAGACATTTTACGTATTAATGTAAAATGGTATATATAGAAGAGGATATTAGGACACACCCATGCAAAAAAGAAGACAATGTGGAAACACAGGGAGAAGATAACCATCTATAAGCCAAGACAGAGACCTCAGGAAAAAAAAAAATCAACCCTGCAAACACCTTGACCTTGGACTTGTAGCCTATAGAACTGTGAGAAAATAAATTCCTATTTAAGTTACTTAGTTTATATTTTGTTATGTAAGACCTAGAAAACCACACACACATGTGCATACAGACACACACACACACACACACAGTCTGGACTAAAGCTACAAAGAACAATTGGAAACCTTGAAAAGGGCCACCTGGCCTTCTTTTTTTTTTTTTTTTTTTTTTTTTTTTTTTTAATTGATTTTTATTGTAGGTTGTTCAAAACATTACATAGTTTTTGATATATCATAATTCACACTTTGATTCAAGTGGGATATGAACTCCCATTTTTACCCCATATACAGATTGCAGAATCACATCAGTTGCACATTGATTTACATATTACCACCTGGCCTTCTTTGGAAAGGTTTCTTTAGAAAATATCAATTGAGATAAAATCTACAAGACAGGATGGTGTTGGCCATAGCTCAGGATAACTTAATTCAAATAAGCTCAATGTTAAATGGACATCAAATAATATTCCTTAAGGCTGATCCAAGTTATGTCACTAGAATCTCATAATAGAGAAAGGAAGACACTCACAACTGTCTAGCAAGTATTGAAAATCAATGACCGACAGAATGGATGGCTTAACTGATATTTTTAATGCCTTCTGTCCAACTAGTACCATTCATGGGACTACAGAAATACTGAACAATTATTAGGTGTTTGAGGAAATACAACAAGCACCGTAGCTTTCTCCTAGGAATGGGTTGAACTGAAATGGGCTCCAATAGGGCATTTGCTTCAACTAAAAAGCCTTTGTCATGGCATCCGTGTATGGCTCTTTGCTAGCCATGGTTCCCATTTTTCAGAGATTCTGTTCCAACCCAGGTGATGGGCTTTCACCTTCTATCTTTTTATCTTTATCATCAGTTGGTGGTGCCCAGTTGTCAGGCTGAGAACTCTCAGTTTGGAGTTTTCTTCCTGTTTCTTCTGGAGTTCATTCAATTTATGCTGAGACTAAAGTGCCCATTCATCTTTTAATTCTGAAAGTTCTAGTGTGCATATACTACTTTACCGACCCACGCACACATGCACAAAGTATTCAAGTGTGATTTAAAGAAAGTGTTATGGTTCTGATCTTCAATAGTCCTCCCAAGGCCCACGTATTAAAGACTTGGTCCCCAGTTGATGGGTCCAGTAGTAGAAAGAGGTAGGACTTTTAGAAGATGGGATCTAGTTGAGTGAAGTTAAATCACTGGTGGGGGACATGCCATCAAAGGCACTATGGGGACTGATCCTTTCTTCTCTTTGCTTCCCTCTCACCAGGAGGTGAGTAGCTTTAATCCACCACAGGGTGCCCTCCATGTTGCATTGCCTCAGCACAGATGCAAAGCAATGATCCAAGTGACCATATACTGAAGCCTCTGAAATTGTGAGCCAAAATAAGTCTTTGCTACTTTAATATCTTATGTATTTTTGTCACAGGGACAGAAAACTGGCTAACCTAGGAGTGTATTTAAAAAAAAAAAAAAAAAAACTTTGGAGTGTTGGTGCACGCCTATTATCTCAATGGCCCAAGAGGCTGTGGCAGGAGGATTCCAAGTTCAAAGCCAGCCTAGGAAATTTAATGAGACCCTGTCTTTCTCAAATAATAATAATAATAACAACAACAACTAGAGGGCTAGGATGTACCTCAGGGGTAGAGTTTCCTTGGACTCTACCTCTAGCATCACAAAACAAACAAACACTCAGATTTGTATTCTAATTTTCCACTGGTCAGTGAAAGTCATGTGACTAACCTCTATGGGATTCACAAGCATATCAGTTACACAAATCATGGCATCAAAGTGGCAAAATGTACCAGAATTTAAAGAATTGAAAAGAATTATTTCTGGTAAGGGGTTTGGCCCTGAGTGTTCCCAATCAATGGGAATATCCAGGCATTTTTGTTTATTCCATTTTCAAAAGAGGATCTTTGGTTTGATGAGTTTTTTAAAAATGATAAAGCAGAGAGTGGACTTGTAGCTTTCTTTTGAGAATTTGTTGAAAGGGTTAGAATAGGTTCCATGATTCTATGTCTGCCCTCCATTTAAAACAGGAGGCACCTGAAGTTTCACAGAGCAATACTGATGCCTACCTTGTACCTGAGAAGTGCCCAGGGGAGCTGGAGCCTGGACCAGTAAAACCCATCATTGGCTTCTTTGCTCAGACTCTCTTCAGTGGGGAGGTAACATTTTGTGAAGCACTACCATTTAAAAACTATCTTTGGACTGATACTCCATACTTCTTTATTTCCTATTCTTGCTGCCTTGCATTCTCTCAGCAGAAAAAATAGAAACAAAAAATGTCAAATCACTTTCCAAATAATTATAGCAGTGCTAATTTTCTTTTTACATTATTTAACATTTTACATGACATTCAAAACATTTTTCCTCAGTCTTCCTAAGAAAATGAACCAGGTGGTCTCTTACCTTTATAAATGCCCTGTTTTCTTAGTGATTCAGATTGACATGGTCATCACCAATCTCAATTCTAAGCATTTTTTCTAAGATTCTTTGAAATGGCAGCCATTTTCCTCATTAAAAAATGGACTATGGTAGGTATTGCTCAGGGAACAGATGAGAATTTTGACAGATCCTCAGGATCCTATGACCATTGTGAAGGTGGTCACCACTGTACATGGTATTTCACGATGAGCAGCAAAGAACAGGAAGTTCAAAGTGTGTTAAAGCAGGAAGCTGAAATATTATTTCATTCATTTAAGACTTGCCTAAACAAATTTTCTGATTCCTAAGAGCTAGAGTCACTGTGGTTCAAGTTCCTTGAAGATATTATCTATTTCCATGCAGTGTCTGAATTTCCATATGGGCCAAAGAGCACTGGGGTGTTTAGCATTGGAAATGCTGTGGAATCAGGGCAAAGTCCTTGGAAGCAGATAAACCTTTGAGAGAGACTTCAGCCTCTAGTGCCTTAGTTCTCATTTCAGATGATAATCCTACTGCAGAATACATACTAAGAGCTAAAACATATCTTAAAAAAACCACGTAAAATATATAATACTCAGTGAATATTTGTGCTTACTGGTACTTAGATATGTATAATTTGTTTTGTATTACACCAAAAACTTACTTAAAGTATACTAGAAGTCTATAAAGACAATGGCTTCCCCATTGTTATGTGAATCCCACTTAACTCAAGAAAAATGCTTGTGAAAGAAACAATGATGGATCCTAAATAGCCCATTCTTCTTTGTAGACTACTGCATATTTGTCTGCAGACCCTTTACCTAAAGCAGGGTCTCTTTTTATATGAGTTATTTAAGCAACAAACAATATAAACAATGAATATATATAGCAACAGGATACAGAGGAAAATCATGTAATGGAAATCCAAAGGAAAGACCTTAGGTTATCAGTTATCTCGATCCCTTTAACTTACCTCTGATTCTGTTTTATTCTATGTGTGTTGGTCGAATAACTATGATCATGTCAGTTTCATTACGTCCCCGCCCCCAACAGACCCCCATGTCACAGTCCTATAGGATAAGTACCTAACCAGCAGGAAGCCTGCAATGGATGTTGTTTCTACCCTCACATCACTTACAACGAAATGAGGTCCTTGACCTTCTTGCTAAACACATATGTAAGACTTTCAAGAAAGGAGACAACAAAAATAGAAAATGAAGAAAAATACAAAGAAGGGAATTTTTCATCTTACCAAGTACCATCACCTAAAACAACTAAATTCAGATGCCTTCCATTTTAAAGATGTATGGATATATTTATTTTGCAAGTCTCCGTATCATCCACAATACAAGAAACCCAAATATACTGCTTCTCCAAAGCATGTACACTGTACGTAGCTCAAAGTGAAGGTTTCAGATATCCATGTGCTGACCTATCCATAGAAATTAACTTCCAACAGATCCAGGATGTTAGAAACATCAGACCTAGTCAAAAGTAAAGCTTTTAATATTGGATTTCATAATAAAATATGGTGCTGTATTACATTTTACATGACAACCATATATCAAGTGTAGCCCTGTTGGTCTTCACAGACTATTGGACAATAGGCCATCATATTTTCACTGCTTATGTGGGATTTTCATAGCATAAAGCCAATAAGATCTCAAATACTTTCAAAAGAAGTTCCTTCAGAAATATATATATATATATTTTTTTTTTTTTTTCTTTTTCTTGGCTGTCTCCCTGCTTCCCAAGTAGGCAAATGCCAAAAAACACAAACTCTTGAGCCATTTGAAAGACAAGTTAAGAAATTCAATGCAAAATTTCCAAAATACAGGAAGTTCTCCTTAGGGACAGAATTATGCAAGAGTTTTCTGAGACAGATGTCAGGAACTCAAACAGCACATTTTGAAATTTCCTTTCACTTATTTCAATATTTGAAAGACAGGTCTAAAATAACTGATGATTTTTCCTTTTTTTGTAGTTGGATAAGGTGGCAGTTCTACCCAGCCTCTTTCTCAGTCATAAATGCATGTTAATGGACTGACATGTGCTTAATAATACAGGCTGCACCTGGATTCTTTAGAGCCAAGAGCCGCCAGAGCCTGTACTATATTAAAACTGCATTTTTGACCTGAGGCCTACAAGTCTCTGTACTCAAACATTTCACCGATTAGAGAGAAACAGCCCAGTGCCAGCTCACATTTTTCTTCTCCAAATAAAGAGGACGGAGATTTGACTTTTATAACTCTGAACATAAAAAAAAATATTATAATTCTCAGTGATTAACTCACTCCCATTACTGGAAATCTAATAAATTTTATAAAACGCCTCTGACTGCACAAATTCTCTCTTAACTTTAATGACACTATGGAATGAGGCCCCTTCTCATGATTGGTCTTGACTTAGTATTGGACGCAAAGGAAATTTGTTAAGATTCTCAACATTGCTAAGTGAGATATATTCTATTATGTAATGACCATCACAGTCTTCTGAAGTAAATTTTTTTTTTCCAATGCTCAAGTGATGAAGCACTTCTAAGTTGATCCCTCATGATTCACTAGCTGAACAAGGTACCATCCAAAAAAATTTTAAAAAAGGAGGAGGAGGAGAAGAATTTCTGCTAGAAGGATATCAGACAGTACCTGTAAAGATTTCAGCTACATGTTCTGTCATTTTCTGAATCACCAGTCTCAGGATTCCGGCCTCCAGGCTGAGCAGCAGGGTCCCCGAGCCTTCAGACATCTCTGTGGACAGAAGCAGACCATCCTTGTTCCATGTTCGAAACTGGAAACTCACTGAGAGCCCATCAATTTGGGGGGTGCCGGGCAGCAGCAAATAACTGCTGCTGGAGTTGACAAATGTGATGGGAACAATTTGTGGTTCGGAGCAGGAAAAAGTGACATTGCCCTGGAAAACAATAAAAATCAAACATATAAAAGCCATTTTTTATTCTGCAATCTGACAGCTGATATAAACAACCACCTGGAGCTGACCTTAATTTCAGGATCATTCCACATTCAGCTGCAAGATCTTAAAGGAAAAAAATATGTCAGCTTTGCTCAGATATACTCGCAAGATTGTTTTCTGCTCCTGTTTTAAGGATCACAGTGCTATCTGCAAAGAGGGCCGTCTGAGTCTCCAGGAAGATAAGGGGATGGAAACATCAACATTTTCTAGGGAACCAAAGATATAAAAATAATTACTTTCACTCATGGAATAAATCCATATGGCAAGCCAGCTATGTACCAAGCTCTGGGATGGCTTTTATAGAGATACACGTGGAAAAAACTTTGTGTAAAACGTGGGTTGTGCTTAAAGAGAGATAGATACCAGCTCCCAAGGGATCCTGGTAGAAGAAATAACTAGACCAGAAAAGTTATCACAGAGAAAGAATGCTTGCATCAAAGGAGGTAGGAAAAGAGAGGAGTGAGTGAGGCCTGGTTGACATTTTCTGCAAGAAGCACAGTGTGGGCAAAAGCTTGGGAAAGTTGGCAAAATGATACCCTGGGAATTACAGAGAACTTGGCATTTCTCAGTAGTGAGTAGAGAAGGAAGTTCCAGACAGCTTAAAGGAGGTGAAAGGAGAATTAAGGCAGAGTTTAAAAGCCCTTTTGTGCTTGCCCAAACTTTTTACTCCAACTTAGATGACATTGGTCATGTTTTTAATTTACTAATAGTATTTGCAATAGCATAAGATAGAAAGTGAATGAATATTGTATATAGAACAGAACCAGAAAGAATAAGATTATTCTCTGTGTAATAAGGGGGCAGTGTCTCCAAGTTTATATGAGAATGACTAGACTGTTTCTACATTATAAAGTTATAAGAAATTAAAAACACAAATCTGTGTGCTCAACTGCGCAATAGGCTGTAGTGACTTCTAATAGATAGGTTAAGGAGAAAGCTCGCATAACACCTTATATTGTGATTAAGTGTTATGAGAGCCATTTGGAATTTTTATCACAAACTTCAGAACTGACCACATCCTACTTTTCAACCCTGCCATTTCTCTCATTTAGCCTCCAAACACTAATCTGCACAACAATACTGTGAGCTGCATCAGGTAAAATCATGGAAATACCCATATACACATCACATTCCTTGTAAATGTTTCTTTTCATGGCCACTGAGCAGTTGCCTTTGCAAGATGCTCTGATTTGTCCTTTTCTAGCCTGCTCCCATAGCCAGCACCACTTCATGCAAAAGAGAGAGAGAGAGAGAGAGAGAGAGAGAGAGAGATTGATTCTCCATAGGAACACCCTAACTTGAATTACTGCCTGAATTTAATTTCCACTGAGGTGGCCAAAGGGCAGAATTAGCTAGAACAGCTGTCAATCTTACAGCAAGTTAATGGATCAAATCCAATAACTTCTTTCCCAGAAAAGCATCCCTAGGTCTCAGCCATGTTTGTTCAAGATACACTTGTATGCCTGAAAAATACTCATCCCCAAACAAACTTTTTTCACACACAAGTTCATTTTTAAGAAGCCAATCATCAATAACACTGCTATGAATATATTCTTGCATGAAGCATTTGCTGTAGTTCTTTATATGTTTTCTTCTCTTTACATTAGATTCCCATAAGTGAATTAATGAGTCAAAGGATAATACTTTGGGTATTCATCAAAAAAAAAAAAAAAAATGCCCACACATTAGACTGCACCACCATTTCAAATAGTAGGCTTAGAGTTTCCAAACATAGCCAGTGAATTTTGCACAGTGATGTGATCATCTATTCAAGTACTGATTTAAAGAATATACAAAATCCCAGCTGTTTGGTAGGTTGAGGCAGGAGGATTGCAAGGTTGAGATCAGCTTGGTCAACTTAGCCATACCCTGTCTCAAAATAAAAGAATACAAAATGGTGGGGATCTAGCTCAGTGATAGAGTACACGTTGATTCAATCCCTAGCACCGCAAAAATAAATAAATAAACACACACATAAAAAAACTAAATAAATAAATGACACACAAACTAGGATTAGAGACAATAAGCAACTGAACAAAATCCCTTTGTCTTGTTAGACAATGGGAGGGAAGCATGTATTTTTCAAACTGTGAAGACTTCGCATCTAGCTTCCATCATGGTGCATCCTTCTGTGCTCTTGGTGCCACCATGGAACTAGAGACTTGTGAGTGTTATCTCATCACTATTTCATTTGCGTTTTTGGATTTGTGGTAAATTTCCTTTAAAGAATGAAAACATTCCCACTGATGATGAACTAATTTTGGCAAGGTTATCTTTAAAAGCCAAAATCATGAAAACTTTACAGAGAAGGTAGGGGATAGTTGTAACTTTTCTTTCCTTTTGCTTTCCCTGAGGTCAGTATCACCTCCTGTAACAAACAAAGTTGCCAGAATACAACTGTACCCCAAATTTGAATCTGTGTAAAAAGAATAATGGGTAGGAAATTGTAAAGAAAATGAAGGCAAGGATCATTGAAGTTGTTAAAATCTCCACTTGAAGTTATTGATTTAAAACTTTAAGTTGAACCCAACTCAAGTCTTATTCTGAGCGCCTTCATCAAGACAGCCATGGAAGGCTGGTGTCAGGACAGTAGAAAACTGGAAGAACTGAGACTCTTTCATTATTTGATCAGTTCACTAATGAGGACGTGACAGCTCCCTTTCCTATCTCCCTCCATCCTATTTTTAATGGCCTCAACTGCTTGAGAACTATAGGGCAGGGTTAGCTCCAAATATAAAATCTCCCTGGATTAGACCCTTAGAACAAGAACTTCAAATAACTGCTTTCAGGAATTCTTACTGCGGTAGATAAAGCCCTGAGTAGTAATCAACAATTTGCTCAACAAGGTAAAGGAAAACTTTGAAATCCCCTGGGTATTTTCTCTGTCTTTGACTGGTTTCCCTGGCTTCCTGTAGTTAACTCTCTTCTCTACCTTCCCTCAGTTCTTTTTATACTTTCCTCGGTTTCCATGCAGCTGGTGAAGCTGTCTTTGTTTTTAAGAGTGTGCCCTTGTTCTGTTCTCCATGGGCAAAACCAAGGGCAAGAAGGTATGAGTGAATGGGAAATTCCCTCTACCCCAAATCTGACCCGTTGAATGTGTTTCTAGCTCAGCTTCCCATCACAGGGCTACTACATGACAATTCTGCTTCTAAGCCCATTTCATTGCGCTTGATGCCAGGGCATGAAAAGTGCCACACAGTACTGAGAAGTATCAATAATCAGCACCATACACTCCAGTGGGGAGAAAGAAGAAAGTGTTAGTTAGCCACCTGTAGAAGTGCTACTTTTGAAATCAACTTTGGCTATTTGATAATTTTCAATAGTGCCATTTCTGATAACAGAATCTTTCTCAAGGTAATATTTGAGAATTTGACAACATTCACCAGGTTCTGATTGAATGAGGGTCTTCAGCATCCACCAATCATTTAGAAGTGCCAGGAAAGGAAACAATTTGCTTTAGAATTGTGTCAAAATAGACATGGCAAATGGTCAGCAGACTGCATTTTAACTGATCTACCTCTTTCATCTATTTCTTCAAATTTCATTCCTTTCATTCCCAAGAAGGGAGTTCCATTTCTTGGAGTCCCTTCATCCCAACATACACTTAAATCATTCAAGATTTCAAAATCCATTTAAGATTTTTTTAAGCATTGTAAAATGATATGCTAAGCATAGGAATTTAGATGTTGTATGCAAGACTCTTTATCTTTTTTTGTTCTATAGTTATTAAATGTACACTATAGCTGTAATTGGTATGAAGTGTGACATGGAAAGGAAAGGTACCTTGTGCTCTCCAAGGTAAAGTCACTAGTGCTGGCCTCATGGAAGAGATTAAGAAAAATTCAATAAACTGGCATGGATCTTTTTCCCTCTCCATCTTTTATAAGACCTACAGGGGTTTTCTATCCAAAAGAAAGTTACTCTAAATTGGAAGAACTAAGTCTTTAGTGTATGATGTTTCTTTCTTGACAACATTCACCAGGTTCTGGTTGAATGAGGGTCTTCAGCATCTGACTGAAGTTGCTGGTCTAGACTATAATGAGGACTCCCGGGGATGACAAACGTCTCAGGTCTCTAGGTATCCTAAGTAGGAGCCTCTCTTAATTTCCAAGATGACATTTCTTAGTAACTTATGTTTCTTTCTCATATGTGCCCAAAATCACTCTCTACTGAGGACCTGCAACTAAAGGTAAAGAAATAAAAGATTCATTTTTTATTTTGTTTTTTGCTTCTCCCTTGAGCTGAGACATTATCATTTCAACTTCCCCTGCTCTGAGACTAGAATTTATGCCATCAATTCCCCTGGTTTTCAAGCTTGCAAACTCAGACTGAATTATACCACTGTTTATTTCTGATTTTTCCTTGGGTCTTCAGTTTGGAAGTGACAGATGGTAGGACTTCCCAGCCTCCATAATAGTCATTTCCTATTAAATAAATTATTTATATATATTTATATCTATATATATATACATATATATAGATAGATAGTATATGTATATATATATAAACTATGGATATATAAATACCTATATATCCTGATTTTTTTTTCTGTGGAGAAAACTAACACAAATAGTAATAGGGGAGAGGAAGGAAAGGAAACTTATTCATGTGAAAGGTTCAGACATAATTGATAGGAAGTGCTAGTCAGACAAAGAGTGAGGGTCAAGTGTGGCTCCCATTGTCCTCTACTTGCGCAGTGGACTTCAACAGGAAAGAACAGATGTCTCCTGATTGGTGATAGACCATCACACACTTTGGTGGTATAAACTGGTCACTGGCACCACCCCAATAGAGTGTGAGGACACACTAAGAGCAAAAAAAAAAAAAAAAAAAACCTCTTAAACTTGCTCAAAGTTTTCATTTGGCATTGCTCCTATGGTAACCTGACTCCTAAGCACACTTGAGCCTTCCTCCCTCCACCAGGAGTGACCCCTCCTAGCTCTGCACACAACTTTATGCTCTTCCCCCAGGGCAAGTGAAACTCTCTCCTTGTTCACACCTGCAGGAAAATTATTAAATGTACACTACAGCTGTCAAGTTATTAAATGTGCACCTGCAGCTTTACCCATAACCCAACCTCCAAGGTGGCCGATTCTCTACTGTCTTTCCATGTATGTGCTACCTGAAGAAATTGATCATATTTCTTATAATATGGCTTATCATAATTAGCTACTTTTTGACGACTGCATAATTCTTACATAATAGGACATTTGTAATTTGGTATAGAGCATCTTGCTTTTAATTCTGAGAAGAAAGTAAGAGTGTCTAAATCTAGGCATACTGGATTCTTTTCATGAATATTTGCTGAGAAAGCCCTACCTTCCCTCTTGTGTCCTCAAATTGGGAGGATGAAAACAGGGTTGATGTAGGATAGCATGAGACCTCATGCCTGGTGCCTACCATTGCTCCTGTCTTGTTCTGTTTCTTCAGACTTGACACTTTTCTGGATGACTAGAAACAAGTCCTTTCCAGGGCCTCAGTTTCCTTATTGGTGACCTAAGATTATTTGCATGGACACTTCTAGGATTCCCTAAGGTTCTCTTATTCTTGGGTGCCTCAAAATGAATACTTTTCTTCTATCTTTTCTTTGGAGAGGGATTGGTCATCATCTTTTGTTGGCATGATAATTATAATCATGTATTTTTATTTAAAAAGTCTTTTCCAATGAATAATCAGAGCATAAAGAGGGAGAACAAAGCCTTCTCTTGCCGATTCCTGTCTCAATGCAGAAAAGCGCATGAATCACCAAAAATGTTAATGATATTTTTAAAGTACATAGAAAATGATATAAAAAAATCAAAGCCCAATATTTACCAGAGAAGGACAACCAATTTTTGACTGTTTATTCCTCCTCTTCCCTGGAAATACACTCTAAAGTAGTTCACAAAAAGAATGCTAGGTTAATGCTAAACTGTGGAGTGGCTAACAGTTTATTGGAGATGATGGAGTGAGAGAAACTATCTGCAGGGTGTGGATCCAAGTTCTGTTCAATGCTAAGCTTAGGAAAACAGAGACTGAATGTGGGTTGTGAACAGCACCTTCCTTCTGAATGTAACCAGGGGATTGTGCCACCCCATCTGAAGGGTGTCAAATGCTGAGTGAAATCCAATAGAACTTATCCAACTAAAAGCTTTTGTCTGACAGAGGGACTCATCGAAAAGGAGATCTTGCAGTAATAACATAATTATAGCCATCTCATGACTGATGGGTGGGAGTATCATGACAGAAGCTTTCCTTCTTGAAGCTTTCTGACAGGGAGAACTCGATACCGTTTAAGTCTTTGTTAGGTGACTACAGAATGAATCAAATAAATGGACTCTGATCTTTTACATGGAAGGACCAACTTCAGAAGATGCTGCTCTGCTGACAGATGCAATAATGAAACATCACAGTGGGCTGAACATGAGTGTATGAGAAGGAACAGACTGAGCTGTCTTGGGCAGTGAGCTAACGGCTCTCTATGTTTGTAGAACATTCCTTAATATAAAAATCCAGCAACGCTTCATTGGTTACCAGGTATTTTAGCCAGATCTCAATTTATGACATAAATGCCAAAATGTATTAGGCTAGAAAATGGAGCTAGCAGAACTGAGAAATGTTCTTCAATAGGTTAATGGGAAATAAAACACAGCTTCATAATTAAATATATTCCTTTCCTTGTTTTGCTTGAGGTCATTGATGAATATGACCAATTTCAGACCTTACCAGCAAAAGATAATTGTTCCTGAATTTTCTACTTAGCTGTTTGCCTTTACCTTATGTTTCTGTTAGGTAAAAATTTTGAAAGAGAGTGGATTCCTATTTGTAAAACTTGGGTTGGCTTCATAGACTATGACTTATGGCTAATGTGTGTCATTTCTGGTGTATTAATTATCAGTATTTCCCATTCATTGGTATTTTTCCTCCAGTCAAATCAGAATCAAGTAGTTGAATTTGTAAGGGCATTCTTTCTGGACTCATATCATTTTCCCAAAGACCTCTCGTAATATCTACTTTTGGTGAATCAAACCATTTAGATATATGGAAGACTCTCAAACATTAACATCTGCTCAGGTTTCAATGATAACTAGAACATCAGACGTATAAATAAGAGAAATGTGAAGAACATACAAAGGCAGTAGTCTCTCGTCCATCTCAATAAGATGGATACCCCCATTATTCAACCCTTGTAGGGCTTCACCATCCCCAACACTGCTCACCAGCTTGGCAGTAAGACACTAGTCTGGTCTTCTTATGGTATCTAGAATGCTTCCCAGAGGATTATGTATTGAAGTCTTAGTCCTAAGTGCAACTATGTTCAGAGGTGGGACTTTTGGAAACTGATTGGACAATGAGGACTCTGTCCTCATCACCAAATTAACACTTTGATGGCATTATTGGAAGGTGGAACTTTGGTGAAGGAGTTGGTCCTTGGGGGCAACATCTTGTCCCCTTCACCTCTTCATCTCTCCCTTTCCTTTCATTCCCTTCCCTTCTTTTCCATCCCACCCCCCCACTCCCTCTCCTCGTCTCCATGAGCCGGGCAGCTTTCCTCTTTCTCACCCTCTGCCATGATGTTCTGCCTAACCTCAGGCCCAAACAATGGAGCTAGCCAACTGTGGACTAAAACCTCTGAAATCATGAGCCAATGTAAATCTTTCCTCTTTTTAGTTATTCAAATCAGGGATTTTGATCACAACAACAAAAGGCTTGCTAATCCAGAGTTCAAGTCAGCTGGGAAACATAAAAAAAAAAAAATGGGGAGAGTGACCATTCTGTTGAAATAGGGCCTGTGGTCACAGATCAAGGTAGGCTTGTAATTAATTATGAACAAAGCTTGGTGACAAAGATGGAAATGAGAGAAAAGTATTACAAGGGGTGAGCCAGAGAAATGGACAGGGTGGGCAGACTATCCACTGCCACCAGGAATCCTCATTTGTCAATATGGGGAAGTCCTGCTCCATCCCTCAGTTATCATCCCTGAGAGGGGATGATAAGCCAGCCCAGGATAGCTAACTACAATTTTTAAGACCCCAAGGTAATACAGCAGACCCAGCTTGAAGTTCTGCTTACCTTGACTGGTTTCAAAGTTTCATAAATGTGCCACTTCCAAGGGTTATGTTATTGTGCTGTGCTGTTATTTACAAATAATTTTTATTGTGGGTGTTTGTTTTGTTTTTAATCATCATCCAGACATCACAACACCCTGGTGAGTAAAAAAAAAAAAAAAAAAAACTAAAGCTAGCCGTGCAAGGCTGAGCTTCAATCATGAAGCATCAAACAAAGCCAATCAAGCATTTATAAGCTGGGGAAAAATGATCTTGATTCAATCTAATTTGTGGGAAAAGATTTCAAAGCCAGTTCTTGATTTTCCAAATGAGTACAACCATTTCTAATTTGATTTGTCTGAAAACTACCAGGACTGACTGTCATGCTATCAGCAAATGTAGAGGCAGGACTGCCCTATGTGTCAAAACTATTTTCCTGGTTCACAGACTCGGGGAGAGTAAGGGATCAAAGTTAAGACTCTATTTCATGTTCCAAGAGAGACTCCTTCATATTAGCATGTTTTTTACTCAGAAGATACTTATGAAACTGTTCTTAATGGTCATACTGGATTCTCATGGATCAGGACACAGACCAGGAGGGAGTCAGCCTGAGACTTTGCCCACCTCAAGCATTCACAGCAACAAGATGAAGTTTCCAGAACATCGTCATCACAACTGTGATCAAGTGCCATGAAGCTGACCTACATGTTGATGAGATGGCATGCAATAGAGCTATCAAATAGAGTATATTTTGATCTGAGCTTTACAGGACAAGTAGGCAGGAGTTAAGATAGAAGAAGCAGGATTTGTTTAGAGGGGAAATGGGAGGACAAACACTGGGAAGATCATGATGACTTTCAGAAATTTAAGGGAGAATAGATGCTTGTCATTAACATACACAGCCAAGTGTTTGTTCCTGCTAAAGGAAGCCCTCAAGCATAGAAATCACACCTCTTGGAGTTTCATCAAGGGGACATCAAGGAGAAAGGCATATTTAGTAATGGAGGGAAGGCTCCACTAATAGCCTAAGTTCATAGGGAGGTCAGAAGACAGTTTCCACATAGCCTTCTCCTCTCCTCCCAGCAGCTCCAAGCAGGACCAGTGAACAGAGGAGACTGAAAGCCACACACTGTCCATGGCTTCAGAGGTCCTCTTCTGCCTCTGCCTCTTCCTTTTCTCCCTCAAACCTGCTAGTTTCAACATCTTGACTCTGGTCTCAGTTTGGGCTCCGTGTGTGTCTGTCTTGTTTTGGGTCCTGTGCTTTGTGTTTCCTTCCTATGCACTAGAGAGGATCATAGTTCATCCAAGATTTTAGCTTTTGCAAATAGTGGTGACTTTGAGTTTCACATAAATCCCAGAGAAGGATTTTGGGAGTTGGTGGGAGGAGCGTCGGAGAGAATGGAAAATGGACCCAGGATTAAGCTAAAGACTTTTAAGTTTTTAAACTGAAAGATAAAATTGAAGCTTTATTTTGAGAACTCTTCAAGTTTGTTACCAAATATTACAAAAAGATATTTGGAAATATAAATCAAGAAACCAAAAAATATTAATAATCCCTTTGACACATCATTTTGAATTCTAGATATCTATTCTCAAGAAATAATCTGAAATTGGACCAATACTGAACATTATAATATGCAATAAAACAAAACTGGGTCTAAAATTATGGGAATAGTTAAGTAAATCATGGTATATACATATGATATACTATTTGCCACCACTAATGATGAGGTTTATGGTAAACATAAAAATGGCTTACAATTTCAAATTGAATTAATAAAATGCAAATTTGCACACATGAATCAGGTAGAATACAGTAACATAAATATATGTGTATAAAACAGATTAATTTGCTTACTAGTGGCTCTTTCTGGTGGAATTATGGTGATACATAGTGTTATGGCTTGCATATAAAGTGTCCTCTGAAAACTCATGTGTGAGACAATGCAGAAATAGTTAGAAGGTGGAACAATTAGATTAGAAAGAGCTGTAAGCTAATCATGGATTGACCCATTTTGTGGATTGATAATTTGAAAGGATTATGGGCTGAGTGGTAAGTGTGGCAGTCAGAATATGACTAGAGTGATAGGTCACTGGGAATGGGTCTTTGGGATTTACATTTTGTCTCCTCATTCTTCTCTGCTTCCTTGCTGCTATCAACTAAGCAATTTTTATCCATCACATCCTTCTACCATGATTATCCAAGATGGCTTTATGTCAGGCCCAGGGCAATCAAGTCAGCCATCCATAGATTGAAAGCTCTGAAACCATGAACCAAAACAAATCTTCACTCCTCTCAGTTTGTTCTTTCAAGTATTTTGATCATACCAAAATGAAAAGCTTATTTACACATGTAGTTTAAAATTTCTATATTTTCAACATATTTAAAATGAAGCATTATTCTTGAAATGCTACCCAGAGCAATTAGAAGAAAGAAATTAAAGGGACACAAATAGGAAAAACTCAAACTATCACTATTTGCTGATGACATGATTCTATATTTAGAAGATCCAAAAATTTCCACCAAAAAACTTCTAGAACTGATGAATGAATTCAGCAAAGTAGCAGGATATAAAATTAACACAATAAATCAAATACATTCCTATACATCAATGATGATTTCACTGAAAGAGAAATTAGGAAAACTGCCCCATTCACAATAGCCTCAAAAAAAAAAAGGGAAAGAAAGAAAAAAAGAAAAAAAAATGGGAAATCAATCTAACAAAAGTGGTAAAAGACCTCTACAACGAAAGCTACTGAACACTAAAGAAAGAAATTAAGAAGATCTTTATAAGATGGAAAGACCTCCCAGCTTTTGGATAGTCAGAATTAACATTTTCAAAATTGCCAAAAGTATTATACCAATTTAATGCAATTCCTAATAAAATTCCAGCGACATTTTTCATAGAAATAGAAAGAGCAATCATAAAATTCATCTGGAAAAAATAGAAGAAAGTCAAAGCAATCGTAAGCAAGAAAAGTGAAGTAGGAGGCACCAAAATACCAGAACTTAAATTATACTGTGGAGCCATAGTAACAACAATGGCATGGTATTGGCACCTAAACACACAGACCAATGATGCAGAATAGAAGACACAGTGAAAAACCTATAAATTCAGTTATCTCATACTGCACAAAGGTGCCAAAAACATATATTAGAGAAAAAAATAGCCTTTTCAACAAATTGTGCTGGGAAATTATGTAGAAAAATGAAATTAAACCCCTCTTACTCTGCACAAAAATCAACTCAAAGCGGATGAAGGATTTAGGCATTAGAACAGACACCCTGCACCACCTACTAGAAGAAAATATAGGCCCAAACCTTCTCTATGTTGACTTAGGAACTGACTTCCTTAACAAGACTCCTAAAGTGCAAGAAATAAAATCAAGAATCAATAAATGGTATGGAATCAAACTAAAAAGATTCTTCACAGCAAAGGAAGCAATCAATAATGTGAAGAGAGAGCCTACAGAGTTGGAGAAAATCTTTACAACATGCACCGCCAATAAAGCATTAATTTCCAGGATATATAAAGAACTCAAAAAACTTAACATCAAAAAAAAAAAAAAAAAAAAGAAGGGCTGGGGATGTGGCTCAAGTGGTAGCGTGCTCGCCTGGCATGCGTGCGACCCGGGTTCGATCCTCAGCACCACATACAAACAAAGATGTTGTGTCCGCCGATAACTAAAAAATAAATATTAAAACACTCTCTCTCTCTCTCTCTCTCTCTCTCTCTCTCTCTCTTTAAAAACAACAACAACAACAACAACAAAAAATAACCCAATCAATAAACGGGCTAAGGAACTAAGCAGACACTTCACAGAAAAAGAAATAAAATCGATCAACAAATATATGAAAAACTGTTCAACATCTCTAGCAACTAGAGAAATGCAAACTAAAACTACACAGAAATTTCATCTCACTCCAATCAAATGGCAATTACCAAGAATACAAACAACAATAAATGTTAGCAAGGATGTAGGGAAAAAGGTACACTCATACATTGCTGATGGGACTGCAAATTGGTACAACCACTATGGAAAGCAGTATGGAGATTCCTTAGAAAACCTGAAATGGAACCAGAATTTGACCCAGTTATCCCACTCCTGGATTTATACCCAAAGGACTTAAATCAGAATACTACAGTGAGGCAGCTATAGCAATGTCTCAATTTACAATAGCTAAACTATGGAACCAAACTAGGTGCCCTTCAACAGATGAATGGATAAAGAAATTGTGGTACATATACACAATGGAATATTAATCAGCCTTAAAGAAGAATGAAATTATGGCATTTGCGGTAAATGGATGGAACTTTAGAATATCATGCTAAGCAAAATAAGCCCATCCCAAAGAACCAAAGGCTGAATGTTTTCTCTGATATGCAGATGTTAATTCGCAATAAGGGGAGGTAGTGCTAAGGAAGAATAGAGGACTCTGGATTAGGCAGAGGGGAATAAAGGGAGGGGAAACAATATGGGGGTAGGGATTATAGTAGAATTAATTGGACATTATTACACTATGTGTGTATGTGATTACACAACTTGTATTAACTCTACATCATAAACAACCAGAAGAATGAGGAGTTATACTCCATGCATGTATGATGGGTCAAATGCATTCTACTGTCATGTATAACTAATTAGAACAAATGAAAAATAAATAAGTAATGAAAAAAATGAAGCATAGAGTATTGTTTGTTGTTTTGTGGTGCTGGGAAGAGAACTCAGGTCTTCACTCATGCTAGGTCACTGCTCTAACACTGAGCCATCCTAATTTAAAAAATTAAATAAACAGAGGCCAGGGTAAAAAAAAAAAAAATAATCCAACACATGAAAATCAAAAAGTTCAATAAAGCACATTAAAAGAATTAAGCATAGAATCACAATCATCTTCATCGAAGCAGAAAAAGCATTTGACAAAATTCACAGTTCTTTCATGATGAAAATTTTCAACAAATTAGTTATAGAAGGAATAATCCTCAATAGAATAAAGAACTCATATGACAAGCCTATGTCTATCGTCATTCTCAACAGCAAGGAGTTGAAAACTCTCCATCTGAGATCAGGAGCAATGTAAGGGTGCTCATTCTCACCACTTCTGTTTAATAGAGTACTGGAAGCATCATCACGAGCAACTAAGAAAGGAAAAGAAAAAATGTCATTGAAACCATAAAAGGAAGAATTAATATTATATCTATTACATATCTTCTATTTATAGAAAACCCTAAGGACTCCACTAAAAATTTGTTAAAACTAATAAACAAATTCAGTAAAGTTGCAGGACATAAAACTAAAATTAAAAAGATCAGTTACACTTCTACACATTAAGAGAAGACTCTCTGAAAATGTACAATGATATAAAAAAGCTTAGTAGTGGGCTGGGATTGTGGCTCAGTAGCAGAGCGCTTGTCTCACACATATCAGACACTGGGTTTGATCCTCAGCACCACACAAAAATAAATAAAATAAAGGTACTGTGTCTATCAAAAAAAAATTGAAAATAAAGCTTACTAATAACTTTAACCCAGGAGGTAAAATATCTTTATGCTGAAAATTATAAGACATTGTAAGAAATTGAGGACACATAAATAAATGGAAAGACATCCCATGTTCATAGGTCAAGAAAATCAACATTGTTAAGATGTTTATACAGCACAAAGTAAGCTATATATTCAATGAAATCATAGCAAATTTACATAGGCATTCCTCACAGAAATATAAAAAGAAATCCAAAAATTTGAATGGAACCACAAAAGATCCCAAATAGTATAAAGCAATTTTGAGATAGAAGAACAAAGTTAGAGGCATCGCACTTCCTGATTTCAAAATGAATTACAAAGCCATACTAATCAAAATAGTATGGTACTGGCGTACATATACATAAACCAATGGAGCATTATCCAGGTCTCAGAAATAAATCCATGCTCACATAATGAACTGTCATTTGAAAAGGGTATCAAGGATGCACAATGGGGAAAAGATATTTTCTTTAATAATGCTTAAAAATAGGATGCACCCCTACAAAAATGTTAAATTGGAATTGTGCCTAACAAAAATTCATTTAAAATAACTTCAGCACTTAAATACTATAGCTAGTTTTAATAAAAAAGAGCATTGCAGTTTCAGATCTTATATTTAAATATTTAAAAGAAAAAAATCTTTGTTTGACATCATTCTTTACAATAATTCTTTCTTTTTTTCTTTCTCCTATTTTTTTTTCCCTGCAGTACTGGAGATTGAACTCAGGTATACTTTACCACTGAGCAACATCTTCAGATGTACTATTTTTTAAAAAATACTTTTTATTTCAGACAATGTCTCACTAAGTTACTGAAACTGGCCTAGAACTTCTGATCCTCCTGCTTCAGCCTCCAGAGTAGCTGAGATTACAGGTGTGCACCACCATGCCCAGTTTGGCAATGCCTTTAAGTATGGCAACACAAGCACAAACAATGAAAGTAAAATAAAAAAGTAAGAATACCTCAAAATCAAAATATTCTGCACAATAACAAAAGCAATCAACATATGGAAAGACCATGCACAGGATGGGAGAACATATTTACAAACTCTATATCTGATGAGGATAATATCCAAAATATCTAAGGAATTCATACCACTCGGTAGCAAAAGCAAAACCAACCAACAAACAAAATCCCCCCAAAACACAAATAATCTGATTTGTAAAACTGGACTAAGAATCTAAACGAGGATTCTTCCAAAGCAGATATTCATTTAGCCAACAGGCACATGAGAAAGAGCTCACAAGGGAAATGCAAATCAAAACCACAATGAAATATCATTGCAATCTGTTAATAGGACTATTGCCAAAAAGATATGAGGTAAGATGTCCTTACAAAGTTGTGGAGAAAAAGAAATTGGGGAACCTTACAGGAAATAGTATGGAAAGTCCTCAAAAACTTAAAAACATATCTACTATATATCTGAGTGGTATTACTTCTTTTTTTCCTTCTTCTTCTTCCAGTACTGGTGATCAAAGCCAGTGGTGTTCTTCCATTGAAGTGCATTCTCAATCCTTTTTGACTTTTCATTATAAGACATGGTCTCACTAAGTTGTCTGGGTTGGCCTCTAACCTGTGATCCTCCTGCCCTGTCTTCCCAAGTAACTTGGATTACAGGTGTGTGCCACTGGGCCTGGCTTGTGTTACTTTTTTACATGAAAAGACTCATATAGTGACATTTACTGTTCAAAGAGATTGTGGTAGAGATCTCTAACTATCTACTCAACATCCACTCTCTTTACTTTTCTTGAGAGTGGAATGTTCATGAACTTAAGGTGACAACATGCCCAACTGGGTGACTACATATCCCCACTTCCCTTGCATATATATGTGGCTATGTTGACTACAGAGGCTACTGGAATACCTGAAGTAGGCTACTGGAGTAGCTTGTTAGGAACCTTAGGATGGAGGAAGGGGATGAAATGGCCAATCAGAAGGACTGAAGGATCTAGGAGGATTGAAAGTACTTATGGGACTGATGGTCCTGTTTTTGTTTTGTTTGAGACAGTGGTTCTATAAACAGTGAATAGGAACATTTTAAGTGGTCACCAGATCCCTAATAATTGTTATAGGCTGAATTGTGTACCACCCAAAATTCATCTGTTGAAGTTCTAACCCCTAGAAACTCAGAATGAGACCAGAATAGGAAGAGCTAACTAGTTAATCAATTAAAGAGAGAACAGTGCTCTCTCTGGTGAGGACAAATCATTTCTGCTGAATTGGGGAAGTCTTAGGCTATGTTAGTGGGGAGAGGCACCCAAACATCATCTTTTAACACTATTTCCAGGCAACTGAGTCAAACGGGGCCAAGTATCTCTTAAGTTTGTTCATTGATCTCTCAGTCCAGAGAAGGTCAACCTTCTTCAGAAGATGATCCAGGATTAAATAGGGAGATTTTAAAGAAATATTTATTATGCAACTTCTATTTGTATTGTTTCGCTTATCTATATATAGGGAACTCAAATTACTCCTTTCTCTTCTCATAAAAAAAATCATTAATTTATTCAGTATGTATTGATCAACTTTTCATAATGAAATTTTATTTTAGTTAAAATTTAGAAACACAGTAATTAGAAAAGGTTATAAAATATGTATAAACCATACCACAGTAGTTAAGTATGGATTTGCACCAGGTAGACTAGGAATGGAGACTAAGTTCTGTAACTTATTTGTCATATATCTTGGTGAAGTCACTTTAATTTTGGGGGTGGTACCAGGGATTAAACTCAGGGACACTTGGCCACTGAGCCACATTCCCAGCCCTATTTTGTATTTTATTTAGAGACAAGCTTTTGATGAGGCTGGCTTTGAACTCACGATCCTCCTGCCTCAACCTCCACAGCCACTGGCAGTACAGGCCATGCACCACCATATCCGGCTACACTAATATTTTTGAGCCTTATTTTTCTCAAGTCTAAACTAAAACCACAAATAATTATTCATTTTTTAGAGCTATTTCAAGGATTAAAATAAATAAATATATGAAAATCACTTGATGAAATATCTGGGACATGCTAAATATTTAATGTTATTATTTTCATTATAATGTATATTAATAACAAGGAAAAAAGGAATTGAAAACTTCATTAAAAAAGAACAGAAAATATGTACCCGTATAATACTGATGCCTTTGATCAGAATTTAAGCATTTTTTCCTGCTTTTCTGTATTTTTCTAATTTCCTATGAGTTGAAAATATTGATTTTTGTCATGAAAAATAGAAATAATATATATATATGATATCTTATTGGTTCATATTTTGAACCAATACTTTGCTGGTTAACAATGGTGAGATGTTTGTGAAATTTTTTATCAAAGCCTGCCTAGTAAATAGTGGCATCTTTTGGAACTTTCCACTTTTCCATTTTCCTTGGGAAGCTGGCAGTGGCTGCTCCTTGAGATGACTCAATTCTCAGTGTGGTTGTGTGCAAATACACTGTGCAGATGGGGATCCACCATACAGCATGTAACTGAAGTAAATGGTGGGCTTTAGAGCATCCCTCATTCAAAAGGACATATTTGTTGACCACATCAAAAGTGGTTTATGGAAATATTTGTTGACCACATCAAAAGTGGTTTATGACCAATAAACATATGCACATTTATCCTTGTTCTGGATCTCAAAGTTATGTTTTAAAAGGCCCAATCATTCTATAGTTTTCATTTTTAAATTATCACTAGTTGCAAAGGTAAGATGTTTCCTTAACTACCAGATGATATTGATGCCACAAAGATGAATATGAACGTGTTTCAAAGGGTTTCTTCCTTGGCTGAAGCAAGGCAAATTCGGGACTTTTTTAAAGTTTCAGGAAAAAAAATTTTTTTGAAGTAATTACTGTCCACCATGGAGAAGACCAGATATCTCCATGGACTGACTGACAAATAGAGCAATGAGCTGAACTAAAGGGTTAGAGAAAATGTAGACTGAAATGGCTGTGAGACAAAAAGATGTCAAAAGAGAAGGGTGAACTGCCTGAGGAAATCAGAGATGGAATAGGAAAAGGTAGTTTTTATGAGAATAGTAACACAGGAGATCCTCAGATAGAAGGGTACATTGTTCAGGTGCTTCAAATACAAGCACTTGTACAGAGCCCTAAAGTTTTCAAATGTGAGAAGTTCTTTTTAATGCAATAAATCATATGGGCTCATAAATAAGAGTTGTCCTTTTGGTATTTTTTTAATTGAGCATACCTACAGTAACAAAGTTAAAAAAAAAATCATGTTTTACTAATCACAAAAGTTCAGACCTATTTCGAGATTTTGTCCTACATACATGTGTGAGACGTGCTAGTATTATCTAAGACTGTTCAGGTGATATATGAAATTATGAATGTAGGTATGTCTCCTTTTGTTTTCCCAAGTGCTTCCTTTAGATGTCCAAACCTAGATTTTTTTTTTTTTTTTTAAGGAAAAAAGGCAACTTGTGGATGTGCCAGTTATCCATTTCTGAGTTTCAGTCCTGAAGTCACCTGTATTTACGCTGATTTTGATAATGGAGATGGATCCTATAAATATTTCTTTTCTCTTTTGTCAGATAGCTTGATCATTAGTGTTAGGAATGTTTTTGTTGTTGTTGTTTGTTTGTTTGTTTTGCTACCAGGGATTGAACCTAGTAACACTTAACCACCGAGACTAATCCCCAGCGCCATCCCCCCCTTTTTTTTGAGGCAGGGTCTTGCTAAATTGCTTAGGACCTTGCTGAATTGCTGAGGCTGACTTTGAACTTGCGATCCTCTTGCCTCAGCCTTCTGAGCCTCTAGGATTACAGGCATTCCCCACCACTCCTGGCTAATGTTAGGCATTAGGGGGCACTAGAGGGCCGCTGAAGAGAGAAAAAGGCAGAAAAATACTTCCAAGTTCCTGTCTTCTTGTCATTTATTGGGAAGCCCAGGGCTGTGCATAGGTAAGTTACAATTTCACTCTCTTTGCTAGAGATTGATTACTCCACTTCAGACAGACACTCCAGATAGCTAGGTTCTCTGGCAAGATTGAAAACTGTAAGCCTCATTTTCCTGTGGTAACCACACCCTCTTTAAGAAGTCTGGACAGTCCATATGTAGGAGCAGCTTTCCTGGTCCTTATTCCTTCACTGTCCACTTTCCTTCTTGACCGCTTAGAATACTCTTTTAACCTTTTTAGTAGTGAAAAACCTTCTAATAGCTAATATATATATAATTCATTATATTTATTATATGTATATATAATTAATTATATTTATTATATATAATTCATTACACATATATACATGTGTGTATATATATTATATATATATATATATATATATATATATATATATATATTATATATATATTCTTTTTCAAATGACCTGGGCCTTGATAGATAGATACCTCTTCTAAAGTTTGTAACAAAAAGTATAGATTTTCTCAGAAGCCAGTCCATATTCACACATGGAACAATTTCCATATTGGGTCCTCTTGCTCTGACAAAGAACACTTATAGCAGATTGTTAGGAATTTTAAAGACAGATAAAAAGTTTAATTATACCTATGACATTCTTATCTAAAACTTAACCTAGAGTTTTTAGCCTCTATCCATAGGTAGACTTCAGGAGTAGCAATAAGATCTCAAAAACATTCTGCAAAAGAAAATATAACTATAGTTTTCATTGTATTCTTGTGACCCTTAAGATATTATTAATTTCTGATCTAATCTTTAATATTGCATTAATAAAAGGCCACTTATAGATAAGGATAGAGATCATTTATAGGAATATGTTCTTCACAGGGAACATTCAACAAGAAACAGTGAACACAATGGAAGAATAAGATTAGTGGAATCACATCGCTAGCTGCTAGTGATGTGAATTAAACAATATCCCAGAAATCACTTTGCATATGTAAAGTAGGCATTATTAGTTCTACTATGTAGATCAAGACTTTGAAGCAGGGAGAGGTTTAGTAACATTATCCAGATTCTGTATCAATTATGAGATAATGCTGGGATTTTATCTTACTGCCTTTAAAGATCAACCTCTTCATCAAAAAGATATTTCTTCCTTCATAAACATTTCCTTGATATCTATCAAATATTCAACACTATGAGTCTTATAGAATATGTGAAACTTTCCAAACACTTAGAGTTATGGGAATCACTATTTGCAATAAATAGACTAGAATAAAACATTATTTCTTATGTCTCCACCTTGAGATGTTTGCAAATACTATGCCTCTGCTTGGACTTCCTTTTTCTCTCCTTGGAATTATCTGGAAGATACCCTTTCTTCACAGTTTAAGCCAAGTTCCTACACTCTTAATGAAGTCTTGAACCTACTAGCCATTTTCCTTAACACTGGGAATTATGTTAGAAACTTACCCACAGGGTACAGTCGGTAGCTGGTGCATGGTAGTGAGAAGCACAGTTGGGTCACACAGGCAGGGACATGGTGAAAAATAAGAAAACAGATGGTTGGAAAGTCATAATCGTGGAAAGTAAGCAAGGTTGGAAAAAAAATTGTGTGAAATGATGAAGACAAGTGACATGAGAAGGAGAGGGCTATTAAACTGGTGGCTGGAAGTTCTAAGAGGATGACCCAGGGAGTTCATTAGCTTTGAATTCTGAGTAATGGAATCATAACATGGCACTCAATGTGCAGATGCTGAGAACAGAAAGAGTCTAAGATTTTGCACATTTAGAATCATGTAATATTGGCAATGCACACAGTAAATGCTTAACAATTATATTTTGAATAAGTGCTAAAGTGGGTCATATTGTATGTCTATAAAGTTCACAATAAGGGAAGCATTTGGACCTCAGCTTTTGAAAGGTGGGCATGAAACACACTTGGATGGGGTGAGCAGAATGCACATTCAACAGGACCCCTTGCCCTAACCCACCATAGGTTCAGAGTAGACATGGCCCTATAATTCCCCACACTGGGCTCCTGGAAGACATTAGAAATCTAATGTGGAATTGAGAAGGCAGGACACATACATACATAGCAGGTTTACACTAGCATGACGTAATGGCATTTTGATATTTTAATTTTCAAGTCTCCACATTTTTGCTCAATAGCCACTGGCCCAAACCTCCTGAATGGCTCTGTATTAGTCAGGGTTCTCTAGAGGAACAGAACCAATAGGAGGTATGATTATAAAAAGAGGATTGATTAGATTGGTTTAGACAACCAAAAGCTGGATAGTCCACAATGGCCGTCTGCAGGCTAGAGAGCTGGAGGAACAAGTAACTGTACAGTCTAAGATGCTGAAGCCTGAAAACAAGAGGGATCAACTATGATATCCCAGTCTGGGACTGACAGCTTCTGGAAATTCCCTGAAGTATCACTGCAATGTCTGCTTTGGAAGACTGAAGGACCTAGGGTCTGAAGTCCTTAGGTATTCGCAGCAGCAATTAAGAACCCATTCAAGAAATATGGAGCTTGCAACTGCTGCTGCTTCCTTGCTCTTCCAACTTTTATTCCATCCAATCTTTCAACCTATTGGACAGTGCTACCCACACTTAGGGAGGGTCTCCTCTTCAGTTTGCTTTTCCACATGCCAATCATTCCTAGTCACATCCTCATCAACACACCCAGAAGCCTCTTAACTCTTCTGCATCTCTTAATCCAATTGAGTGGGCATTTTAAATTAACTATTTCAAGCATCTTCAAATCTGGACTTGCTGCCTATTTTCCAGTCTCCCTTTGGCTTCCCCACAATGCAGTGCCTTGGGACCGCAAAGACTTCTTTATTGCTGCAACCAACTCAATATTTTTATTATCTCCCTGGTTCATAATATGAATTCTCCTGTGAGTGAGCAGAAGGATTCTAGTTGGAGACTGGGTCAAGGAGGAGGTGAAGGAGAAAAAAAAAGAAAGTAGTTGGCACAGGAGACATACAGATGGGAAGGCTGAGAGGAGGATACCCATCCAGTGAACTTCAGAAATGGCAACTAGTCTGGGCATGGCTTTAAAAAAAAAAAAGAGGCACTTGTGAGAAAACATGAAACAAATCTTTATACTGTAAGAACAGTTTTGAGACCTTTCTGCACAAATTTCTATTACTTTGGTGCAGCCATCAGATACTCCCATCAAAAAGACCATTTTCAGAATTAAGCTTCTCCACAGAGACCCCTCCCAGCAAGATTGTAACATGGAAGCTTCTCTCCTAGTCAACAAGATTTTTACAAAGAAAGTTAGCAGGATTTTTGCAGAGAGTTCATTGTGGTTTCAGGATTCCTCTTTCTTATAAAAGACAGGTTTCTCTTTTTTGTAAAAGCTAGGTCTGAAATCAAGCTCCTTGCTGTGCAAAAGTTATTTTATCTGTTTTTTCAGTAGATATTTGTGAAACCTCTGTCTAACCTAGGAATATGAGACAAAGAGCAACTGTTACGTGTCCAGCCACTCTCATGTAACCAACTCACTAAGTATAAATCTGAAAGAATTTCCAGACTGGGGATCCAGAGACTTTTTTAGGCATTAAACCCTATGGACTGTTGTAGCTTAAATAAACCTGCTTCCTGAAAATTCCTCAGGTGTCCTCATCTGTTCTACATCAGCTTAGAAGAAATATAAGAGCCACTGGAAGTGGAGGGTTGAATCTGGGAAGCATTTATTCCCTGCACAGGACTCTCTGCCATCTCCTGCATCCAGAAAGAAGAGCCTGGAAGCCAGATGCCAGACACAGGAGGGGCTAAGTGCCACAGGACAAGTGGAGCCTTCATCCTTCGCCACCTCTTTTCTTTCCCTCACTTAAGGCAAAAATCGTGCCCTAATGCTTGCACACTGCAACAGATACCCAGGAGATATTTCTTCTGTAATTAGCTAATGACACGGGACCATTTCTGAAACACCTCATTGCTCTCTAACACCCACGGAAGTAGTTCTGCTCATGGACTTTCTCAGCCTTGTGTGTATGTGTGTGAGTATATTTTTTCCTTCACTTTTATGTGAAAGTCATTCAGGACTCTAGGAAAAAAAATAGATGTATAATAAAAATGAATAAAAGCTGATGGTGTAGTGCTTTCCAGAAAAAAGGAAAAAGAGTGTGAATGACACAGTGGCTGACTATATATCATTGGCTTTCTCTAGCCCCAACTATAAAGTATCTTTCAGTATAAAGTGTGGATAATAATGTCTGCCCCCTGCCTGACTCACACAGATGTGTCAGGGACAGAGGAACTAATATGACCCTGGCTCCCATCAGTCATCTCTCCACTCACTGTGCCTTTGGCATGAGCATTGTGGTCCGTGGCATCCTGTCTATAAGATAACTCTCTGAAACAACATGCCTTCAAACGCAGGAGTTATCATTGCTGCTGATAATGGGGAAAAAAGCAAAAAGAAGAAACATGCTCAGCTTCTTAGTTGGAAGTAGTACACAGCAGAAAAGCACCTGAGTACATTTCGGCTTTCATTTATCTCCATTCTTGTAAAGTCACTTGAATATTCATATGACTCGACAACATCGGATAAAACTAGAAGACTAAGAAGACTCCTTGTACACTGTGGGGTGCACAGAACTTGGTGAAGACTTCAGAAAATAGAATTGAATAAAAAATATACATAATCTATAACCCAATAACCTACATTTTCAGTCATCTATTTTAAATGTCAGAAAATTACTTTCACACTGTAGTTGTCATTTAGGTGGTTTTTCAGCAATAGACATTCAGACAACTCAAATTTTAATGTACTGGGTTCTTAAATGAACAATGGTAAATTGATTTAATGTTTTAAGTAACATTTATAAATACAGATTGAAAATTTTAATGATATTGAAAATATCTAAAGAATGTATTAATATGAAAAATCAAGACATAAAATTATCGTTAAAATATTGTCTATGCTATATAAAAACATTCATTTAAAATATGAAACTGAAATGCATATGGATAAGAATAGTGTCTATCTGGTTGGTGTTCATTTTTGAACATTTTGCATTTTCATTTTCATTAAGGAATATATATATATATATATTGGGCTGGGATACAGCACTTGCCTAGTATGTGTCAGGCTGTGGGTCCAATCCCCATCATGTGTGTGTGTGTGTGTGTGTGTGAATGTATACAAACACAAAATGTATTTTTTCCCCTCTTTGGTGTTGGGTATTGAACTCAGGGCCTGGCACAAGTTAAGTAAGTGACCTATCTTTGAGCCACAACCACAGTCATTAAAAACATTTTTCAAAACTTTCTGAAGTAATTTTTTTAAAATAACTTCAAGTAATACTTTTGTCACATGAGTAAATAACACTGATCACCTTAGGAAATAAGGTCAAAGCTGGTTACAGTGGCACATGCCTGTAACTGCAGCAGCTAAGGAAGCTGAGGGAGGAAGATAGCAACTTCAAATTCAGCCTCAGCAATTTAGCAAGACCCTGTCTCAAAATAAAACATAAAAAGGGCTGGGGATGTACTCAGTGGTTAAGTGCCCCTAGGTTCAATCTCTGGTACACACGCACACAAAAAAAGAGAGAGATAAGAGAGATGAGAGAGAGAAGGAGGAGGAGGAGGAGGAGGAGGAGAGAGAGAAGAAAAATAAAGTTTTAAAACCAAGAGAAAGACTTATGTGATAATGTGATGGCATTAAGAGGTGGGGCCTTGTAGAAGTTCATAAAATCCTGAGGTCATTGGATTAATGCCTTTAGCAAATAGGCTCCAAAAAGCCTGCAGGCCCTCCCATGGTACGGTGTGAGGACATAGTGAGATAGCTACAGTGTTCAACCCAGGAGAGGCTTCTTCTAAGTCTCTACCATGCTGGCACTCTGACCTATAATTTCCCAGCCTCCAGAACTGTGAAAATATAAACACAGTTGTTTATAGGCCACCTGGCTTATGGAATTTTGTTATAGCTACCCAAATGGATCAAGACAATGACCATGCCACTGTTAGCATATTTATTTATTTTTCCTTCTTGAAGTTACATTATTCTTCATATGACCTTGAACTGTTTAATCTCAATTTTCTGAACGGAAGGAAGGAAGCATCTGCTCAGGAAGCTAATAACTTAGAAATTGTTTTTTCCAAGGTATCAGAAGAACAAAGCCCAGAGCAGGTGAAGTGAATGTCAGACTGGTCAAATGGCAGTGGAAGGCAGCAGGAACACGCAGAGAGAAGACGTGATACGTTAGCTGCTTTTTCAAATGATTCCTTCCATCAAGGGAAAGTATCATTTATCACAGAGCATACTCACAGAGATGAAACATGATCTTGGGGACAAGCTAAAGAGATTATAGGCTTCACTAGACAGTAGGGAGTTTTCAGTGAATGATTTTCATGAGCTTCTGGGTCACAGGAAGGTAAGACAAAGGTTGCTGTCACTAGATTTCTGTGTGTGTGTGTGTGTGTGTGCATGCGCGCATGCACGCACAGATGAGAATGTGTATGTGTTCTCAATTACACATGCACTTAACTCTTGAAGAGTTTTTTGACTGTGGAGTTGTGATAAACAAACAACTATGCTCTAATGATTTGCATGACAGGAGGAGATACAAACAAAAATGAAAAACTTCACAAAAACTGATTGTTGTTGTTACTTATCTGGATGTCTATTTTACCCACTCCACAGTGCATCATATTTTTTTAAAACATCTTATTTTAAAAGAGTCCATCATTTGATCAAGCCTAGATTAGAACTGTCACTAAATTTCCTCAAATGAATGAGATGGATAAAATTACAAATGTATTTACTTTGAACCCAATTTATGATTTATATAATTCAGGAGTAAGCTAAAATCCAGATTCAGAAATGACCATGAGCTCTTTCCAATATATTTTTATTATTTGGAGACTGGATGTGATGTTATTAGTTATCTATGTAATATGGTGAATAAATATTGGCTTACATGCCAACTTCAGTTGAATGGGTGGGTAGATGTTTTACTTAGGAACAACTCCTCCGAGTATTAGGTGCTAACTGTGGACCATGTACTGTACCAAACACACGGCAGGTAGATTTAATCTATACACTAACACTTTGAAATAAGCACTCTAATTTCCCCCATTTTATATATGAGGATGCCAGTGTTTGGTAACTACCCAGGTTTGTTAGCTGAGTGAGCAATGGAGTAGGGCTTAGGAATAGAGGCCCCCACGCTCTCCACCATTATGTAACATCTGGTACTGTCCCGAACACTGGATTGAGAAGATCATTAGGTTTGCCTCTAGAGCAAGTTGAAAGGTATTTTGTAATTAATTTTCATTTCTAATCATGAGGTTGTGCTTAGTATTGGCTATCGCCCACCAAATTCCTTGATTTTAATGATTTGAGACAAACCCACAGAAATGAATTGACATAGTCAATCAGCTCCAAAGCCAATTCTATAACTACAGTCTTAGCTATTGGTCACTTTGTTTTCCCTCCTCCTCCTTTGAAGACAAAATAAAGTAATATGATCTTTGGGGGCTTTTATTTTAATTGAAAAAAATAATAATCATTTTAACACCTATAATGAAGTGAATGAGATTTCAGACAACTGCCAGACAATCATGTTCCTCTCTTTGCCTCTTGAGAGGAGGTGTGATGCTCAGGAAAGGATGGCTCAAAAGAAAGCATCATTTCTCATGGAATTCAAGGTATGAAATTAATCATGTTCGGGAAACCATCAGGGCAATATGTTTTTTATATTATACATATTATAATCCACATTACAGGTACTGTACACACACTTCAATGGGCCATTTACTTTCTGATTGTTTATTATATGGTGCTATATTAGCATAGGATAGAGGATTTGAGGAAGAATAGCGAGTTATTTTTTATGTCTACTTTAAGCTGTTAGTTTTACTGCGTTTCAGAGTGTGCAGGATCGTCCTGTAGTCAAATCGAGCTATAAAGACTAAATTGAATTATCCCCATGGAACAGCTGTTAAATCTCCAGGGAGTGGGCAGGTCCCACAAGAAAGGGATGACAGATTGCAATGGGGATGCCGCCTGAATGCAGCCAGTAGGAAAGGCTTGTGGTACATGAGGCAAAGGCTGGCACTTTTGTGAGCCTCTAATCTGCATTTTATAATTTATGGGCATTACCATGCTCTTCCTGCCTGATTTGTTGATTTCTTGAATCGCCTGATAAAATGAACTTCCCAAGGCTCTATAGTTGAGAGAGAATCTGTGAACACTGGAAAAGATCAAAAACACCCTTCCTTTCAAAAACCCTTACTTGGCATTGCAATGACTTAGTGACTTAGAGTACAGCTGATTTGGTGCTGTTGGGGGAAATTTTAAGCTTGGCGACAGGAATGAAGTAGTTTGTAACTCAGTATTTGACCATGCAAACCATTCTTTCCCACAAGGAATTCCAAAGACACAGACCAGGTATATAAGCGTGTGTGCATGTGTGCGTGTGTGTGTGTGTGTGTGTGTACATGAATTCTCACTTAAGCAAAGTGATGAAAGCAATTTGGAAGAAAAATGGTGTATGTTTTTCCCTTTATATTGTGAAGGTGAAAACTAAGGTTGTCTCCCTACACAATAAAATGCTATTCTTGGGAGTTTTTTTCAAATGCATTAGTGCTAAATGGATTCTCTGAGCCTCATATTAACGACACTGCCAATTAAACCCTGAAGAATAAAGTACACTAGCCAAGTTTCAGGGAACTTGCTAAATGCAATGGTAGTTAAAACATCACCAAAACATTTGTTAAGGTTACAATGATTTAATGATTCTCTCAAAAAAGAAGATGGAAGCTGCCAGTATTCAGAAATTCATGTTTTGTCTCCATTATCTCATTTTTATTCAGTGACTATCTTCAAAATATCTCATCATTAGTGTAATATGTATGGAGATTTCTTTTATGAATGTTGCCATAGGGATCTTAGTTACTCATATCTGAGGCTCAGGCTCTCTTATTTTTAAGAACCTTTTATAAACAATAGAAGTGAGTGATGTTTTCTTAAGCTTATTGTGTTGCAATTTGCTCTACAGACTCAGAGCACAATGGCAAGTACAGCTGCTTTTTGATGTTTATGACATTTGTCTAAGCTAAACTTCTGGCAGGGCGTGAACCCAATGTAAGTGCCCTTGTGTTAGCAGACTACACTTAATACAGAAACTGATATATTATGAAATAATTCTTGAAAATAGTATTGTGGAAAGGATGGGAATGAATGCATTTTCCACGGCTTAAATCTTCTGAGCCAGACTCAAGAAAAATGTCATCGGCAAGATGGTGCTTAGGTAAATTAGGAGATAACCTAAGCTCATGTGGAAAAGTGGGGGAATTGTCAGGGGCCTTCTGTGTGAGCCAGAAACGGTAGGTCAGGTAATATCAGTTGATGTCACTCCTGGAACCAATGGAGGGAATGAGCCCTTGTTAGTATTGTGTCTTAGCCTTTCCCAACAAAGGAGTCAGAAACTTGGTGACAAACTTTCAAACAATAGTGACCTTTAATCTTGGTGTGGTTTTCCTAAAGCAAATGTGTCTTACACCTAGGAATCCAAAGGCAATTTGGAAAAATGTGTCAAGGCAAAACCCCAAATTATAAAATGTACTTTGTAAATTATATATATCAAGGGAAAGTAAAACAGGCTCATTTGCATATATAGTTTCCTCAGATAGTTCAATTGACAGACTTCAGGCAGTTAGGGATATTTTTTTGGTTCTTTGGTTTCTTTTTTTTAAATATATTTTTCATTATAGATGGACACAATGCCTTTCTTTTGTTTATTTATTTTTATGTGGTGCTAAGGATCCAACCCAGTGCTTCACACATGCTAGGCAAGTGCTCTACCACTGAGCTACAACTCCAGCCAGAGGGTTAGGTTTTTTTCTATCAGTGATACAATGACTTACTCTTGTATGGATTAAGAAAATAAAAAGTTGTAAGGAACTTCCAATTCAGAGATTAGGAAGCAGCATAATTCTCCATATTCTTCCTGCTACTGAACATAACTAAACCACCCTGAAAATTATGTGTAAAAGAAACCTAAGAAGATGCTGACTGATGAAGAGAGGACAGAAAGCATATGTAATAACTTCAAGGTCTAAAGCACAACAGGGTGGGGAGTTCTCTGTATTTTCCTATTATCCTAGCCCTGTTGCTGAAGAACTAACAATAACCCCAATAGACGAACTGGTATAAACAATTTTTTTTTTTTTTAAATAGCAATACCAAGCCTGCCCTCTACAGCCAAAGGATGAAGAAATGGGCAACAAGACAGAATATTTTTAGAAAATAACTAAAATAACTTCCACCCAAGACAAATGCTATAGAGAAAACTCCTGCTGCAAAGCTATCTAGCTATGCTGTAGCACAATGTCTCCAACCCTAACTAGGGCGGCATTATGGAAATGAATCTGGGAATGTCTAGAATCTAAAAGAAAAATCCTAGGGATTTGAGAAGTCTATCTTTGTCAGAAAAGATCAAGTGTTTCACTGTGTGTGTCAGTGGAGACTACATGGGGATCCTGGACTTCAACGTTACTTAGCACTAATGAGGGAGGCCATCCACTTCACAGAAATGGGGTCAGGATGCCTTGGTGGACTTCACTACAGTCCAGTGATAGCAAGTGAAGACACTTTCTTCTGGTAGTAATGTCACTGGAGGTCACACAGAGGATGATCATGAGGCATTACCATGCAGCCTACTCAGAGAAGAATCAATGAAACTTTTGAAGGAAGCAGTAATTCTCACATACTTGGTAGTAACAAGTACCTTTTCCATCCACAGAAGTGAATGGAGGCTCACAAAGGAATTGGGATTTCTATTTCAAACCAGGGTTATTAAGGCCAAACCTCTCTTTCCCCTGAGTGGACAGGGTGAGCAGAAGACAGATAAACAGAAAATTTAAAGAAGATTTACCATAGCATAATATTTAAAATATGCAGGTTCACTTAAAAAAACAACAACAATATTTTGTTATACCAAAAAAGAACTCAAACTAAATGAAAAAAGATAATTGATAAATGCCTCTTGGATGACATTTAATTAATGTTAGAATTATCTGACAAACATTTTTAGAGCAGCCATTATAATAAAAATGTCCCAATGCCAATTACCCATTTGAAATGAGTTAAAAAAATAGAAAATCTTAGTAACAAATCAAAAGTCTTAGCAAGGAAATCAAAATATCAAATGATAAGAAGAATGATATGAAAATTTTAGAAATGAAAATTCATTATCAAACCTAAAAGATAATAAATGGGTTCAATGACAGAATGAGAGAAAAAAAGAAAAAGAATACTAAACTTCTACCTAAAACAAAAGAAATGACATGATTTGAACAAAGCACAAAATAAGACTAAGAAATAAGATTTGAGGGATTATAACAAAAAATCTAGTATTCATGTTGTCAGAGTTCAAGAAGATAAGAAAGAGACAGGTATAAAAGCATTTGAATAAATAATGGCAAAAAAACCCCACAAAACTCCCCAAATTATCCACATGTAAATGTGGAAAGATTAGCCCAAGACATAGTCTATTCATTCATTCAAGACTTCGAGCAATAATCAAACAAGGTCAGCCCAAAGAAATCTACAACATGACATATCACATTCAAACTTTCAAAAACTAAAGACAGAAATTTTTGAAATCACCAACAAAGAAATGACATGTTTCCTATTGGAGAAATAAAACTAAATTCATCACTGAGGCCAGAGGTAAATGATTCAGCATTTTCCAAGTGCTGAATAAAAAGAACTGTCAACCTACAATCTTACATCTAAAGAAAATATCTTTCAAAGGTGGAAGGAGAGAGAAAAACATTATCAGATGAAGAAAAATAATTTGTCACTTTCATATACACTCAAAAAGAATGGCTAAAAGAAAGTATTTCGATCAAAAGAAAATGACAAAAGAAAGAAAATCAGGCTACAAAAAAGGAGAGAGAACAATAGTAAGCAAAAATATGGCTGAACTCAAGAAACTCTTCTTTTTCTCTTGTGTTTTCAAACTTTGTTTGATAATTGAAACAAAATAAAACTGTGTGATACAGTTCAAAGTATAGAGGAAATATAAAGACAATTACATGAAAATCATGAAAGGTAACAAAATGTAAAAGGAGAGAAGTCTTATATTTCACCTAAATTGGTAAAATGAAACCAGTAAGTTATCAAATTTTGCATGTCTGTAATATAGTAACTAAGAAACCACTAATAAAACCTGTACATAGAGATATGACCACTAGATAAATCAAAATAAAATTCTTAAAAAATCATTCAAGGAACACATAGAAAAAAGAAGAGAAGCATGAAAAAGAAGATAACAGAACATAAAAAATAAATGGACATTGCAACCCTAACACATTAATTACACTAAATGTAAATGGTCTAAAGATATCTATTAAACATAACTGGAAAAGTGAATTCAAAAAAATGAACAAAATATTTGCTGTCAATAAGAAACTCAGTTCAAGTACCACAATATAGCTAGGTTAAAAATAAAAAGATGAGAAAGGAAATATCATGCAAAGTTAATTGGAAAATATATAAATGGCAACATTAACCTCAGATAAAGTAGACTTCAGAGCCAAAAAAGTCATCAGAGCAAGAGCATATCATTATACGATGATTAAAGGGCTAATCTGCTAGGAACAAATAGCAGTACTAAACAGAGCTATAAAATATGCCATGGGAAAACTGAAAACACTGGAAGCATGTATAAATGGAAAAATCCTTAACTATAGCTGGAAACATCAACACCTTTATCGAGTACTTACTACATGCAAGGCACTCTGCTATATATTAAAAATCCATTAGTGATAAAAGAAGACATATACCTGACCTTAATGAAACTCATGCCTTATTAGGAAAAACAAATGTTAACTATTTAACTTATCAGGATTATACATGTAACAAAGGGCATCTCTAAAATACAACAACAACAAAAAAAATGTAACTTCATTTGTTTAAAAGGCCCTCTTTTGAAGTTCAACAAATTCCTAGACAACTATGTAACTCCCAAGCTCTTGAATTTAATGGAATATGCTTTGCTTTGGTTTACCAGCGATTAAAAAAAAATCCATGTTAGCCCTTATAGAATGCAAATCTCACCCACAGCTGAAAGCAACCACAACCAGAAAAATAGAGTTCTCTAAATATCTTTGATACACATTTTTCTCCAGGAACGCAATTCGTACTCAGTCCCGGCTGGGAGTCTTGCTCTCCAGTAATGACTGAGGCTGATGGGACCTCTTAAAAGTACAAGATAAACACAGGCACACTATGAAGAAGTACAGGAGTGTGATAGTGAAAGCAAGACTTACCCCAAAGTGATAGAAAACATCAAGAAATAAAAATAAAAATAAATGAGATAACTTACCACAGTATAGATCTGATGCTTCCGTCTTTTAGCCAGGTCAATTATGTTTACTCCGTTGTAGTAAAGGTTTTCAATACATCCGTGGAAGTTTTTCTTTAAAAAGGTCCCAGGTTTTCCTGGTACTGGAATTCCTCCAAAACTAAGCTTTATAGTGGGAAAAATAAAAATCAACTCTTAGTTATAAACTCTGAAGGAGTAGAAAAGGAAAGGAAGCAAATACATTCGGTAGATTCAATTGTATGTATGAGCCAAGTGACTCAAATAATTATAGATGCCACTTGATTACACATTTAAAAGGATACTGATTAGCCCATGTAAAAATAACTGTAATTGCTTGCTTCTTGAGGGCTTATTTTACAAAACCATTTTCACTTCTTTTCTGAACCTTTTTAATACTAAATAAAACAGTAATTTACAGAAGGAGAAGAAAAAAAAAAAGAAAAAGAAAGAAAACCAGCATCTTTATATTTATCTCTTACACAAGCATCTTAGAGAAATTGTCCATAGAAAGCCAAGGGACAAACAAAACATCACTCTCTTCAGCTGAGAGACCTACTTTAAAGGCCTGCATTGTACCAAAAAAACTCAGCACAAGGTTTTTCCCAAATCATTATCGATGAAAATAAAAAACAGACAATAATGCAAATGCCTTATACAGTTTTATAATGCAAATAAGAAACAATTTAATGAAATCTTTATTTAGTTCTCAATAGTGATACTCATTCAGCATTTGTGATAAAATGGGAAATTACTATAAATTTGATTGAAAAGTGCAAGAATTTAACAGATTGTGAAGTGTGATTATAGCACCAAACTACTTACTTATAGTGAATTTGTCTGGGAAGATTATGGAATATTAATTTTCATGACCATTTTATGTCTAGTAAATACTAATACAAATTATTTTAATGGATATATTACTTTTTGGCATCTTGTTCTTTTGTGAATAATTTTTCTACCATGAGAAGAAAACAGAACAGTTTCTGTGTTTACCTTTATTCCAATATCATTTAATAAGTAACCTAGTTTTTCTCTACTACTTGAAAATGTCACTTTAATCTTGTACTTATCTGATATCCATGTTTAAACCTCTCCTGTCTTTTCTACGCAAACACACACACACACACACACACACACACACACACACACACATTCTCCTACTCCGAATGTCTCTCCCTTATATGAATAGCAGCTATATACAAAGGATTACTTGTAGATATTTATTTTTTTCACAAGTTCTACACTATTGAAAAGTGTTTCTTAATGAATTGTAAGAGGTGATAAGGATTATTAATCCTTTACTCACTTTTACTTATCAATGCTTTACTTTTGTAAGAGAATTGATATTATCCTTCATTTTTTCACAATTTCAGAATTTTATTTGAAAAAAAAATTTGTTGAAATTTTGATTGAGGATTCATTACTTCATTAAAGAATTTATTCAGAGAAGAATGAATTTTTAAAAATATTTCACATTCCTTTCCAAGAACTCAGTATCTTTTTCTATTTTCAGAATATTTCAGATAAGGTTCCTCCACCTAAGTTGTTAATGTCTTTCCCTAGTTCACATATTCTTCAGTGAATTAATTTCTAGGGATTTCATACTACTAAAAATTTCATTATATTTTTTTTCTAATTCACTAATATTTTATCATATAAATACCCACATTATTGGTGCTGCTTCATTTTCTCTAACAAAATATTTTGTATATACCTTCAGATTAAGTCATATAGTTTTTAAAGATAATTTCTTTGTATTTGTGAAGGGTACAATCATATTACATCTACAAGCACTTTGTTCCTTTTTAAAATCAATTTTGTACATATCTTTTCTTTATTTTGTCATCATAACCAAAACTTTCTAAGGTCAAGCCACAACTTAAGAAATATTAAATAATAATAATGGTATAGAACCTTCTAAAACCAAACTAAAATAAAAGAAGACAAAAAAATCTTCCATTTACCATGAACACATAACTCTGATTCTGACTTCACATCAGGGAAACATTCCTGTACTCCCAGTTTACATATAATTTGTTTCTGTGTTTGAAAAGAAAATGAATACTTTGCATTATCCATTGTTTTTCAAAAAGTTTGTGGGATGGAACTAAGTATTTCATGCTCAATCTATTGCTGTGTTGAATTGCATTGTTAGATCATGAATTAATAGATTCTCTCTTATTGAGTCATGGTTGGGTACCATTTGTTTTATGTACATATTTTACCTAGCAAATGAATATAAGCCTAGTTTTCTTTCGTCAAATATTTAGATCAAGTCTATATTTGTTTCCAAGTAAAGCTTCATCCTTCACTATAAGAGTCCATATGTCTTGGAAAATATTCTAAAAAACAAAAACAATCAACAATAAATTTGTAAATCCCACAAATATTTTATAAGAAATATTTTTCAGAGCTTACAAAATTACCTTTTCACTTTGATGTTCACCACCTTCTTCAATTTCTAATAAAAAAAATTAATGCTCTACTTCACTGCATTGTGATTTAGGAAAGCAGCAGATATAGAACAAAATTTGAAAGGTAATAGAAAGAACAAAAAGCACTGTCTTTTACACAGCAAAACCAGTACTTAAATTATTCAGGGTAAAGATTTTTATCCTGAGAAAAATAATACACAGAATACTGTATATAACCTTGTAATTTTCTACAGCATTAAGGGAGCAACTATCACTCCTTTTAGTCTGGGTGGAGGATTTTGGGAAGAATTTGTTGGGGAAAGTTGGGTTGTAGTGTGCAGACTATTCTCTGTTCCACTCTGAGGGACTGAAACTTATAGAGCATTGGGGAAGGTGGATAGAAATCACAAGTCAGATCCTGGAAATCATCCTGATTACCAAAGCAGTGATGTTTGCAAGCCTATATGAGCTGCTTCAAGTTCAGTATGGCCCCAGAGCAAAAGAGCTGGAGAGAAGACAGGAGGATTATCAGTGGCTTAAGTGGAGCTCCAATATAGGAGAGCCCTGAGACCTGTTTCTCACTGACCTGGGTACTCTAGCTAGCATAGGCCTAAGAGAACAGGATGCAGGGGGAGGAATGAAAGTGCTGAGGTTTTCAGTAAATGTACAGAGGACTGGTAGTTGCATTTGAAGTCTGGGAGAGCACAAGTGACTATATCTCACAGATCTAGGTGATACCAGGTATCACAGAGCACAGCAGCAGAAGGTGACACCTGGTTCTCAAGACTCCAAACCAGGTAGGACTAGTGCGTGACATGCTTTCAGGTGGGACAAATAGATGGAATACCTCCCTTGATGTAAGATAGTACTAACACTAGCCAGTTAACAATCTGCCCAGGAAACATTAATATAATCCAGTGTTTACACAATAATGCAGAAAGGTATAAATAGGTATTAACTAATTACTCAATAGAGATGTTTTTCCTGCCATCAAGGGAAACAGAATGATGAACATATTGGATCAAGTGAGAGAGAAGTGGCAAAATGGCATTTATTTATATTTGAGTGTGAGTACAAACTGATATATATATATATATATATATATATGTATGTATATATATATCACATATGTATATGTATATATATATATATATTTGCAACTGATTTATACATTTTGATTTTTCAAGTAGAAAATTGCAGCTCTAATTGTAGTATTGAGTTATAGATTAGTTCATTTAAGTTAGATTGGAAAAGTTTGCTTCGTATATTGATGTATTTCTTTCCTATAAAATGTTGTTTTTCTAAATATTTCATAAACACTTGGTATATAACTATTAATTTTATATTAGTAATTATAGTCAATGGATCATTTGCATTTATATTTTATCTTATTTATCAAAACTTTGGTAATAAAAACTTAAATCTTGCTTAAAATTGTTTTTGTCCATCAAGTCATGCATATAAAAGTCACTACTGTGCAATGACCTAGGCTGGCAAATTATTGTACCAATTATTTGAAAAATACTGAATATTGACCATTCTCAAGCTGTTCTACTTGATCTAATTGTACTCTGATTCATTGTCTCCCAATACTTGCTTTTCTCCTTGATTCCATCCATTAGTTCCTTCATTTGGGTTCAGCTCACAGAAAACCAGTGTTAACCAATATTTGTAGTATAAAAATGTGCAATTTAATGGGTTTTTTGCATTTATTGAGGTTTTATATGGTACACACATGTGGTTAGGATAGATATTTTAAATAAGGGATCATAATGAAAAGTTTACAATGATTTTTATATTTTGATCTTAATTTTTCCTTTCAATGGTGTTAATTTTCTATCTTGTTTTTCTGTGTGAATTCAGTTATTGTATTTTTCTCACAATTCCAAACATTTTTTTTTAATTTTCCTTCACTGATTTCATTGTTTTGGATTCTGAGTTTCTATTTAGAATTTGGCATAGTTCATCATGTGATGGATATTGATGATGCTGAACAGAGAGTATATTTCAGCATGCACAGTCCACATGAAGTGCCTAAAGGTCTTTGGTATATGGAAGACAGAACTAGAAACTTGGCTTGACTTAGATCATGTTTTCATCCATTCATTGGAAGATTATAGTGGTCATAAACTTCCAAATAAAATTTGTCATATGTGAACAATTATTTCTAGTTCGCACCAACTGAAAAAAAAATCTTTTATTTTAACTCTTCTGTTAGAAACTCTCAGAAACACTTGAAAAAGTTGTTTCCACTTTTTTGGTCCAAATGAAATCCCTAACTAGTTGTTGAGGCCCTACTTTCTGTAAAGCAGGAATCAAGCCCCTGTGGTGGTATTGAGGTTAAATCATGCACTCTCTCTTTCCTGTAGAAATGTAGGGCCATTCCCAATAAAAAAATCCATCCTCTAAACAGAATGATGGGAGACAAGGTATGGTAAGAACAATGAGAAAAGACCAACTGCTATACAAGGAAGAGGTCTGGGAAATAACTGGAGAAAATAACCAGAGTTGGAGTTTGGAGAATAACAGAATTTTGAGACATACATTTGGGAAAACAGACACTTCAGAAAAGCATATGGAGAAAAGTATGGAGGACAAAATAAAGGACACCCCCCACAGCCCAGAAAACACTATGCTATTGATCAAAAAAATAAATAATGATAGGCATTTAAGTTATAAATAAAACTAGCAAGGTGAGGTGGAGACACACACCAAAATCACTGAATGTAGAGCTCAGAAGAATGGGGAGTACTGAAGGATTTTCAGCAAGAAAATATTAATCCTCTTCAGGAAGATATCACTTAAATTGTGAATGCAAAGATTGGATTCAGTAGGCTTAGTCTAGCCTCTGCTGAAGGGCCCAGAACCTAAAATGTTCAGTACAGCTATTTTAGGTTAGGAGTCCTATGTTCTCAGTCAACTCTCTCCAGACATCAACACAACAGACTTATTTGTTCCCTTTAGGTCTCTACTCAAAGGTGACTGTCTCCATGATGTTAACCATTATCCTTGAAATCCCAAGCCCAGTACTGTGATCTACTTTTACTTTTCTTCTCACAGCAGTTTTTTGTCTACTTACTTAGTATGGAATTTACTGATTTGTGTTATTTCTTGCTGAATAGTTTTTCTCTACTGCTGGAATCCAAACATCACCAGGGTAGGAATCGTTGTTCTTTTCATGGACATATTTCAAGCATTTAAAAGGAGGCCTGACACATAGTGGATATCAAATAAATATTTGCTAAATATTGCTACATTTTGGATCTGAAACATCCTTAAATGTCCATGTCTACTAGTCCCTAGATGTAAGGGAGTAGTAGAAGGCATGCAGGTCATTGAATGCATGCCCTTGAAGGGGGTCCTGGGTCCCTAGCCTCTTCTTCTTTCTCTTTCACTCCCTGTCTGTGTGGTGAACCAGTTTGTTCTACTATATACTTCTGTGATAATCTCCTGCCACAGGGATCCAAGTGATTATGGAACTAAACACTCCAAAACTGTAAACCAAAATATGCCTTTTGTCTTTATAAGTTGATGACCTCAGTTATCTGCTTTGGTAGCAGAAAAGGGACTAAGGTGAATATTTTGAAATTTATCCCTTAAGTTTCTCAAGATAGAGAAAATATCTTACTCATTTTTTATTACATAACCCTAAAAGCTATGATTAAATATAATAGATCCAACAAAATATTTCTTTAATTGGATAAAAAAAGAGCATAAGCAATTTTCTTCTAGATCTTCTTTTGCCTTTTCCCTTTTGATGATTTTACCTTTTTTTTTTTTCTGTTCTTGTTTTATGGGTCTTGGCAAATTGCAGAGTGTACCTTTCACTGATGTTAGTGGGCAACAAAACTAAGTATTAGATTCCAGAGTTCCACTGGCAGTTTGTCTTGGACAAGGTAGTCTACCTAGTAACATGAGGGAATTGTGTGTGTCACAGGTACGCTCCAGCTGGGTAAGTCCCAGGAGAAAGCTCACTTTGGTGTTAAAGGTATGAAGTCCCAGAATCTGCCACTCTCGTTTCCTTTGATATATTCATCTCCTTTGGTCTGGTATATGCTTGCCTCTTGATCTTTGATGTTACTTGGTTGGCAACGAGTTCATTCCTTCTTTACTGTTTCTTGTTTTCTCTAGGCCCATCTAAATTTGGAATCTTTTGGTTCTGATGATTCTACTTTCTGTCTAATTTGACTCTCTGATACTTTTGAAATTTCTTAAAATATTATGCACATTTTTGAGTCACATTTGCTCTGATGGGCCACTTTTTAATGGAAGGGCTATGAAGAAGGATCTAAACTGCTGTCTTCTTTTCCAGTCTTTGAAACTCACATTGCTAGGTGTTAATGAGTCATGTGACCCTTCCCTGAAGGTACTGTCCCTCATGGGCCAGGTCTAGGTTGATGAATTTTTGCCATTAAAAATGAGGCAAAAATCCCAATTTTCTCATGAAATCACTTGATGTTTTTACAAATATCAATATGAATTCAAATGATTATTATTTTTTTTTTTGAAAGCAAGAAAAACAACAGATAAGCCAAATGAGATGAAGCAGTGCAAGTCTTGCCTGGTCAGTCACCTTGGTCACCATTTTGTAACTTCTACTCTGTTATTTGACTAGATCAATGACTCAGTCTGTGACAGGATTGGAACTTCTGATCTCTAGAACTTTAATGTTTTTCCATTGCACATGATGTGCTATTTCCGCCTTACATTGAAATTGGAAATTGAAGGAAGATAATTGACAATGTTTTCATAAAAAATTACTTTGTTTTTTTCTTTTATGATCTAAACTTTCATAAGTTCCCAATGTTCCCTTCTTTATGCATGAAGACTATCTTATTTCATTTTGCTGGGGACAAAGAATAGATGATATCTTACCAAGATACAGCCCTACATTGGGTAAAAATAAAGCATTAGTCTCAAAATCAGTTCTTGTTTACAAAGTACTGAATGCCTGAACTGTTTCCTCATTCCTGTTCCCCACTTACTGCCCAGTTTTCAGGTGATTTACAAAAAGTTCACAATTCAACTGAGGTCTCACAGCCAGAAGTACAGGAACTGGGATTCTGCATCTAACTATCTCTTCACCACTATTCTGGTTTTCCTAAAACTGTCTCATTGTTTAAAATGAAAATTTCCCCAGAGCACTGACAGTCCTGGCCTAAGTCCTGCTGCAGTCTTTAAAAAGAAGAAAACGAGAGGGAGGGTACATAGCACCAGAAGCCACAGTGTGCTCTCAACAGCATACATCGGGTCCTTCCAATTTTCTCTGACAGGCCAATCCTGTGTTCTCAATCTATTACTAAGTTTTGCACCAGGGCTGTATTCAGAACATTTTTTTTTTATTATTGTTGTAGTTCCCATTGTTGTTCCTAGGCCAAATCAGATCAACTGTTAGAACTTTAGTTCCTTTTTCCAAATAGATATCTTTTCATAGACTTGCAGACCTCAGGTATATTAGCCCAATTGGTCTAATACGTTTTAAGATCTTTTTGTCAGAATGAATTTTGTATACACACACATTTTACTATATATAAATATGCCTATTTATATATAAATATATCTCTATATGCGTATCTCTCTCTCTACACACACACACACACACACACACACACACACACACACATACTTCAGATCCTTTGGCCAGTCAGTTCAGTCATGTCCATTTCAGTTCTCAAGCAAGAAGCTCAATGGAAAGCCTCACTTCAGCATACCCTGTGTTACTCAGACAAGGTACTCAGGTTCCTGCTGCATCCCCTGGTCACATCCTGTCTTGCAGGGAGATGTGTTTTGATCCCAGAGGAGATGATCACAAAGCTGCTACCACCATCCAGACCAGGAATTCCCCAGCAGCGCACCAACACTTCTGCCTCAACAGCTCTGAAACCACTTCAGGGTCTCCACTGTCCTCTTCCCTCATCTGTCTTTCTGAGAGATGTGAACAAGGGGCAGCTCTTTGGATTGCAGATAGAATTTGGATCTATGCACTTTAGCTGTGAAGGACTATTTACTAAGCTGGTGGAGTAGAACATATTTAATTCAATAGTTTGCTAGCTTGATTTGCAACTCTTTAAATTTTTAGATTTAAGATACCTAGTTCTCCATTTATACTATTACATCAGGTTCTAGGAGCATCCAAGAGGGTCCTGGATAACTGTATATTATTTTATTGATGATTATATTACTTGAACCTAAAAAAAAAATAGTTTTCAAATGCTTATTTAGCCACTTCCACTAGAAAAAGTGGGGTAATTAAACCATACCGTCATTTTCCTAATAGAAACCTATTAAACAAGAAGATATATTATCATTCACTCCTTGGGTTCATGTTAATAAAAACAATTATGTTTTTCTATAATACTGGTCTTGAAAGATTCTCTCCTTCATATTCAATGCAATTGGTTTGCTTTTAAGACATATTAAGAGGAAGTGTTCACGTGTCATTTCCTTGCTTTAAAACTGGAGGAAATATAAATTTAGCAGGTCTCCAACTCACAGTAATCTTAAATTGAAGAACAGAAGCAAAGGGGAGAACCACATAAAGCGATTTCAAGTCTTGTACACAGATAGGACCCAGAATCAGCTTCACAATCTGGGCCTGTGCCTCCAGGGACTAAGTGTTCCTCCCCGAGTGAGAAATTTTGGCCATCCCATGGATCCTGCTCCAAGAGCTGCAGACCTGGTCTCACATGCTGGCCCTACTGCTGTGGCAGGGGTTAGTGGACAATAGGGATTGTGGGACTCAACAATTTTGCTCTGTCTTTTAGGTTTTTATTTGTGATGTAGTAGTTGATAACCTCCTTGGTAGGGATTGTTTAGAGGTTAAACAAAAATCACAACTGCCACACATAATAGGAATAATTTTCCTTTTCATTTTTTCATTGTCATTTCCTTTTTGCTTTTCTTTCTTTTTTATTTTCTTCAGTTTATTCTTCACCTTGATGTCCTCCTGTGTTAGCCTTGAAACTGATTTTCCAAAGAAAGAAAAGGATCGATAACAATTATACTCTCTCATGGCCTTGAAAACAGTTTCCCTAGTGATCTGTAGTTATTTTGATCACCAAATAAACACCTTTATGATGTCCATCCAGTCAAATGACTGTCTTAGTTGTAAGAGAAGTGTCCGTTAGGCCATGCCAAGCAATGGTAAGGCAGCATCAAAGGTGGCCTCTGAGCATGGAGAAATTATTACATCCTCTTTATGAGATGAAAAATAGGCCTTAGGTTCATATTATTTGGGATTTACATAAAAACAATCATTCATTTATTCAACAAATATTTCCTTACTGTGTTTTCCAAGCCAGATACAATTCTACAGAAATAAATGAAAATAAAAAAGGAAAACCTTGGCCTTTTTAATGAGGCCTTTTTTAATGAGGGGTGGGGATGCTAAGACACAACTCAAAAAAAAAAAACAGTAAGTAAATTTAATTATAGATTATGAAGCAATGTGCTTTTGAAAATAAACTGTGAATTAAATCAGAGCATGTAGTGTTAGAAATAAATATAAGAAACATTTCTTAAATCATTCACTATTTTTATTGCCTCAGCTTCTTAAAACATTTCTTTATTTGCACATGGTATAAATTCAAAAGGTTAAAGGAGAGTATATAGTTAAAAAAACTTCTTCTTGTTTTATCCCACACTTTGAGATTCTTTCTCACTAGTCTCTTTAGCCTCCTTAAAATTTTTTCTATTTGCACATTTTCAAGTTTATATAATCTCTGCTTTTAAAACATACACTATTTATTTGTACTATTACACATTGATTTTTCTTTTGTATTTTCTTTTCTTCTTTACATTTCTTATGAAATATTTATCTTCTAAGACTGGAAAAATTTTGTCTAGTTAGAACATTCTATTATTATTTTTATTGGTGCATTATTGATTTTCCTTTCTATTGAACAATTAATATTAAGAAGTTTCAAATTAGAACATATGGGACTGTCTCTGTCATTAATGAGTGCTACTTTTGTACGGTTTTATAAAGCATCCTCACAGTAGGTGAGCTGAAGGCCAACATCTGACTACTTTACATTCCTGGTAAAGATACAGAATCGTTTTTAGATTCAGACAGCTTTCAATTCACACAGATGACAAATAAAACAAGAGACATATTTTGCAGCTGCCCTTGGTCCCTGCCCTACATACCCAAAACAATGGCTCCTAAAGAAAATGGAAGAGATGACCTTCGCATAAGTGTGTGTTCCCATTCCTCAGTATGTAATTGTAAATTGCAGTTTAAAAAAGTTTATATGATACAGCTGTATTCTAGGAGAACAGGGTGAAAACCTTACACCTTATCAGATTGGGGAGGTGATTAGAAACTGCACCCTAACAGCTTCCCTGGGTCAGGGAGGTGAGTGAAAGAGAATCTCTGGGCAGATCCTCCCCAGCCTCTCATGTTTCCTTGGATCACAGAATATCTTGCCAAGATTTAGATGACCTCCTGCTGTGAACTGCAGGCTGTGTGGCCTATGTGGAGAATGCAAAGTCACCTAGGCACTGAAGTGGAGCTGCTCCTCCCGTGAGATGATCATAATGTGTCAATAATTACTTTTGAAGGATTTGGGGAAAATTTTTCATTTTTAATTTCTAGAATATATGCATTGCACACATTACTTTATAATTATAGGAAAATTGTTAGAAACAGAATGTTGTAGTGAAAGAAATGTTTTTTCTAATTTTGAATGACATTATCCTTTCTTAAATATTGCATTAATTACTATGCCAACAACAATATACAATATCATTTTGGTTTCTTTTTATCATGCTATTGTGGCAGATTATATAGTGTTGGACTTTGTAATTTGGAGCATGAATTGGTATTTCTTTCTTTCATGTTTTTTTTTTTTTAATTAGAGAGTTTGAAGACCCTTTTGCATATGAAAGTCATTTGTATTTTTTTTTTATATTCATGTTCTTTCCCTGTTTTTTTCCAGTGGGATACCTGTTTCAAAAAAATGTAGGGAGGCTTTGTTTATTAGTAATATTATAATATTTTTGAAGTACTTTTTCTAGTTATTTGGTGGAGGGTGGCATTATTAAACTTAGTTTTTACAAAAAGTACAAGTTATTTATTTCTCATTTTATATAGGCACATTTTTTTTCAGATAGGTAAAATTTTTTATATATTTTATTCCCAGGTTCCTGAAATCTACATCATACTTAGAAGGACCTTAAACATTTTTAGATTATGAAACTATATCTCATTTTTTAAAAAAACTTCAATCTTGTTTTTGAAGATATACCACACATGTATTTTTAAACATGAAAGGATCTTAATCTAGCTTTAGGGTTTTGTATATATGTCTTAAGATTTTTACTAAAATACATTTTGTAGTTTATGAAATGTCTGTTATTTATAGAGTAGAAACATGTAACTCATTTCTTTTTTCAAAAACAAATTTTTTAAAGTTTGAGTACATATAGTGATCTAAAACGGGACCACCTAGCACTATTGATAGGAAAGGACTTTTTCAATACAGGGGTATCAGAGGCATAAGGTCCTAAAAATGTCTTTTCTAAAGCCTTTCTGCTTCAGGCTAGAAGAAATGCAAACTGCTATGGTACCTCTCACAGCATTCAGAAAAGTCACATGGATTAAGTGATGTGAACTAGGAAGACATCCCAATACAAAGTACTTGATCTACATCTTTTTTCCTGCTTATCTTTTTGACAGAGGTCTCCTGAGCCTTGTCTGTGTTCACCTTCTAGGTTGGACAAGAAGCAGACAGTCTCATGCCTTACATGGCAAATGCCAGACTAGTTGCCTCATACAAAGTCATAATGTCACTTGATTGACCTCCATATGACAGTCTAAGAAGAAGCCACTGTACTTTCTTTGTCAACTACTATTCACAATATGGTAAAATCTGAGAAAGAAAAATAGGTTTATATCAAACAGTTAGACTTCGCATAAAATTTGATAGAGAACAGCTCTACAGCAGGAGGATGCTCTGATGTTGGGTCACTGGAGCCTGAGGTTGTGAACTCAGCCATCTTTCTAGCTGGCGGTAGCCCAGGCCTCATGTGCGCACAGAAGGGCTCAAGGCATAAACCAAAACTGATCAATATATAATTCTGCAATAAAGCATATCTTAGATTTAAATATCTTGTTTGACTATATTGTTTCCAATAATAGTGCCAATTTTGCTTCTCAGTAATCAGAGTTGTGAGTTTTCATTTCCCTGGTTAACGCAACTACTTGATGAGATAATGGTGGATAGAACTTGACCCTCCCATCCCTGTTCTCTCTCTCTTCTTCATATACCCTTTCAAGTGCATCTGCAAGGCTAGAGACTTTTCTGGGCATATAACTCTTGTTTTCCAGCACAGCCAGCATCTCCCAATGCGATTACAGTCAATCTGTCTTCTTTTATGATCATTAGAGCAACCTGGCTACACATATTTGGAAAGGACTACATCCCCTGAAGCAAAGGTTGCTTGGGAGAAACTTTTCAAGGTGTTTCTTTCCTAGGAATCATTTTTTATAAGACATCAAAACATCAATGCATGCCCTAAAGAAATCAGATCCAACTTCATAAACTGAGTGACATCATTGGATTTCATTTCCCAGAATGCTGACATTCATTTCAATGTCACTCAGCTGTGATTGCATACAGATTCTATACACAAGAGATCATAGGTAAACAGATTCTGGCAAGTCAATTAAGTCAAGCAATGGTGAATTTTAGAACCATCCCCTTGGACATTAAAGGGAAAGTATTTGAGGGACTTGGTAATACTGAGTGATAATTTTGTAGGTTTTTCTTTTATTATTGTTTTCAAATTCATCAAAGACCTCTCTGCTTTGAAGTAATTTTATATAGTGTGTTCACTTTGTTCTTTTTTTGTGTTTTCAATCAATTAAACAATTAGACAAAGGGAGAGTGATGGATATTCACAGACTTCCAATTTTCAGCAACTCTAAAGTATCATTCTGGCATCTAGCATTCTGAGTCAAAAATAACAACTTTTCTTTTGAAGTTAATGAATGGCATGCCTTATCTACAGTGTACTAAAGTAACATTAGGATCAAAAGAAGAGATTTTTCTCTAAGTTTATAATTGTGATTGAAAACAAAAAAATAGGCCACCTCCTAATTTTTCAAGCACCAATCTCCATCTCCACTGTTGTGTTATCTACTCAATTGGTAATTGAAATTGTCTCCAAACAGGATTTCCTACTCTCTGTTCAGAAACTCCTTCCTTCCACCCATCTGCAAACCCGAGCTACACATAACCTTCAGAGTGACTGCTGTGAGACTGTAGTTCTGAGATATCAGGAACTTCAGGATTCCCTGGAGGACTTCTAAGCAAATTGCTGAGTCCTATCCCACAATTTCTGATTCAGTGGGAAAGGGAGGATCATGAATATGTTCACTTTCAGCGAGTTTCCAGTGGTTTCTGGTTGGACTGGCCCTGAATCAAACATTTAGAAATGCTAGTCTAAAATGAGAAATTGGCCATGTTACCATCATGAAAAAATTCTTCAGTCGTTCTTCATTCTCAATAATGTAAGATCATTAACAAGGCTCAAATGGCCCTCTACCAGTCCACGCTTTCCTAATTATTAAAATTTATCTTTCACTATTTCATGCCTCAAGTGGACTATTGATAAAGGTTTAACAGATGGAGGTTCAAGGTGGGTCACTGACACACAGAGAGACGTGTACAAGTGTGTGTGTATAGACATAGATCATTCTCTTATAAGCAATGTGCAATACACAATTTATAAATAATAAACCATACACTAAGGTTTGTCATTAAGTTTCATCTAATCAGTTGATTTTTTTTAACCGATTGATTTTTATATACATTTTTTACTCTTTTGCAGTCACCTATGGTTTCTGTCATATATTCTTTATTCTTTGCACAAGTCTTTAAAAATGTAAAAATTAATCCTAAAGGAGTCACATGAAAATAGTTTTCAAACCAGAGTTTTCTGATTAAGCCAGAGTTTAATCAAATTAAACTTTGATTCATTGTGTTTGATAATATCCATAGTATAGATTCTTCCACTATTGTGGATGTCAAGCTATCAGAGAGAGATCAATAAACGTGAAATTGGGAAGGCATGCTATAGTAACCCAGTGCAGAGGATTTTCACTGCACTGGTAGAATGATTACCAAAAGCTTGAAGAGTTCATTTAGATAGATAATGGATAGATAATTATATGGTAAAATAATAAGAAAGTAATAATTTGTTGCCTTTTAAAATATTTTACTTAATTGTCAGCTTATGCAACTTAACTTTTAATAACGACTGTGTTTATCAACCAACTCACAGAATTTCTGAAAATCTAATATCTGTCCCTTATAATTTGAACTGACCTCAACAAACCACTATTGGCCTACTGCTTTAAATAACACAAATCCTGGACAAGACTAGCAGCATATCATGCTCTGTGCCCTGGTGTACCTCTCTGACCATTTCTATCAGGATAACTTAACTCGTCCAGGACTTAGCAGTGTGTCCTGCTGGGAGCCTTCTGCCATTTCCCAGACTGACCCCAGTATTCTCTCAGTGTCCATGGCTTCCTACCCCTTTAGCACCTCCTTGTTCTATAGTGGTTTACGTTGACTAATAGACTATAAGCTTCTCTAACGCAAGGAATTAGACTCAGTCATCTCTGAGCCCACCATGAAGCCTGGTAATCCAGGAAAGGTACAATAGACATTTCTTGAACTCAATTACTAGTAAAATGGCTAATTCTTGGTTGCCAATTTTTAGAACTCTGTGCAACCTCCTTGGCAGTGTTCATCCAGTATATTTCACTGTGGCTCTTCCACAAGGGAGCAAGGAGAAACAGCTTTTCATGCCTTAGTCAAACATCTGCATAGGAATGGTCATAAAGGCTAATGATTTTAGTCCAGATTCTAGACTCCTGGAGATTTTATTTATAATTTCTAGGTCTTTCATTGACCCGGCTAAATTGAAGTTTAATTGAAGAATGACTATGTTTAATCCAGGGATTTGACAAAAACACAGAAAGGCTACACATGTGCGAGCACATACATGTGTGTGCACATGTACACCCAGTAATAGGGAAATCTTCAGAGTTTGAAACACACAGTTAGTTGGTACCTCACTGGTAACCCCTCTTATCACCTTACTGCTCAGATTCCTGGACTCCTTTCCTTGGAGATTGTCTGGCATAGATGGAGGGGAGATAAGTCCCGGGGCAAGATTCCTCAGTGCACCATGTCTCCCAATGGCTCTGTTTACTGGTTTTCTTATGCCTCTTGAGAAAATGACCTAGAGATGTGCAGGGAGAGTCAACTCACCTCATAATCAATGTCCAGGGCATCTGCCTCACCCTTGGTCCGGAAGTGCTGTGTGTGTTTGTCCACAGTGAAGTTCACCTGCTTGCCCACCCGTTCGATGAGGACCCAGTGCCAGTGCTGATCATCCAGGAGGCTGCCCAGGGTGGCGGAGGGTGGGCTGCTGCTGAGTCGAACTTTACTGTCATCTGTGGGGAAGGAAGAAGGGAAAATGGCATCTGTGTGCGAGGGCAGCTTCCAGGACTAAAACCTTCTGTGAACATGACCCACCCTCTCTCCTAGAGGTAAAGAGGGACTGTCTTTTGACAAACCAACAACTGTGCAGAACTTGTGAAGGAGTAACAGATTTTGCCCACAGATTCTGAGACGGAATTCTAATTCAAACCCTACACTCCCAGCTTTCAGACATGAATGTTTCCAGGACCAGAACAATGAAATAGTAAAAAGAACTCTATATCTTAAGGGCCTCAAAATTGAAATTGAAAATAGGGTTTTAACTCTAAGAAAAAATACCCATTCTTTGAAATTTAGAATCTTTGTAGTGGAGAAAGCAGATCATGAACCATGCTTGGGAGGACGGGAAAACTTGGAAAAGGTGAAGTGGGGTCAGTGGGCACATCATATTAGATGAGTCTGTGGGCAGAGGAAAAGGTTAGGAGCTAATTATTCTAGCTGACACTCTCCAGTGCTCAATTGTACGTACAATATTTAAGTATGAGGCTAATCCCTCTATCTTATTACCCAGTTTGGCAAATAAGGAATCTGAGGCTCAGCCAGGTAAGGCTGCATGCCTCAGAGGTACACTGATTGCACTCTGATTACAGGTAGTGATCATGGCACAGGTCTCATGCGGTGATGATTCAGCCCTACAATGGGACCACAATACTTCTTGTGGGATGATGTGGGAAATTCAGATGTAGAGTAATTTCTCTGTCAAGTCAACCTATCTTCCCTTTCCCTCTCCCTCCTCCAGTTTTAGGGAAGTCCTTGGATATATCTTCCCACCAAATAGACCACAACTCCCTAGCATCCTTCGCCCCATGCCCTTGGCAGATTTGGTCTCAGCCTTAGCAAAATGAACAACTAAATACAAATGACATTTACTTATATGTAAGTTTTCAATTTGGAAAATATTCCATGTGTTCCGTCTTCTGAGAAACTGAAAACGAAGTGTCTGTCCTCTCTTGTGACATGTTTTTTTCTCAGCACAGCAGCAGCAGCCTGTTCAACAGTGTGACATTAAGGGGGCAGGAGCTGCCATCTCCCTGTAGGCTGTTTACTCCCACCTCCAGTATGGCCCAAAGTCACTGCTTAAGAACACTGTGTCGCTTCATATAGGAGTGCATATGGGGACACCAAAGTTATAATAATTGGGAAATAAGAGCCAGCCACTTAGTACCTAATTCTCCTAATTGATTACTTATTTGCTCCACAACTTTTGAAATTTCACTCTTTGATAGATTATGCTAATAAATGAATAGATATTTATCTTTTTCTTTCTCTTTCTGTCCCTTCCACAGGCAACATAAACTACCTGTGCTGGTCACAGCAACAGCTGATATGTTAAGTAGATAAGAATTATAAAGATGTACAGCCCTTTCTGAAGTCTTAGTGTGGAGACCCTCCACAAAAACATCTGTGGAAAATGTCCTGGGTAATCATCAAGAATACAAATAATAATAAACACCTGTGAGGATGTGGAGAATAAAGAACACTTGCACACTGTTGGTGGGACTATACGTACTACAACCTCTGTGAAAAGCAGTATGGGAGTTCCTCAAAAGATTAGGAATGAGACATCATATGATCTACTTATGCCACTTCTCAATATTTATCCTAATAACCTGAAATCAGCATACTATGGTGATACATGCATACCCATATTTATAGAAGCACAATTCCACAATAGTCAAGTTATAGAACCAGCTCTGTTGTCCATCAACAGATGAATGAATTAAAAAATGTGGTAGAGATACACAATGAAATTTTACTTGCTTCTAAAAAAGAATGATGTTTTTGTCATATGCAGAAAAATGGACAGAACTAGAGAATACTATGTTAACCAATATCCACCAGATCAGAAAGTGAAGAGTCATTTTTTTTTCTCATACGTGGGAGATAGAGAATAAAACAGAACAAAAATATGGAGAAGGGAAATCTCATGATATTAGAAGGGACTTCAGTAGAGTAGAAGAAGGAGACCAGGTAGAGGGAGGAGTGAGGAGAAAAGGAAAGTAGGGGAGAATGAAATTGACTAAATTTTGTTTTGTGCCCACATGGGTATATCACGATGAGTGATGAATCTCACTCTTATGTATAATTAAAATGACCCAATGAAATATATCTTAAAAGTGTCCTGGAGACAAACAATAGTCAGTGCAGGGAGTTGTGGAAATGCAGCCTGGAAAGCTGGAGAAGCCTCCTTACTTCTTACTTACAGAGCAGCAATGGGCAGAATTAAGAGCAGAAGAAGGAGCCTTGTTACCCAGCCAGGAGAAACAAATGCCAAGGCTCAGAGAGGCACAAGAAAATGGCAGAGCAATCTTGGAAGCAAAGCATGGGACGTGGTTGCAAGAGCCAGAACCCATGATCCAGAACTTTGTGTACTAGGTTGCATGATTTATATTGTATCTCTAAGGAATGGGAACATGAACAAACTAGGAAATCAGAGATTATTAGTCCATCTTAATACTGAGGAAAGGTTATTTTGGCAGCTGTTTGAGAATTTGATTTTTGATGTCAAGTTGTCCTCTGTTAATGCTGTACCTATTTAAACTCCTGACGATAAGGATGAGAATCCTTCACCACAGGCTTCCCAACAAATTAGGCTCTAGCTAAAAAAAAAAAAATAATTAAATAAATAAATAAATAAATAATTTGCCTGATAGATTAAAAAAAAATTAAAAAATAAAAAGCATTTCTGAGTAATTTTAATATGCATTTCTCCTAATATGGATGAAATTGAAAATCTCCTCATTTTTGTGTTTTCTCTTCTGTGAACTGTTTCCTCCCATCTCATGTCTATTTATTTCTCTATCAGTTTGTATTTAGCCCACTGTCTGTACTAACAATTTGGGCAGCACCATTTTTGTTGTGTCTCTTTATTCTATTCTTGATGTTGCTTCTGTTTTTGGTTGGTTGTTCATTTTATTCACCACCAATATATTTTTTGTTTTAAAAATTCTATCATCTCATTTTTTATGGCTTCTGAAATCATATTATAGTTTAAAAGATTTTCCCTATTCCAAGATCACTGTAGAATTCTCCCAAATTTTCTTCTAGTTCATTTAATTTGGAATTTATTCTGGTATATGGCATAAGGCACAGTTCTATCTTTATTTTATGCTCTTAGATGATTACCTAATTGTTTTAAATCTATTACTTTAAAATTCCTAGGTGATTATTTATGGAAATGAACATAATGTGCAAAACGTAAGGAGAAAGCTACTAAGTCAGATGAGTAGCTTGGTAGGTTGATGAGATCTTTAAGTCCTGAAACTTCAAGTAGTAAGTTTTGAATTGGTTGTTACCCACTGTAGACTCCTTGCTTCCATTATCACATCAACACCCTGTGAATCTGGGAAAGGGAGCAAGCATCCATAGCCCCACCCTCATTCTTCTCAAGGTCTAAGGTTATCCCTTCCTCTCCCATGCCCTAACCCAGACTAGGAAAGTGGCATTACTGTCATTCCACCTAACAATTCTTCTCCTTATATATTTTTTTAACATTTTAGGGCAATAAAAGTACACATTTTAAATAAACGGTGACTATTCCTTACTGCATTTAATGAACCTCTAAACATTAATTAACAAACATCATTTCATACAACATAGTTCCTGAGACTTTTACAAACACATAAAGCAATTTGTTGGTCTTTCCTTACTTCTAAGGAAACAGGTTAAGATTGTTCCTTGTTTATCTTGTTAATTTACTTAGTCAATATTTTATTGCCTAAAGATAATGCAAAATTGAATTCCATCAATATTTTGAAAAAAAAAAGTTAATAGGTATTGATGAACATTAAAAATATATTTATGACATTTTATGTAGTCATCTACTTTCTGGAAATTTATTTGAAGAAAACCAATTAAAGTGTGGTAAAGAAAATTTTAAATGGCTCCTGATTTAAAAACTAGAGATAATATCCAATAATTTGGAAAGAGGAAAAATATCTTATGTATAAGTTAGAATTACCAAATAGACTATTATAGAGCCATCAAATGATATTTATAAAGTATTTATATCATGTTAAAATATACTTAGTACTGAATAACCTTTTTAATAAAATAAACAGTAACATTTAATAAATAAAATACTTAAAAATTTATATGTTGCTGATTTAAAATATATAAAAGCAGAACAGAACATGATAAATATAATCTAAACACAGCTATGGAAAAGGCACAGAAAAGTATTATGAGCAGACATAATTCAAGAACACATTTACCACAACACATTCTTTCCCTCCCCTTTTATTCTATATTTTAGAGGGAGCATAACTAGTTTTGATAATGGAAAAAATGAATCTCATTAAACACACAATCCTCATCCTGTATAGCTGCTTCATTAAAAATAATACATCAGTGATGTATAAATTATTGAATATCTCTGAATTGTAAGTTACTTTTTTTTTTCTTATTGCTGGGGATTAAACCTAGGGCCTTAAGCATGCTAGGTAGTTGTTCTACCACTGAACTGCACCAGTAGATCACATGTGCTTTTAAATTAACCAAAAAAGATAACTCAGGAATGAATTTAACTCCCCCTCTTCTTTAGTTATTTTACACTACCACTCAGATATTTTGCATTAAAACAAGTTAAGTGAATGTTGGTTTGGTTAAACAATTGGAAAAAGAGAATTTCTGCAAATCATTGAGAAGGGTTTGAATCATCTAGAAATCTTCATTATTAGACATTACAACAAAAATTCAATTCTCAGGAAATGATTACACTGTTTATCTTCGAATATCTATTTCAAGTTTTATCTCAGTGGCACTTGAAGTTCTGTTACTTAGTTTTAGCTAGTTTCCAATTTATTAGAGCAATATTTAAAATTCTCATGGGCAATTGTGAAGGATAAAAGAGAGAAGATTATGAAGAAGTTAACTTGTGGGTTGGAAGCACAGGAAAAATTATTCCAATTAAATAAAAACTTGGTCTGAGATAGAGTTAAAATGAATTGATATATGTAACATCTAAGACCCTAAGCAGCAAAATTTATACATGAAACTTGAAATGCTTGCAATTTTAAGTTCATCTTTTTATTCAGTCCCTTACCCCAAAGCGCTGTGGATAGACATGTCAGTCCCCTCATTTCCTTTAGGACTCATTTTTTTTATTTTTATTTTTTTTAATTAAGGTCAACATATAGAACTGTTTTCACCTAAACTCATTGTTTTATTAAATCTTTTCTAGACTTATCTTAACTGTTCAAATATGAATGCCACATTAACTTTCTTTGTGAATTTCAGAAAGCCTGAGAAAAGGGTGGTGAGAACTATTATTTAGATGATATTTTGGCCAAAGTTATTCTTAGAAGGAGATTAATAATTTGCTTTGATAAAACAGGTGGCCATTCATGTGAACCTCCCTATGCCTGGCTCCACCAGACTTTCAGAATCCACCTCCCAACCTTGAACTTGTCACATTATCAATACTAATAATCACTTGGACTTATTAAGCATCTCCCAGAAGGTAAACTTCACATACATTGTTTCAATTATTTCTGATCACAACTCTGTCAAAAGCCCCGTCTCCAAAAAGTCACATGACTTACCCAAGGACACAAAGATTAGGGTTTCAACCCACTTCATCTGATTTCAAAGCTAATATTCTCACCACTCCTCTTACTGAAAAAAAATGCTCGTATTTCTCCCTTATTTCCTGAATTCTTACTATCTGCTCCCCACTGTAGGAACATTGTAATCTATGCTGCTTAGTAGAAATGCAGGGTCTCAGAAAATATTTGGATGAACTGTAAAGCAGATAGTTATGGCAGATGAAAAGGGGGCCATACCGAAGGGGAGGGATATGAAATAGAGAGAAAAAGGCAAATTTTATCTCTGTAGGCTACACAGTTCCAGAAAGCTAGCCCTATAACCTTGCTTGATGGTATGCAAGATTTATGAACAGTCTTTTAAGCACCCAAGTCAGACCTCTGAAGAAAATAAGAAACTAAGAGGAAATAAGCCACTGCAGTGAACCTGACCTTTTAAGTCAGGCAAATCTCTATGTACCAATAAAACAATGAAATCCATGTCTTTTCAAGGAATAAAAATACTTTCCAGATGTAGGAGTTGTTCAGCTCTGGATCCTAATTTATATTCATTCTCTGTGACTTTGTTACTTTAGGAAAGTGTTATCTTAACCTGTTTATGTTATATGGTTTTGATGATTCATAGCTACTACAGATCTTATAAATACTACAAAGTTAGAACATAAGTAGAAAAAGTTATTTTACTAGGCTGCAACTGGCAAATCCAACTTTTCACTGAGCTCAGGCCCTGACTTAATGTACTTGTTTAACCTCTTCTTATTACATAAATGACAGAAATGTGGAACACCTCATCCCACTGACACTTTGTCTGCAATGCCAATCTCCTTCCCCTCTTCATAATTGAATCTTCGGATAATGCAAGGTTAATCCTAGATGCACATGTCCCATCCTGATCTCTCTTCTCACAATCTGACTTGTAAATGTAGTCTGCCTGATATTTAATATATACTTTTTTATGAAGGTTTACAGATTTGGAGAGAGTGCTAATCCCAGGTCGATAGCTATGCAGCAGTGTGATCTTAAGTAACTGACTGAGGTCACTTACTGAGTTTAGATATAAAGTATAGGACTGCTTTGTAACTTAAATGAAATATATATGTGTGTACACATATTCATATATAATATCATATATAATGTTAATGTGTATATATAGGTGTGTGTGTGTACGTATGTATATATAGACATACAAAATGTTCAGTACAGTGCAAGATTCCGGGCTCTTAAAAGTGGCAATCTGAAAAAAAAATTATCTTCCTTAAATATGTGTGAATTGACTCATTAAAATGACTGAATTTCAAAAGAACCGAGTAAATGTTCATTTGACCCTTGGGAGGCTATGAAAAGCTTTCACTGAGATCTCAATGATCTGACCATGCAGTTGAGGGCTTTGGTCTTCAACTGTTGCACTTGGCCCCAAAGGACATCAGCTCTGCACACGTTTATTCTATTCCAGCTGTTCGTATTAGAGATCGCCCAAACATTCTGCCTCAGTTCAAAGGCAATGAATTCTTGTAAGGATGAGTGACCTGAGTGCACTATTGACGTCTTGTTTAGTTCTTACAACAGTTTCCGAGTCACGTCATTCTTGTGCTCTTTGATTCTCCACCTGCCTATGTGGGTTCTGGTTGTTGTCATTCTGTAGAGGGAAGATTGCCATGGGAGATCTGAATGAGATGTGCAGAAACTAGGAAGGGGAGTCTCTCTAATCCCCTTAGGGATTGAAAGAAGAAATGTCTTTCCCATTTAGTAGTCTGGAAAATTCAATATTCTACCTTAAGAGATTAGGCCAAAGAGAACTACCTAGTAAATTGCACTGCAGAACTTATTCTGTTGAAGTCAGACAATGTACTGATACTTAGATAATGGAAATACAAGTCATCAAAGAGTATCTCTTGAAAAGAACACCACACTTTGCGTGTCTCTAAGCACCTGACTAAAGATGCCAATTTTGAGTTGAACTAGGGATTCTGTAGGTTCTTCCTGTCACTGTGCTCATCACAGAGCTCAAGAAGGCCCCCAGAGATGCCTCAAAATAAAGACCCAATGTGTTTGGATTTGGGGGTGATGGATGAGAACACCACTCTTCCTCCTTATGACTGTCCTGCTAATTGCTGGAACATATTTTGCTGTTTTGATATTTCTAGTCTCCCAAGCAACTTGAGTTTACAAACTGCAATCGGTTATGTCTTTCCTTTGTTGCTTCTATCTGAGAGTAAATACTAAAAGACAATGCTCTTCCCCTCCCTTTAATGTTAATAAATATCATATTGGAGCCAAAGTGGTGGCACTCTTATATTAAATGGCCACTTGCTCTCTCTTTACCTTGTCTTTATTTTGTGGTCTTGTTGTTTTATTTTTGGTTTTGTTTTTACCTACAGATGATCCTTTTTGGTTTGCCTTGTCATCTTGAGGAGCTCTGGTCCCCTGCCTTCTGCACTTTGCTTACCCTTCTTCACTTGATCACTTGAAGCAGTCTGAGCCCTGCTCTTTTCTTCCCTGTGTTAGGGGAGCCCACTACAATGAAATACAGACCTGCGTGCAGTGAGGTGGGAAGTCATGCAAAAGCTAACTCAGGTCCCAGGAGGTTCAGGTCCTAACCCCTTGGGAGGAAGGAGGGCATTTTTCACTAAACGAGCTGGCATTGGACAACTCTGATTCACTCTGGCACAACCAAGTCACATTAAAAAAATAACAAGGTTTCCTTTAAGACAAGGGAATGTGCAGACTTAACATCCCCCCGCCTTACATATATCACATCCCTCCCTTCCCGACCCCTGAAGAAATAAACAAAAACAACTTAAATATTTCTCCTCCACTTTCCCCTAAAATCTAACTGTCAAAAATGATCATTATTTCGTAAAAGAGATGGGGGCATGCTCATTATAATACACATGTGCTTAAACTTGCTAAAATTTGAGTTACTAAAAGAAATAACTAGAAAAGAGATATATAGACAAAGAGATACATAACAAATAATAGTTAATTGGTAGTTCCCTCTACATAGCAATACCACCATTTGTCAAATAAAGCCATCTACTATTTAAGTATTTCAAAATATGGTACTTTTCTACCCCCAGGAAGGTAAAGGTGATAGGGCACTTGTAACTCCAGGGATTTCCCTGTGATGTACTGAAAGCACTAGTGTTTATGTGCTACTGTGACTTGTTATGAAGAATAGTTTTTTTGACAGGCATAGGAAGGGAGTGGACAGAGCTTGATCCTACCCAGGTTGAGGTACAAGGCAAGCCTCCCCTTCTGGAGTTCCAGGGTGATGTGGTCTCCACGTTGACCTTCTCCATGGAACAGGACCCCATCTCCTTGCATGCTCTTGAACTTGAGGGAGATCACATCTTTGAGTGTGCTCATCAGTTTCTGATTGAACCTGTAGAGAAGTGAGCTTCTGCCATCAAAGTCAGCAACATCCGATTCTGGGCACAAAAAAGAGAGGAGGAAAAGAAAAATCAGCATTTATCCTTGGGATTCCTGTTCCTGTTTTTCGATCTTAAGCATTAAGCAATTCACAGCAATGTTCTTGAGTTCTGGAAGGACCCACCTCAACAGGAAGCATATAGACTAGACCCAATCTAATTAGACTCAGAGGAATTATTCATTTACAAGCAACCACCACACACTGAGTCAAAGTGAACTGATCATCAGACTGGAAATAAAAAACTCTCATTAGTGATATGTCAGCCTTTGCTTGAGGGGACAAGTACCTATGTCAGGCTTTACTGTCAGATGCCTGGTTTGTAACAACCTCTCATGATTTATCTTCCTTATTAATTTGCTTCTGACAGTTGGAATCATTTGATCTCCACATCTTAGTCTTGATGCTGGAGATCAAAAAGATATAATTTATTATGCCAATTCTGCTTGGGTCATTCTGTCTTCCCAAAAACCTGTGTTCAGAAGGATTCTGAGGATTCTTCTGAGGTCAGCAGAAAAGAACAGTCAGCAAAGAAAGACTTGATGTTTGAACAGAAAGGTAAATACATTGTATCCTTGCCATTCCCGGCTTGTCCTTTGCTGGCTATACAATATAGTGCTTACAAAAAAATTATTAATTATTAGTTTTTACCTTGTAATTATGGGGTATTTTTCTTTCACATAAAATAATAACTACAGATGGGGTACTATGTGATATTTTGACATGTGAACCTTGTGTAATGTTTGAATTAGAGTAAGCATATCTATTTCTTCAATCATTTATAATTTCATTGAGGTAAAAACACTCAAAATCTTTTCTTCCAGATTTCCTAAAATAAATAGTAAATTGGTATTATCTATAATCACCATATAGTGCAATAGGACACCAGAACTTATTTCTCCTGTCTGAATATAGCCTAGTACCTCTTCCCATCTCTCCCCTCCCCAGCCTCCATTAAACACTACTTTACTCTCAACTTCTATGAAGTCAACTTTATGGGTTCCACATAGGCATCACATCTTGTCCATACTTGTCATTCGGTGCCTGGCTTATTTCATTTAACATAGTGTCCTCCAGTTTGGGTATTATTAAAGACAAAAGATAAGATCTTTTAGACCAACTTATGTGCTATACACACATCTGACAAATATATGCCAAAAAAAGCTAATAGAGACTTTAATTTTCATTTTTCCTATTTTCATCATAAAAACTTTTATGGTAAGCTTTTATAAATTTTGTAATAGAACGAAGGTATTGTGACTTGTGCTGCTGTAAACATTGATGTGGCTGTGTCCCTATAGTATGCTGTTTTATTTATATATATATATATATATATATATATATATATATATATATATATATACACATACAGACACACACACAATGGAATTTTACTCAGCAATAAAAGAGGATAAAATCATGGCATTTGCAGGTAAATGGATGGCACTGGAGAAGATAATGCCAAGTGAAGTTACCCAATCTCCAGAAACCAAATGCCGAATGTTTTCTCTGATATAAGGACGCTGACTCATAGTGGGGTAGGGAGGGAGAGTGTGAGAGGAATAGATGAATTCTAGATAGGGAAGAGGGGTGAGAGAGAAAGGAAGGGGACAGGAGATTAGCAAGGATGGTGGAATGTGATAGACATCATTATCCAAAGTACACGTATGAAGACATGAATTGGTGTCAACATACTTTATATACAAGCAGAGATATGAAAATTGTGCTGTATACGTGTAATAAGAATTGCAATGCATTCCGCTGTCATTTATTTTTCTAAATCAATTTTAAAAATCATATATTAGAATAATATGTAACAATGAAAAGAATTAACCTTAAGATGAAAACATGGGCTGGGGATGTGGCTCAAGCGGTAGCGCGCTCGCCTGGCATGCGTGCGGCCCGGGTTCGATCCTCAACACCACATACAAACAAAGATGTTGTGTCTGCCGAAAACTAAAAAATAAATATTGGAAATTCTCTCTCTCTCTCTCTCTCCCTCCCTTTCTCTCTCACTCTCTCTTTAAAAAAAAAAAAGATGAAAACATAATAAATTTCTCAAAATAATGCTAAGCAAAAAAAAAAAAATAGAACAAAAGTAAGACTATTTCATCATAACTTAAAAGAGATTCATGATGTACTATCTTACATGAGTGAAGTAAAGGCAAATAGTGGCTTGAACTGGATGGGATTGCCTATATTTCAAATCTACTACCCAGGAAAACTCAACTTCTCACTATTTGCTAAGTAATTAAAATCCTCAGCTTGAGCATACATAAGGATAAATTAAGCACTTTTTGACTAAGATCAAGAAATATCCTTGTAAATTTAAAAATTCTGAAATGAAGAGAAAAATGAAGTCAGACTTGCCTATGATTAATTTTAAAACACAACTTCACAATTTATTTCTATGAAATTAAGTGAGTATAACCAAAAGGTCATTGATGGCTCCAGATTGTAAAAAGGAACTGCCCAAATGCAGAGAGATTTTTACAAACACCTACCCCTATGAAAACCTTCTCACCCCACCCCATCTGTGCATCTGTGTCTGTCTTCTAAACTGGAGTTTTACCCAAGTGAAATGAGGTCTACAGGAAGCAAACTGCCCTCAATCTCAGAATAATGAGTACCCTGGCATGGGTAAGAGCACAGATTTTGGTCTATAATGGCCATAGAATTTTAGCTTGTTCACTTGGATAACTTTACCTCTTTAAGATTGATTTCTTTCTTACCTATAAAGTGGGGATACTTATATCCATTAGAAAAGGATGCTTCAATAATTAATTGTCTGATACATATAAAGTGACAACCCATAGAAAGCAAGGACATTGGGCCAGATACAATATATGTTTTAAATCCATTAATAGGTCCTAGGAGTATGGGTCATAATGGGTTAAACAGAGGGCCTGAGTTCCTAAGTACTCAATTCCAGCAGCTGACAACTCCACCTTTTCACCCCAAATGCTACTTTTATTTTCGATTCAATGACTTACTGCCCAGGGGACGCAAGTCTGGCCTCAAGTTTCTTATTCTACCACATTTCAGCTTCTCATGCTAGTTGTAATGCTGCACATGTGTGTATTGTATACTCCTGCTCTCTTCTGCTTCTAGTCTGCCACTGCCCAAGACTCTGGTAGCAATTGAGTTCGTAGGAGCTTTACTGCCCATCAGAGAGAAGAACAACCGCACAGCGCCCATCAGAGCTTGTAAAGGTGAATGTGCAGAGTCATGCACACTCAGAGGAGACTAACCCAGTTCAAAGCAGAGAAGGTTCAGAGAATTTTTCTTAGAGGAAGCAAGAAATATACTGGTCTTGAATGTTACATGTGGGAAAAGATGGACCCAGTGTCTCTGGGAAGAAAATGATAGGATGAGGACATGAGGTACATCACAGGACTATAGGAGGTGAAGGTGGTCATAAGGGAAGGGGCACAAATATCTCAGTTTCCCAGTGTGTTTGTTTCCTGTAGGCTTAGGGACACAACACATTGAGTGCCATTTAAACATTAACTCAAATTCCACCTTTATTCATGGAATCATTTATCTTACTGCATCTGTCACAGGCAGATACAGTCTCTCAATTTTGCATTCTCATAGCACAAGGAAGGCCCCCACAATTTGGATCACTGTTTTGTGTTAGAGTACCCCTCAATAAATTGTGTGTTTTACTCTCACTCACTGATACCTCCACCTTCTTAGGAACCTCCTGAGAACCACCAGCGCTGAGTACTTAGCAGAGTCTGGGACAGGACAGGCAGTTCCTGATGGATTTTATGGTGAAAGAGCATGGACCACACTTGCCTGTTATTCCCTGGAAACAGCACTGAACAAAGGCAAGAAGAATGCTTTGTAGAGAAGCCCCTCTGCTGACCTGGGGCCTGGATGAGGCAACTCTGCATCAAAAATATCGGCCTCACTTTCATTCTTTGTGAAATGGTGCATAACAGTATATTTATTTAAACTTACAACAGATTGCAGTACAACAATGATGTAATAAGAAAGCTTCTGTCAAAAAGGATGTGTGCGCACGTGTGCGCGTGCACACACACAATATTTATTATTTTGTTGATATTTTCCCCATCCTGCTCCATTTTATGACCTCACAGTATGGTGGTATTGTCCACAAAATCCTTCATGAAACCATGAATTTTTCAGTCAAGTTGTGGGTTTCAGAAACTTCCTTTCTCCAGTAACTGTACTATTGAATTTTTATCACCATCCATCACAATTGATCTGATCTGCATACCTTATCACCAAGGTCTGGCTGGGCTAGTGATGAAATGTCTTGATGACATAGGTCACTGTGAAGGCAATACATCTACATGTTGAGAAACAACAACAAAATCACTGTTGGAACCAAAGAGACCAGTGTTTCATTTCAAGTTTGCTACTTAAGTAGAGACTTGAAGCTGGGAGACTGGAAGCATTTCTTGATTTCAACCAAGCTTTAGTTCTCCTCTCTGTGCAATGGGACATACAGAAAGCTACCTCACAAAATCTTTGTAAGAACTGCAAAAGCTCACATCTGGAAGTGAAAATTCTATTAGTAGTGCAAAAGAATTAGGGTTTCAATCATGGTATGAAGACATTCTGTCCAGGATTGGGGTTCCAGAGAAGTCACATCATGGTAATAATTCTCATTTTTCAAATGAGGAAATCTTGGCACAGAGATGAAAAATTATGCAGTGAGCAAGTGAGTGATAGAGGCAGAAATCACCCCGACCCCGTGTTAATCAGATTAGTGTCCTGAGTGTGCTGAGCTCTTTTGTGAGTGCTGCCCCTCTGCCTATTAAGCTCCCGTGCTCCACTTCACTTATAGTTTGGATCTGGAATGTCTTCCCTAAAGGTTCAGTTTCTGGTCTGTGATGTTTTCAGGAGTGGGGCAAACTTTAAGAGATGGGACCTCATGGAAGGACGTTAGGTTGGTGGAGGTGTGCCCTTAAGTGGGATATTTAGTATTTGGGCCCTTCCTATCTCTCTCTTTGTTCCTCAGCCACCATGAGGTAAGCAGCTTTGTTCTATCATATGCTACAGCCAGAATGTGCAGCTTTACTACAGGCCCCAAACAACCATGGGACTGAAAGTTATGAAATAATGAGTCAATATGAACCTGTTCTCATTTAAGTTGATTTTCTCAGGTATTTTGTCACAGCTATGGAAACCTGGTTAACATGGCTCAATCAGATTCCATCCTTTTCCCTAAGAAGTTCCCCAACCCACATTAGTAACAGCTTCCCTCAAATCACGCTGCTATCTCATTCATAATTACACTCACATTGGCATTAGTTACTTGTTTCCTTATTTGTTTAGAGTCCAGCTACCCCAAATGCCAGTGCATCCATTTGGACATGTGCCAGATATGTATTATTCACTGCATTATTTCTAAGTCTAGCACTTGGTCCAGAAAGTTATATTGGCCCAAAACACTAAAGAAATAAGATAGTGACAGATTGTTGTACCTGTATACCAGACAATGCTACCTGAGCATCCTCTGACTTCCTACTACATCATCTTCTCCATCCTTTAGCACTGGCTGCCTCTTCACACTAAGAGGTATAATTTCCTTTGCAGGAGCATGCTCAACCACCTGAGCTGTGATCCCTATAGCCCTCAGACAAACTCCTTAGTGTAGTGAAGAGACATATCTTTATTGAGCACAGACCTCCCCATTGGAACAATGGAAACAGCTAAAAAGAACACTTTACATATCCAGAACATGGCCAACCACCCTGGAAATTTGCAATATTAATTAAATCACACATGAAATGCATCAGCCATCTCACAGATTGAGAAGTACAAGCTGAAGAAAGGTTTTGAAGAAGGATTAAATATTTCCCAAGTTGAATACTTAATACCTCTCCCAGACACAAGGGAAATACTCATCATCCCCAAATTCACTGGATAAAGCAAATTCAAAATGGTGATAATGAAGACCCATTTTCTTTTTGGTTGCTGTTGACCAAAAATTAAAAAAAAAAACATTGAATGCTGAGTTATTATGATCATTTGTCCTGATTATCTCATTTGGAATGTGATTTGCAGATGGGATCTGGTTTTGGACATCAAACTATTTGGAGTGTTTAAGATACTTAAAGTGTTTAAGATACTTAAGTATCTTGGTAGATTATTACCTTTTAAAAATGCAAAAAGAAAAAGGGAAAGGAAAGTGTGTTGGAAAGTACATAAAGGTTAAAGAATGGCTCTTACTGGCAGATGGAGAACATGGTACCATCTTGGAAGGCAGGGATAAGGGAACTCACAAAATAACTAACAAAACCAAATATAGCTTCTGTTTTCTCTGTCACAACTTCTTGTAAGACACACATGGGGATTTCTTTCTCTAGATTAAGTAATCCTTACCTCAGGGTATAAAAAGACTAATTAGTACATATCACTTCATTTAGTGTTCTTAACAACGCTGCAAGGTACTGATTTTTCATCCTTTAAAAAATGTGGAACCTGAAGCTCAGAAAGATTATGCACCTTGCCCAAAGGGATACACAAGGTAATGAGCTGTTTGACACTGAAACCATATATTTTTTTCTCATTAAAGAATGGATGGGGAGGGGCTGTCTAGGATTACATGAGAGGTAAAGGACTTGGCGCATTACGCACAGAACATGCAATGGAGAATAGTGTGTGTGTGTGTGTGTGTGTGTGTGTGTGTGTGTGAAACAAGATGTCTAAATAAAAGGTAAGTTGAAAGTCGAAAGAGGAGATTTCTCTTCCTTTACAGTTATTATGCATTTCCATGGGAACCTGCTCATCTGTATGCTCCTTCATGATAGGAAAAGTTCAATGGAGCAAGTGGCCTTTCCTGAGAGAACCTGGAAATGACATTACATGGTGGCTTATTTAAAGTTGGACCTCTCAGCCCCACTGTATCCACTGAGCTCAAAGCCTCTATCCTAGTTGACTTTTACAGTCTTGTTTCATTCATACATTATTGCCCTCAACAGGGCCAGAACTGGGAGTGCAACACAGGGTGTAGTGACACCTTCCATAGAGGTCCTGAATTTAAGCACTAAGCTGGAACTGCAAACCCACAATTCCATATTGGTAGGCAGCAAAGGAGCACTGTATACTGAGGCTGTCCAGAGGAGGGCTGCCAAGATAGACAGGTGGGGCAGCAGGTCACCACATCATCCAGGTGAAGGCAGTGCTTCTACAGAGTTCTGAAGGATAAGTGGAAATCTTGCAAATAAGGTCACAGGAAAGGATGCTACCAACAGAAAGATGGTGCCATGTGTTCAAAGCAAGGAGAAAAAAGAATGGAACTTCATGTTGAATTTGGGAGGCATCAGTCTTGCTGGAGCCGTGACCTAGAGGTATGCTCTTTGAACAAGCAGTATTAGTATGTCCTAAGAGCTTGATAGAAGTACAGGATCTGTTATACCAACAAACATCATAATTGTCAAGTTTTGGAACCAGCCCATGTGCACATCAACAGAAGAATGAATACAGCCAGCAAATGTGGTGTATAGACACAATGGAGTTTTTAATCACAAAGAATAAATTTATATCATTTGCTGGTAAATGGATGGAACTAGAGAACATCATCCTAAGTTTAATAAACCAGATTCAGAAAGTCAAGGGCTAATTTTTCCCCTCATATGCAGAAGATACAGAGTGAAAAATGAAATAAAAAGGGACTCACAAAAATAGAAGGGTGATCAATAGAATAGAGGTTAAGGGATCAAGGGGAAGACAGGAGAAAGAAAACATGGAGGAACCAGGTAATGAAATCAACCAAGTGTTGTGAGGTATTATATGAATATATCACAATGAATTGCTCTTTTATGTGTAATTATAATGCATCAAATAAAAAAATAATAAATACTAGGGAGAACAATAGAAAAGAGGAAGTAGCCCAGGGAGAGGGAGGAAAGGAGAAAAAGGGGAGGTGGTGGAGAATGAAATGGAGAAAATTATGTTATGTTAATGTACAAATATGTCACAGTAAACCCCACTATTACTTATAATTATAATGTATTAAAAACACAATAGAATAAAAAATTAAGTATAGGATATGGGAACTCATAACAGGCCAATGGTGATTCTGATACTCATGAAGGTCTGAGAACTTCTACACTGAAGCCTAAGAATGTCAGAGGCTGCGAGGAACCCACAAAGTCAGGAATGCTATTAAAAGTAAAATCAGGACTGGTAGTGTAGCTCCGTGGTACAGCCCTTGTCTAGCATGCATGAGGCTCTGGGTTCAATCTGCTGTAACAAAATAAAATCATATGGGTTTTAATGTAACATTGAAGTTAATAAAATGTTCTTGAAGCATTTAAAGTAGGGACACTGCATGGTCAGTTTTAATTTTTGTAAAGAGTTGTTTCTTGGTAAACTCATCTAATTACTTGCACAGTTAGCCACGGTTCTGATCCGGGCTTTTTATCCTGCCCTTTCTCTGTGGAATTATCTAGCTCTGTTGTTTGTAGTCAAGGTAATGAAATCCTAATTTGGGCCTTATGGAAGTTTTTTTTTTTTTTTTTTTTCCTACCATTAATACATGATGACTATTCTTCAGAATTCTTTATTTCATCTACAGTGCCAGTGACCCAGAGCACAGCTGTTTGATATTTTTTTCCTGGAGTAGACAGTCTCTCCCTCTTTCTGAAAATTGATTTTTAAGATCTCATCATTGTGAACTCAATTCTATTCAATTGGTGGTTTATTAAGTTGATGATGCATTGGCAGATTTCTCTAGAATATGAAGAATAGGTCAATTGTGGGTCCAGCAGTCCCCAGGATAAGCGCAGTTCCTGCATCTCAATGGCCGCTCCATTTAGGTCAAGATAAATCCAGCATACTCTTGCCACCCTCCCAGCAGAATAGAGAAATGTCAGCGCTGGCCAGATTTCCCACTGGGCCTATAATTGCTGACCCAGCTGTCACGGCTTGTTTTCTGGGAAAGACAGAGTTCTGGAGGCAAATTCTGGCATATTTGATGGATGTTGGTAGCTTGTCATCAAACTAGCTAAAAAAAAAAAAAAAAAAAAAAAAGTCTGTACTGAAGAAAATATTCCAAGCTCAAATCCCCCAGTGAGCTGAGAAGACTCCTGTGTGGACCTGAGAGAAGGAGTCTGTTTTCTCATCTGCTGGAAACCCAAGCTCCAAGTTGACAGGAGAAACTATCGATTCTCTCTGAGACAATTAGTCCCACTCGGACTGTTTGGTTGTTCCCAGTAAACAGGATTTTCAATACAATTACATTTTGAAGCTTTTCTCATGATACATTATATAAGAAAAAATGATTATTATTCAGACCATAGGCTTCCACCCAAGGCTCAAGGGCTTTGGCTAGCGATCCACAAACCACAACAGTCAGCTCAAATTTGCACACATTCCCCTACCAATTCTGTGATTTTTCCAGGTCTTGTCAGAAACTGTGATAACCTCAGATGAACTATAAACAGGATATAAGTTTCCAAGTCAACTGTAACCACTTCTAAGAATAGTCGTTCTCACAAATTTTCTGACATTCCTATGCATAACGGCAGGTGAAAAACAGAATGGGCCTCAAGAAGACAACAGAAAAAAAACAAAACTCAAAGATTAAATTTTAAAAATCTTAATCCTCACCTTAGTAGATGTACTTTTTTTAATAACTTTTAAAAATATTTTTTTTTAGTTGTAGTTGGACAGGATATCTTTATTTATTTATCTTATGTGGAGCTGAGGATTGAACCCAGCACCTTGCACATGCTAGGTGAGCGCTCTACCTCTGAGCCACAATCCCAGCCCCAGAAGATGTACTTTTTATTTCTGCTGCCGGACTCGTCTTCTTACAAAGTTAGGTTTCTTTTAAATGCATAGATATCTGTGAGCATTCTTAAAATGTATAATTTATTTGAACTTTTCACTACTCTCATAATGTATTCAGTTTTTCATTCATTCATACTTGGAGTCTGTTGGTGGGTATAAGGCACATCTTGTATTCATTTTGGTCACTGTGCTCTCAGATGCCAAGATCAGAAAGACATAGGCCATGTCGTCTAGGCAATCATGCATGTGAACATCAACATACATGAATCCCCGTGGCAGAGTAGAATGTAATAAAGGGAAGTGTTATTATGGTCCCCACATCCCATTTCCTAAACAGTGCCTTGTGGAGTGAAAAGGGAGGTGTAAATAGCTAAACAGGAACAGCAAGCATGAAGATGCACTTAGTGCAGAAAATCTGGAAAAAAGTATGGTCACCTCAAGTGACAGGTGCAGGGTGGGCAGTTAAGTGAGAAGTCAGTGGTCAACCCCATTAAGAGGTAGATGTGATAACTAATGAGCTCATTAAGGGAATAATGTTGCAGAGATCTTATTCACACCTTCACAGAAGGCAAAGGCTGATTGCAGGCAGCCAACCCTTGTGACAACAGCGTAGGTAGATTATCAGATACTTCCCTTGGTTCCTTCAGCATTTAGGGGTCTTCAGATGCTACACACAGCTAGCTGCTCCCTGGAAGAGTCCTTATTCAGTGAAAAATTAGAAATGAGAGCTGCTATTTTTCTGTTTAACACTGGTTGGTACTTTTTCTATAGAAAGATTGTTATGAGTGGGGGAAATCAAGCACTCTTTGTCCACACTTCTACCTGGGCACAATCTAAGGAACTTGGAGTTGGAGGACAACATGGAGTGATGAAAAATCACTGCAGTGACTACTTCAGTAGTGAGTTAAGTGTGAAACAAACTGTCAGAGGCCTTGACATTCAATGGGAAAACCACTGTTGCAGGAAGAGGTTGATCTGTTAGGTCATTTCCACTTTTAAGGTTTTCATTAATGTTGCCACCATTAGCATGTGGGTCCTGGCAATCAGAGATATTGTTAGTCAAATCACACACTAGGACACTGGGCATTAATTCTTCAGGAAAAATTGTTCCCTGTCCTCCCTACAACATATTCACCTACCAAAGGTGGTTTGCTCAGACTCCACATCTGTGAGCATTTATTTGGCTCTTATGGCTTCTGAAAATCAGAATTCCTAAAGGGCAAAAATGATCTTATTCATTTCTATATCCCCATAGCCCAGCAGACAGGAGCTAGTGTTGATGAGTGTTTGATGGAGCTTTCAGAGCCTCAATTAGAAATGTTATGAAGAAGTCATTCATTTAGGATAGAAGATCACAGTCATTTTTGTTTGCTGTGTTTATGTTGCATATAGATATGCAAATTATTATCATCGAATATATTTTTTCACTCGTGGATTAAAAGCAGACTCCATTCACTGACTGACCTAATTTTAAGATGTTTCTAGATTTCAGTTTTCTCATCTCTAGAGTGAAAAAAATAGTAATGAATTATCTTGGCGGTGTTTTCAGCTCAAAAACACCAGGATTCTGAAGGTGGGATTCAGAGCTTCCATGAACCTGGAAGCCCCAGACCAGGTCCAGGGCAGGAACAGCTGTAAGCTGGAATTTCCGAGGTTCCCAGTGATAGGGCCATTTGGGCCTTAGCCCATCAGTGATGAAATTTACAACTTGTTAGCTTCTACCTGGTGTGACAAATGAAAGCAAATGATAAGAACAACAATGAGGAGGTCAGCGGAAGCAGAGATGACAGGGAAATTTATTTGAGGAAAGAAAGTATGGCTTCAGCTGTGAGGGTGATAAATTTTGGATGATGTTACTTGGCAGTAATTAACCAAATAGGAGAAAGGTATTATATAGAAAGGAAGCAACCTGAGGAATAAAATGATGGTTGTAGTTCTTCATGAGACTGGGAAGCCTGACAGATCATTATACTTTATCAAAATTCATAATGATTTTTAAAATTAATTAGCTTCCTGCACATAAAGAAATTCAAACAGAAGACCCCAGAGAAAACTTAATGTAGCCTGCAGTCTCCAGATGGCTGGATTGAAGGTATTGAAACCCTTCAGGACCAGGTATGTAAGAAAGCTGACCTCCTTTCTTGCAAGTACAGGGGAGATGTGATCCTAAATAAGGAGGCAGCAAATGAAGGAAAGTTTAGCCAAAATAACTAAGGCAGAAATAATTTTTGAGTGCTTTATCATATTCCAGGCACTATAAGCAATTAGATGCATGAAACAAACACTATTATTACCTCTTTTTTATGAGTAAAGGAATCTGAGGTTCACAGAAGACCCACGATTGCCTAAGATTACATAGCTAGTAGGTCCTAAAACCAAGTTGCTATCTCTGATAGTTTGAGTCCAGTGCCCATGCATTTATCATCGAATTACCATGCATTTAGAAGTTCAGATTTCACTGAAAATTCTAATGATTAGAAATCAGAGATATGAAAATGATAATTCAGGCTAAGAATTAGCTGACTATCACAGTTACATAAAAAAGTAAGTTCAAGACAATAATTTCAAATTCTGACTCCTCATTCTAACTACCTAGCACCAACAAAAATGTGTCGGGGGTCCTACCCAGAGATTATGATCTGGTCAGAGCAGACAGAGTAGGTATTTTTAAAGATAAATTCTCAGATGATTCCTATGCAAAATTAGGTCTGAGAAGTCAGATAAGGGATGTAGGAGTGGAGATTTGTGAGCCCAGGAGTTGTTGGTGCTGGAAATAACTTTATCCCTAGAGCATCTTAGCTGCATAAGCTCAAAAATTGTAGGCTGCTGACTTTGATTTTTGTGAATAAAATAATAGTAATCTGCGTATGAAAAGATTGATTATGGTTTATTTCCGCCAACAAAATTTTCCCATGTCTTGGGATACTTTCTGATACTAATGCTTAAGCATAAAAGGGCATGGAAGAAAGCTCAAGAACATAAGAAAAATAGAGCACTGGTTAAGACCCTGGCTCAGAGGGAGTCTACATGTAGTATGAATATTGAGGAAATTGATTATTCAAAAAAATCATTTACTATTGATAGAAATTACTCTTAATCTGTGCTGAATGCTGGTACTTGGCCTTACTGGAGTTCATTACTTGGTAGGTGATACAGGTAATTCACAACAAAATATACATATAAATAGCTATTTAAAAGAGATGATAGATAGATGGATAAATAGGAAGATAATAGATGTAGTTAGGTCATCTAGATAGATAATGGATAAATATAATTAGGTCATATACATTGGGTGATCAATGCTGTGAAAAGAATAGTAATGTTTTAAGTTAGAAACACTATGAAAAACAGAGTAATCTGATTTAAATTTAAATCAATTGACATCTTCCTGAGAAACTGATATTAAAACTGAGGTTAATTAAGCAATGAGTCAAGGAAAGGAGAGGGCACCTTCCAGGCAGAGGGAGAAGTCTAGGCAGGGATCTGAGACAGGAGAGCACTTGACATGAGAGAGCAGAGCAGATGGCCAGTGGGGCTAAAGTCCAGATGAGAGCAGGCACTGCTGGGTGGTGAGGCCTGTGAAGTAGTTAGATACCTGCAGGACCCAGGCTTCACGCATGGAACTTTGAATTTTTCCTAAGTGTGGTCAGAAGTCATTGAAAGGTTTTTAGTAGGTAGGAGCTCAACTCAGTGTTTTATGATGATCCTTTCGGCTGTAGCAGGATAATGGACTGAAAGAGGGAATGATTGAAAGGGCATCGCTAAGTGAAAATTGAGTAGATAGAAGACAGAACTGCACTAGGCTAGTGACTGTGAAGATAAAGAAAGGGACAAATTTGTGATGATTGGGATAGTAACACTGATAAAACTTGCTGATAGATTTGCTGTAGGAAGTGAGAGCGAGAAAAGCTTTCAAGAAAGACTCCCAGTTTATAGAAATGAGGGACTGGGGGTGGGGAGTGGGGCGAGGGATATAAAAAAGACAAAATGTTACTGTCTGTCCAAGTCGACTGGGTTTTTAATGGCATTTATTAAATTCTAGCTATTGGTGATGTAATCAAACAGATATCAATCAGGCAAATGGATATGTAATTTTTAGAGCTCAGAAGAAGTATTTGGCTTAGGATGCAAGTTGCTTAACTTTTCTAAAAGCCATTTGACCTTGGTAAATTTTAGTTTCCTTTTCTAAAATATATAAAAATTGGGATTAATACCTTGGCAGAGTGCTATTAGGTGTGGGATGTGTGTTACAAAATGTCATGCAAAATATGAGGGAATGTTGATCATGATGGCAGCATTTTTAATAAATGGCTAATTTAATGAAGGAGAAGTTGCCAACAGTTGGGAAAATATTAGCTCTCTCCCCCAGGAAGTATTTTGTTAATGTCTTCTCAGTATAGTTCTCCTCGTTTCCCCGGTATCTTCTCTTGTAGTGTCTACATGAGATGTATTTGCTCACACAATAGTATATTGACATCTTTATTTTTAGTGTAAATCTTTCATTTCCCAACTCACAATTTGGTAGAAAGTATGTCCTTTTTTTTTTTTTTTTAATTTGGTTCATCAGGATGAGCAAGTTTGACAATCAGTCTGTAAACAGAAGTGATGATTAAAGATCATCATTGTGATAAAGTAAGTCTTCAACATTTCTTTTGAGCAAATAGTGAGTCTGGTCATCAGACATCCATACATGGAAGATGTCTAATAGCCAAAACGAACTTGAAATTCAGCAATAAAAGGTTGTAACTTACTCAGAATCTGTCAGGATGGTAAAAATCACTTCCTTTGAATTATTTTCTACATGTAATTATTCAGTAAACTTCATGCGAGAAAACAATTTTTGGTCATGTGAAATGCAGTGGGAAATACCATTCTTTTCCATTCTTAGGCAAGGACAGAACCTACATTTGGCAGGAAGCTGCAAACTCAGAGCCTAGGACAAACCAAATAAAAATAATAGCAAAGACATTGATGTAAGTCTCAGAGTGGGTCCTTGTTTGCTGGGGGCTATGGTTAATGTTTCCCAAAATGGCAACAAATAGTGGCAATAGAGGATTTCTTCTAGGAGTGTGTGCTGACATTTGTACAAATATCTTCCAACATGAACTATGTTGGATACTCTGCTAAGTGCTTGATATATAACAACTCAAATTATCATAGAAGTCTTAAAATCATCACCATTGCCATCTACATAGGAGGAAACAGAGCTTCAAGTAATGGTTGGCTCATCATTTTTTAAAATTTACTTTTTATATATTTATGTTTAACTGATACTTAAAAACAAACTTTGTACATATTAATTAAATGCCATACAATATTTTCATATAGACCCTGTAATGTTTCAATTAGGGTAACCATATCTATCTCAGATTTTCATTTCTTTATAGAGAAAACATTGAAAAACCTTTTCTGTAGCTTTTTGAAATACAGAATGAAATATTCAGTTGTCACTGAAGTCTCATGTTTTTAAGAAGGGACCAGCTGATCAAGGTCGTGTTTGAATACACAAAAGGAATCTGTTGCTCTGGACTTCATTGTGACCTCTTAAAACAATGACCCTAGTGACATGAAAGAGGAAACCTCATTAAAGTTGAGCAAGTCATTCTGGCATTCTTGAGATGGGATAATCTCATCAAAGACAAAGAACTTTAAAGCATGAATTCTTAAGGAAAACAGATGTCTACATCTATCAGTAATGATTTTAAAATAAGCTATTTCAGCATTCACTTATGAGTTCCCAACAACCTCAAGTTGGGAATTGAATTTATAAATAAATTTAATCATTTATTTCAAAACCAGAATGAGATACATCAAGAAATCCATGTATAAGGAACATTGTGACCAACATATTTTAGCACCTATAAAATATGTTTATATACACATGCATATGAGATGGGAGGATGCCCATCAGAAAGATTTTTTAAAATTTTTAAGTTAGTAAAAAAGGCTGATCCTAGGTCCCAAAATAACTAATCACTTAGTAAATATTCACAGAATACATAGCAGGTGTCAAACCCTGGTTTGTGCCCAGAGAATAAAGAGGTAGGACATGATCCCAGTAGATTTTAAAATTTACTTTTTATTTATTTATATTTAACTGATACATATAAGCATAAACTTTGTACACATTTGTGAAATACCATATGATATTTTGATATGGGCCATGTAATATCTATAGAGACCAGACCAGATTGATGAGCAGGCAGAAGTACCAGGTAAGGCTCAGATCACAAGATCAGACCTAGATCATGGCCCAACACATGGAAATGGGGTCCATAATCAGATTCAGGAGTTAGGGAACTTAAACATAAGTGATATTTGACCTGAGTGGTGAATGATAACCAGGAGCCTTCCTGGGTAAGGTGAAGGATGATATTGCAAACAAGGCAGAGGCAGAAAGATAACATGAAATTGGGAAAGAAGCTCAGCATCATGACTACAGGATGAAAATTGAGTATGGGGTTTGCAGGAAAGGAAAGAGGGTGGAGTACGAAAGATATTGAGAAATATGGACTCTCCCAAAGGCCTTGAGGCCCTGAAGGGTTGAGCCTCTGCTCCTTGCAGAAAGATCTAGAAAACAGAGGGACTAGCAGAACAGCTACTGAAATGCAAGAGAGAAAAGATGAAGGACAAATCCAGGTAGGGATGGGTAGCTATGGCACGTGGCAAGTGGAATAACCAGGATTGACTGGGGATTTCAAATAAGCCCACAGCCATGGGATGCTTAAGGCAGGTTTAAAGAGAGTGAAACAAACAAAGTATCACAAAACAAAATGCAGGTCTCCATGTGGGACAGACTCTGCAGATGACTGAAGGCAATTAAACTCCTTACTTCCCAGTGGACTGACTTCCCCAATAAAGTGGGATGCTTTCCAAACTGGAGAGGGTAGAAATTCTTAGGGGGAAGTGGATGCCCAAAAGAGGTGGGAAAAGAGTAAGGGCTGTCGCTGGGTATCTATGACCCTACTCCTACAGACCAGGTGAATTCTATTTAAGCCATTGAAAGTGCAGACAAGGTGGGAAATGCAATCACAGAGAGAGGCAAGTATCTCAATTTCTCTTTCTCCCCACTGACTCTTGTGCACTGAGCATAACAAAGCCATGTGGTTGTCCTGCCTCCTCCCTGCCAACTCTCTTGCTACTGGGGCTCTATAATGCCAGGGAAGTGACTCTTTGAATTTTGAGACTCAGCTAATGGAAATGATGTTGTCTGACTCATTCTAACTCCAACAGTAATCCTTATTTTCTCCTCCTTGCCTCCCTTGCCCTCTTTATAAGTTTCTACAAAGCCCAAATCATCCATTATTACATGGATTTATTCACATGCTTGTTACCCAATACTACACTCTGAGCAATGCCAATCATTCTGCCAATCCTTACTGCAAGTATTCCACCTACTCAACACCAGGAGGGCTCTGGGATGCCTGGAAGGCACAGTTACTGCCTTAGTGAAGTTTAGGGTCAAGTCAGGGGAGGCAGACAAACAATTATACAATTAAGTGATAACATCCAATCATCAAATGTGCGTACAAAAAGTTCTTGTAAAAACGAACTAATGGGTCTGTTCTTCATTTCTCTAGAGCCTTGCATAATGCTTATATATCAAATGCTAAATAAATAAATAGAACTCAGTGAAGAAATGAGCAAGTGAATAAATAAATTAATGAAAATTCTGATTTTTCCAAAATGATAAAAATTTATGACTTATGAAATTATAGAGCTATAAATCCCTATCAACCTTTAGCAACATATGCATAGATTTCAAGGAAAAGATTTAAAAGTCTATAGAAATAAAATTAATTCCTTAGAAAATACAGTGAGTGGGCTCACTAACAACAGGAACTTGGGTACCTAAGTGGAGAGAATGGGCTGGACTGATATATGCACCTGTCCATTCAAAAGATGTTTATTAAATATTTGTGCCTATTAAGTACTGGCAATTAATAGACAAGCTGCTTTATCTCATGGTACCTGACTTATGTTCTAGGGCAAGGACTTGGGGAGACACACAACAGACAACCAAGGAAAAACTAGTGAGGTTCCTAATTGTGGTACTATAAAGTAAATAGTCACATCATAGAACCATGATTTAATTGAAGGGTATCCAGGAAGTAGGGCAGGTGACATTAGAGAGAAAGCCAGGGTGGACTTCTTGGAGGAAGTGACATTAGAATTATGCTCTGTGCGTAGGGAACAGAAAGTGGAAAGATTCTGAGGTAGTGAAATACTAGTATGTTTTAGAAACAGTAAAAAGATCCACTTGGCCAGAAAGCAGTAAAAGAAAGCTAAAGAGGTAGGAGAGGAAAATTCCACGGGAATTTTACTTGCTAGTAAGGAGGCTCAGTTTTTTAAGTGCATCAGGCAGCGATATGGCACCATTTTACTTCTTATTAAAAGATCACTAATAGTGATTATGCAAAAATGGGTTTGAGAGATTGGGGTGGAAAACCCGAGATCCTTCAGTTGAATACAGAAGAGAGCCTTCTGGAAGTACATGGGCTTAGAACATGTTTTGTAAAAAGCAACTATCAGAGCTGCTGTGATCTATAGAGAAGCTGGTAAGACTAGAAATTATGGGAAAGAAGGAAGCAAGGGGGATACCCAGGGTTTTGCTAAAGGAACAGGGTCTAATGGTTCCATTTACTGTGATAGAGGGGTGTGAAGGAGTGGGTCCTGAGGCTATTAGTAATCAGAGTTACATTTTTACTATACTAATTTGGGACATTGATTATAGTTTCAAGTGGAGATATCAAGTAGGCAATTGCATATATTAATTCCGGAGGTCATATGTACAGGATACAGATGTGAAGATGACTAGCATGCAGATGGTGTTTAAATTTAAGAAACGATAAATCCAGCTAGCCATGGGATGTAGATGGAAAAAAAAAAAAAAAGAAAAAGAAGGCCTGAGACTAAGACCTGAGATAAAATAGGGATAGCAAGTGACAAGGAGAAAAAAAAAAAACCACATTTTTTTTTTTTTATAAAAAATGGAAATACTTATTTGAACCAAATACTAGGACAGATTGAGTGAGGTAAGAAAAGTCAAGTGTCTATTGGATTTGGCTGTGTGACAGTCAGTGGTATGTGCCTAGGGAAAAGAAAGTGGAAAGATCCTGAGGTAGTAAAATACTAGTATATTTTAGAAGCACCAAGAAGATCTTGAATGGAGTCAAATCTCTAAAGTATTCTGCATGGTCAAGGTTCATCAAGAGAAACATAACCTATAGGATGCTCACATAAATTATGGGATTTATTGCAAAGAGCTGCTTAGGTAATACTAAGGCTGACTAAGCAAATGCAAATTCCACTGGGCAGGCCACCAGAAGGACAGGCTGGAAACTCTTTTCAGGAGTGGCAGATGCTGTCCACAGATGGAATTTCTTGTTCCTCAGGGAAATCTCAATTCTGCTTCAGGAAACTTTCACCTGATTGAATCATGCCTACCCAGATTATCTAGAAACATCTTCTTAAAGTCAAATAGTTATAGACATCAACCACATCACAGCAACATTAACAAAGGTGTTTGGTTGAATAACTAAACTGTGACCTGACCACCCTGACACATTCAACTGACACTCAAATGTCTAAAGATTGATTGGAATGAGTTCCAGCTTATCTCATTGGAATGAGACAAGCAGGTAGAGAAAGCAACTAAAGCCAAGTTTTAAAGAGAAACCATTCTGAGCACAGGAGGTGAGGAGAGAAGGAGAGGTAGCTCTCAAGTTGGGTCCTAGGATTTTTATTACAATTGATTTAATTGGTAGTGTATACAGCAAGGCTTTATGTTTACATGAATAATCCACAGAAACAGGGATAAAATCATGCTGAAAAGGATGGATTGGACCCAGAAGATATGCCAAGGCTTGGTTTCAGACAGACACTCAGGTATGTGTTCTTCACCTGCTCTGCCAAGAATATGTACTGGTGGTTGAAGATTACAAGGTGCCAGTATTGGGTGCACAGCAGAGCAGTCATGCTGTGTCTAATAAAACCCCATAGTGGGTACATGACATTGCTGGTCATGTGTACCTGAAGGCAATTCATTCCCTTAGAGGACATGCTAGAGATAGAGTGGACATGGAGAGATGGAGAGTGGGACCCAACTTCAGGGTTCTCAGCCTGCTCTACAACTGGGCTCTAGCACATCTGTGAACCTCTACTACTCAAAATGTACATAGGGTCTTTAACTGAGCAGAAGCTCTTTTGTTGCCATCACCTTCTTACCGGAATCTATCACCAGAAAAAATCTAAATGTGCCGCTGGAAGATGTCTTTCAATCCAAAAGTCTATGACTTTATATTAGAACTGCTGTTCATCCTGTGTGAGCATACAGTGTGAGTGAACAATGGTGTGAAAAATGAGGACAAATGGCCCCACGGGAGAAAGATAAAGAATGAGGACATGTAAGAGAGTAATAAGATTATTAGGACAAAGCAGATGGTTGGCAAAATAATATGAATGAGCTTTTTCTAGGCTGATTTTTTTTAAACACAAAAACATATGTATTTTAAAAAGAAAAGAAAACCGCTCAGGAGGAGCAACTTGTTATCAAAAGAACCTGGAGGGGCTGGCGTTGCAGCTCAGTGGTACAGTGCTTGCCTAGCACGTGTGCATCACTGGTTCTGATCCTCAGCATCACATAAAAATAAATAAATAAAATATTGTCTCCATCTATAATTAAAAAAAAATAGAATCTAAAATGCCAGAGGCTAGAGGAGGAGTGGAGAGTCCTTCCTAGGTTTAATGCTTTGTTGATGCTTCTGTTCTATATCATATTCTTCCTGAAAGTGCTTGTTTAAGATAAATATAATAATTTCACCAACAAATCTCTGTGAAGAACATTTACTTTTAGTAGACACACCTTATATCCATAGTTTACTGAAGAACTAACATTTGCTATTGTATGGAGGGGAGGTACTAGGAATTGTACCCATGGGTACTCTAACAAAAAGCTACTTTCCAAGTGTTTTTAATTTTGTATATTGAGACACAGGGTCTTGCTAAGTTGCCAAGGCTGGCCTTGAACTTGTAATCCTGCAGCCTCAGTCACCGGAGCTGCTAGAATTACAGGCTTATGTCAATGTTCCTGGATAACATTTGCTTTTTGAGCACTCATTGCCAGGTGAGTCAATTTAGTGTGTATAGGACAGAACCAGGGAAGCGAGTTTTTCTGGAGCATTTCAAATAATTCTGATGCTTGTGGCAAGGTGCTTCTTTTATGGAAAGTAATACAAGTAGGTCACATATCTGGCACTTTTACAATCAAAATGTGGACCCTCCTCTGGGCAATTCATTCTTCTAAAGTGAACACCATTTCTATCCATGTTTAAAGCCTTCCTTATATGCAAGATAGAGTTCGACTTTTGACTTCAGTACAAACCAGCTCACGGACCCATAGATGAATACCACTAACTCCAGGAGAGAAGCATTCCATGAGTTACTCCAGGTTGAAATTATCTTACCTCTTCTGAACATGTGAAGGAGATCTCCTTCCCTACTCTTGATGCTGGGGCAAGAGAAGACCTACATGATAACACACCAAACTTTTTCAGGGAAAGCAAGCTTACGTATTCCTTTGATTTCAAATGACAAATCTCAAGCACTCTTCACTTTGAACATTTTGTTCATCTTTTATTCTATTATTGACTCCAAGTTCCTTCAGCCTTACATAGAAGATTTTTTCTACTTCCGGTTTGAAGTACACATTTTCAATTATGCAAATATAAGGTAATTAAAGTCTGGAAGTAACCTTAAAATTAAGTAATTGTCATTGTCAATGTAGACACTGATTTTCTGTGGACGATTTCGCTCAAACACATAGCAGTGTTAGTTGGTTTGCTGGTACTTACTATAGGAGCATCCGTAGACCTCCACCCTCATGCCAATCTTTCCATTTGGATTCCATTCCAGGGGCACAAAGCGAATGAAGCGGGCCCTCACTGAGTGCAATAGCTTGTGGTGCACTACACTGTCAGCATTCATGTTTCCTGCAAACGTCTGTGGGGAGAAAGGAGATCCAGTGAGGTCCAAAATACCAGCAAACATCAACAGAAATCCAAGTTACACCACAGTTAGTCAGCATTTTATCACTGTGACCAGAAAAATTGATAAGAACAACTTGGAAGAAGAACATTTTATTTTAGCTCATGTTTCAGAGGTTTAGTCCATAGATACCCAAGTCCAGTACTCTAGACATGAGATGAGGCAGAAGATCATGGTGGAAAGTTGTGGTGGAGGAAAGCTGTCAGCTCATGGCCACCCAGAAGCAGAGCTATGAGTGAGTGGAGAGCAGGAGCTGCAGGGAAGGTGCACCTTGCCAGGCAGACCCCAGTGACCCACTTCCTCCAGCCACGCCTTACCTGCCTACATTCACCACCCAATCAATCCATTAAAGTAGGATGACATGACTAGGTTACAGCTTCTGTAATCTACTGGTTTTATCTCTGAATATTTCTGCATTAATACAGAAGCACTTGGGGGATACCTCATATCTATACCATAACATTTACCAATTCTTTCAGGAAAGAAATCCTCTACTTCTCTGATATTCATCTGACTTGGGTAACAATGTTGCATCATGTGTTGTATTTTTTCAGAAACATCTTTAAGAAATTCCTCCACCCAACTCTCATGTGCAGCCAAATTTTATGAATAAAGCAATCCTAGCAAGTTGTAAGACATAAAGCCTAAAATATTTATGAAGTTAATAAAATAATGAAATACATACATTCCTAATGTTCATAATCACTATGACCTGGGAGACACCATACAATCTCCTCTTGAAAGGAAAAGCTTTGAATTAAAGCAATTGTTACCATTATTTGATACCAATCACTTTGTTAAGCACTTTCCATTACCATTATCACCACTTTACAGATAAAAAATAACTGGAATCTACAAAGTGAAAGGGGGAAGGGAAAAAAAATCTTCAAATCACCCAACTGACTAGTAATTGGTCTGAGATTCAATTCCAAGGCTGTCCTTTTCCAAATCTCATGTGGTTTCTACAGCCCCTGCTCTTCAACTCTCCCATTGTTAATTGCTACAGCAGGGAGACATCACAACTCAGATTTATGTGCAGTTTAACTTCACATTTCTTGGAGCAGTTTAAGTGAAAACACACAGCATAGTAACTACTTGATCCACTAACAGTGTGCCTCATAACCTTCATTTGATGAAGATTACTAGAATTTATTTTTTCTACAGATCAGATTCAAAGTTGTTACACCTCATCTATTTTTTTTTAAACTGGGGTCAAATGTACATAACAAAAATTTACCATTTTAACTATTTGAAAGTGTGCATTCCAGTGCATTAGGCACATTCACATTGCTGGGCAAACATGACCACTGACCATTCTCAGGATATTTTCGTCATCTCAATCCTACCTCATCACTAGGACAGGATATTGACTGGCATACCAATGTGCTTGCTTTATTGTAAAGCAATCCTCTGTCTTCAGCCTCAAGGATTTATAGATAAAACCAGGTGTAGTGGTATATGCCTGTGGACCCAGCTACAAGGGAGGCTGAGGCAAAAAGACCTCAAGCTTGGGGCCAGTCTCCATAAGTAAGTGAGATGCTAACTCAAAATAAATAACTAACTAAATAAAGGGCTGGGAATGTAGTTCAGTAGTAAAGCACCATTGGACTCAATTCCCAATTTGGACAAAAAAAAAAAAAAGAATTACAGATAAAATCTGCTTCTTCATGTACAATTAATATCAACCCCCAAGGGGAAAAAAAAGGAAGAAAAGAAAAAGACTTTTATTTTTTTCTTTCTCAAATGCCAAAGTGAACACCCATTAACAGGATCTTGTGTATTTAATGGAACCCATTTTCAAAGACTCCATTCTTGACCTTGTATTTTTAAAGCACCTGTGACTTAGAGTATCTTGAACAATCTCTGACATTTCTACTACCCACAAAATGCCAACTTGCTCTGACACTAGGCAATTGACATAATTACCATTATGTATAAAAAGGTGGCTTAGAAAGAAGAAAGAAGCTTATTTTCTCTTATTCTACTACTCAAGCAGCACAATTATTGTTTAAAAAGATAATGACTTAGGGGCTGGGGTTTTGGCTCAGAGGCAGAGCGCTCACCTAGCATGTTCGAGGCACTGGGTTCGATCCTCAGCACCACATAAAAATAAATAAATAAAATAAAGTTATTGTGTCTGACTACAACTGAAAAAATATTTAAGAAAAAAAAAAGAGAGAGAGAATGACTTATTGGAAAGAAATTCCTTGAGTTTCAAGTCCAACATTCATCCCACATGCTTGTCAATGATTTGGTCATTTTATCTTATGTAAGAAAGAATGATTTTGTTAGGCAGGATTGATCTTCCACAGGTCCTGCTTCCAACTTTAGCAATGAACACATGCATGATGATGTCTTTCTTGCCTTACACACCTAGAAAGAAATCTTCCCTGTAGAGTGTCATTTTAAATTTGTATATATTTAAACTCTTTGATATGTGTGGGTGAAGGAAGGGAACTAGTTTCTGGTGATTTCTCATTGCTTCCAACAGAATGCAGGTAGTTTGAATTTCTCTACAACCTAATGGGAGAGTATCTCATTCAGCATTCTGGATTCTGATTGCATAACTTTAAAAGGTTGAGTTTTATGATGTAGGAATACTTTATTTGAGTTTACCCCTTATATATGGTGTGCTTTAAGGAGAGTGGATCCTAGATTCTCAGTCAAAGGAGGTCGTGTTCTGGCATGACTATGTGACATTGGGCAAGCAACTTAATCTTTCTATGACTCACTGTGTCACAGTCTTATGACTGCAGACTCATAGTCACAAAGTCTTCCTGTCTTCAAGTTATGTCCTTTGTAGTGTCACAGAAACTCAACTCCAAGCAGACACAAGGTCATACAGTACTGAGAATTCAAAGTTTGCAATGCATTATCCCCAGACCTTCCTGGAGTGAGAGCTTAAAATCACCTCTAAAGCCTTTGATGCTTGGGAGCAGACTGACTCTAAACAAAGCTACCACCAGTTCCGCACCAAATTCACTGGAGTGAGACCAAAGTACAGAGATTCTGATTAAACTCCAGGAATTATTTTACTTTATTCTCATTATCACTTCCATATATAAATTCAATCAATTCTGTACAACCAAATAATTGCCATGGCTACTGGCACAGACACCCTTTTCAAGGGTCTCCTTCAGTCCAGCCACTTGGTATGTTCTTTGCATCATTATTTCACCTCACTTATCATGGAGGAAGGTTTTTCACCAACCTTCCCACTAAAGAGATGCCTCATCACTCATGCACTCTTAAATTTTCTGAATTTGTGATACATCTTACAATTATGTCGTGAGATGATATCATGTCCCCACCTCACCAGGGAGGCCTCGGGACTAAAGAGGTTAAACGCATGAACACATTGCAAAATCAGGGCAGGTACTTGACATTTCCACTTCAGAACAATATTACCTACACTACTTCTCAGAAGTTTGTTCTGGTTTCCTTTTCCTCAGCTATACCTCATTTATTATGCTAATTTGAGCACAGGCCTGCACAGTTGTAATAACATACATATGATTGCTACTATTATTAAATAACATGCATATGGTACCTAACAAAGTAGTTCACTGACATTTTTTCCATACTAGGAATGGTAGCCAGTCCTCACTCAGGTTAAGCAGTGCTCTGCCACTGAGCTACTTCCCCAACATCAGTGGTTCATTAATCTCATCACTATGCAGCAAGAGTGTAGGAGCTTATCTTTCTTATCCCACTGTTAGAGAACTTAAGGCTGAGGGAAATTAAGTTCCTTGTAATTGTCACACAGCATAAAATTTGTTCATTGAGGAGAACCTCAGTCTCCCATATTCCCTTTCAGAGAACACTTCCACATTGGGTGTAAATATTATAACAGACACAAGCACATAAAAGGGAACCACAGGGGACACTTATCCACAACTACGAAAGGATATATAATAAGCAAAAGGAGATTGGCAGCATCACCCTTACGCTCTGTCCCCTTCAGATGTCATCCCTGGACATTGAAGTCCATTTTGGTCATGAATGGAAGAACCTGTGGAGATAACGAAGGTGCCGTGCCGATGCCTTTCACCGCATCTTGTTAGGCTGATGATGAAGTGGGCACACACTGTGAGGCCAAGATAGGCTTCATTCACACTGGACAGCAAAAGTTCTGCAATAGCAACCATTAGAGTCTCTCATTTGAATTCATCCACTGCACAGAATTCAGCCAACCCACCCTGATGACTTTGACTGGCAGCGAGATTACAAGCATCTAGGCGTCACCACGTAGATGCTATTAATTTGCCTAACTGCCGCCTATGCAAGAAATAACAAGTACAATTACCAAATTCCTCATCAATGATCTTGACAGGGACTACTGGAAATTCTCAGGGAGACTGTATTCTAAGTCTAGGTTTCTGCCAAACACACCTCTCTGCCTAGGGGTCATTTTAAGAGAAGCAGCAGTGGGGGAGAGAAAAAAAGATGAGCTTTGGGTGCTAATCCAAACAAACCTGCTGATCTCTGCTCTTCATCCTCAGCAAGGCAATTAGCCTGTAATTCACAGGTGATATGGATTGCATCTTGTTTCAGACTGCAATGTCTAACTCAGTGGATGGAACATGGTATTTCCATGTTAACATGGATTTTCCTTACCCAAACTGAATCCACTTAGTTGTTTCAAGATCAGTGAATTTACAGACCGTGTCTTAATATTGCTCATACTGTTATTAGAGACTTAATGAATGACTGAGAGCATATATAAACAGGTACATAACCAACTTTTCAGAATCTGTTTACTTATGAGCATATGCAAATGACATTGCCCTTGGGAAGTTCTTACCAATACAAGTAAGTCTTATGCCAGAGGTTGGGGTTCAAAGCCAGGTTTCAGTAAAAAAGATTGTGAATATCTCTGTGTAAGAAGGTATCCAAAAATAGTAGCCTATTCATACCCTCAAGGCCCATGCCAGTCACTTACCAATTAAACTTAAATTTTCTGAATGATGTTGAAAGAAAGACTGGAAGCTCAGAGCTAATTATAAATGTATTTTATTTTATTCAATGAGATACTTAATAACTCAAAGGGTAATTTACATGCAAACTAGAGAGTTAAAACTAAAAATCGATAAACTCAGTTAGGCATCAGTGTTTCAACTGATATTTAGGGGTATGTTCTGACAGGCTTTTTTCTTTCTTTCTTTTTAATTTTATAGTTCTGAGACTTGAATCCAAACCCTTGCTTGGCAAGTGCTTTATCGCTGAGCTACATCCTGAGCCAGACAGGTACTTACAGAAAGAAACTGAGAAAGGTAAATATAGGGCATTGACTATTATTAGTGGCTGAGAATGACCCTAAAATGTTGACTACATTAGGTTAAAGGAGAATTAAACTATTGTATTTTCTTTTTTCCCCCTAATTCTTCCTTGTTTGTAACACAGCATCTATTACAGGATCACAAGTCTGTATGTAGTATGTCTGCTTCCCATTTCATAGGAACTCTTATTTAATCGGGCTGAGAAACAACTCCGAACTTGATTGCTGTGTCAATGTCTTATTAGTTGTATCATAATGGTTGGCAAAGGAGGATGATTGATCCATAATGCTCCCACCCTGCCTCCTTTGCCTGGCTATGGCCTCCAGAGTAAAGGAAGAAGGCAAAGATTTGGGGCAGCAGTACAAACAGTCTCAACTAACAATGGTTCAACTTATAATTGTTCAACTTAAGATTTTTCAACCTTATAATAGCAGGAAACAATATGGATTTAGTTAGCAAAGTATTTCAAATTTTGACCTTTCCTGGGCCTCTGATGTGCAATATGATCTTTTCTCAGGAGTCTGGGCAGTGTCAGTTGGCTTCATCTCCCAGTGTGGCACAAAACTAAACAAGAGACATCCTATAGAGCACTATCCTATAGGATGAGGTGTATTCAAAGCATTTTCAATTTGTGATATTTTCAAACTGTACTGGCTTTATTGGGGATTTAACACCCCCTCTCCAATCCCACCCCCGTTAAACCAAGGAGCCCCTGTACAAAAACAATATGATCCCACATGATCCTAATCTCTAGCTGACCAGTACAATTGTAGAGGATGAAAAGTTTGAGGGCTCACAGTTTCAGGGGTCTCAAGCCATAGAAAGCTGGTTCCATTCCTCGAGGCTCAAGGTGAGGAACAACACCATGATGGAAAAGTGTGGCAGAGGGAAGCAGATGACTTGATGACCCGGAAGCAGAGAGAGTGCTCCACTGGCCAGAAACAAAATATATACCCCCAAACCACGCCCTCCATACACAGCTTCCTCTAGCCTCGCCCCACCTGCCTTCAATCACCAAATAATCCCATCAGGTGATTAGTTCACTGATTGATTTAGGGCTCTCATAATCCAGTCATTTCTCCTCTAAGCCTTCTTGCACTTTCTCACACATGAGCTTTTAGGAGACATCTCACATCCAACCATAACATCCATGTATTTCCTCCTCAGTCTTTGGTAGTGAAAATTCTTCCCACGGACCTTAGTGCTCCCTCAGTGCTGTCCCACAACCTTTATAACTCCTGAACTCTCATGAAGTAAGTGGCCACATTTTGCTTCTTGTTTTCTTGTTCGGATCTTAGCTGTCAGTCATCCTTCTGAAACCTGGTGTAGACCTTTCAGAAAATAATATCTGAAGTGATATCCTAAGATTAGCCACTTTATTATTACTTTACCCATGCAAAAATTATCTTGATGCAAGTCTTATCAGATATAAGGTCTCCAAACACACTGCTGTAACCCCATCCCTACTCACTCCAAAACATTCCTTTTCATTGACAGTGATAGGCTGTTATAGGACTAGCCAGAAGAAATTACATCAAAACATATAATGTTGTGGGTTATGGCTTCAATCAAGTGCCTTTCCTACTTCTAGGTACCAGTACCATTGGAATGATGAGCACCTGGCTCCAGACAGAGAAATCTGCCCATACAGGCAGCTCCCCATGGGCATGGAGCATCTCCATCTCTAAGCTCATTCCTCTCATCCAAGCAATTAACTTAATATCCTCATCATTCTCCAAGTTTGATGAACCAGTATGCTTCCCTGTAAAGTATTTGCATTTGCATTAGAACTTCTTCCTTCAATGACCTAAGTACAAGTAGAGTCCATTGAATGTCATGAGTCACAAACCAGGAAGGAACACTGACAAAGTTATTTTAAAGTAGAAGTTGAAGAGCCCTCAAGCCACCAGTGTCCTCTGCCTCCCTTCCTCCCTCCTTCTTCCATTCTTCCTTTTCTTTCCTTCTCTTCCCTCCCTTCCCTCCCCCCAACTCTCTTTCTTTCTTTGCCAAGATTCGAACCCAGGATTGCTTTAACACAGAGCCACATCACCAACCCTTTTTCATTTTTTTTTTTATTTTGAGATAGGGTCTCAATAAGTTGTTTAATGCCTCACTAAGCTGATGAGGTTAATTTTGAGCTTGTGATCTTCCTGCCTTAGCCTCTGGGAGTATAGTCATGCACTACCATGCCAGGCTGTTTCTGTCTTGTAAGAACCAATCACAATTTTTTTTTTTGGGGGGGAAGGAAACTTCTGAATTAAGTGGCTCAAAATTCTTTCAAGATCAATATGAACTTTATGTATACAAGTAGTCTTAAGGCTTCTGCTTGACAATTATTATAAGTATCTGGCTCACTTATTACCAGAAAATAAAGCAATCATTTCTATCAACCCAGAGCAAAATAGAAATGTGGTTTTACTGACCGCTAACTTGGATGATCCAAGTATACTAATTCTTGAAGACACTATGCATGTAACATAACTATTCATTAAGTAAATGAGTACATATATATGACACCAAACTCTTCCGCTGCTGTTGTTGTATTTGTTCTGAAGTCCTGGAATGTGTGTGGGACTTCTGCTGTGTTAAGTATAAGAGGTAATAAAGTGACTGTTGACAACCATGTCACATATTTATGTTTCCATCTCTGTGCCGAGAGCTATAACACCAGCATGTATGGCAGCTCCACCATATGGTGCGTGCCTGGGAAGACTGAAATACCCACTTAGCAAAATCCGACTTTTCACACTCCAGTAAAGCAAAGAGAAACAATACGTTTGCCCTTCTGAAAAAAATAAATACAAGGCTTTCTTCCCGATGAAGAAGGGAACTAACATATGAAAGTTGACAGGAGGTCTTGGCCTTCTACTGCAGGACCTGGTTTGAGAACAGAGAATGCAGCAAGGGTTAGGCCCAGACATAGAAAGAGAATAACTATTGTGTGGGGGGTAAAGCCTTGGGGCAAAGGGGAAAATGGAAAACAAGTTGGAAAGGCTGCCAAGCTTGTCAGCTCATTTCTGTGCCAGTGAGCATTGCAGTGACTTCAGCAAGGGTTTTGTGCCAACTCTTCCTGTCCAACATTACGTATACCTTGTTTTGTTTTATTTACCTTCCTACACTTATCACCACCTGACAAGCTGAAAACATACCACGTGCGTGCACGCGCACGTGCGCGCGCGCGCACACACACACACACACACACACACATTTATTTATCATGGCTTCATGAAAGCAGATTCTCCTAGAATCACAAGTGGAAGAGAGAGGGCCCAGAAGTATTTGCTGAATGAGTGAAGGAATATACTCAGCTTTTGTTTCTTTTGTTAATTGTCTTATTATAGAACCATTTCGTGGTTTTTGTTGTTGGTTTCTCACAGAGTGAACCATGCTCCAGAGAAATGTGAACATGATATCATCGTGGAAGAACTTCTTTCTCATGGATTTTGATGAGGAAAGCAAACGATAGCAATTTTAAGAACCTTTCTCAATGCTAGGTTGTTCTACTCTTAATTCCCAGATTAGAGAGCTTCAGAGAATCAAATAAAGTTTTAATGTTTAAGGTTACTCATATGTTGCATCTCCTGCTCTGTCAGAAACTGAGGGAGAATTCTCAAAACTAGTTCATGGGCAGGACTTGCTGGTCTGTGACTCTTCCCTGAGGGTGTGTTATGCCTGTGAATGTCAGCCTGCTAAGTCCAGAAGCTAACCACCCATTAGTCTGGTTCCTGTTATGTTTTGTTTTGTTTTGTTTTTTACATTTAATTGGCCAGATAACAGGCTAAGCTGGGTGCTCATTTTGTGAGGACCAAATCATGACCAGGAGGTTGCTCTCACACTTCTTTCTCCCCGGAGTTTTTCAGACACACTTCCTGATATCAGTAATTTATTTATTTACCAATAAAATCTTCTTCTCTCTTGTAGACAATTATCTCCAAAGATAATTGAACTTCCTTGAATGAAAACCTTTGAGAAGACAGCTCACTGGAGAGAGCAGCATGAACGCACCAACTCTGTATCTTTGTTTCCTTCTTCTCCCTCATTTATATTGCTGAGGTTCAGTTTGCAAACTAGCACTCTACAGAGAAGACTGAAGTTCACTGGCAGCCTTCAGCAAAACCACGTAAGAAGTCAAGTTTTTCACGATTTCCTTTACTTTGTTTCTTTCTTCGATTTTGACTTTTAGCTGACTTTTCCTTTTTTTGTGGTTTGTTTGTGTACATATTAAATTGTTAAGTAGTTCAAGCAATGGCCTTCCCTTAGGTGAATCAGCATTTAGGCTTTTAAATGCTTTGAAATGCAGTGGAAGAAAGGAGAAAGGAAGAAAGGGAGGGAAAATGGTTTTGCATGTCAAAGAAATTAAATTGGCTGATAAATTAGTCAAACCCTGAGGTCTGAGCCTGAGTGAATAAAAACCTAAGTAAATATCTGGCATATGGTTTACCTCCCACCATCACCACTACCACCATCACCTTCCTTGCCTCCTTCTGGATTACAGAAGTAACATACACATGATCTTTCCACCTATGATATTACTCTCATCTGGTCAATCCAGCCAAAGGGTTCACTGCCTTCCAGAACAGGTACACATGTTATAGTATGCCCTATTCAGTCTTGTGCATTCCAAACCATTTCTTGCTTCTCTCCTTAACTATAGCCTCCTGCTGTCATATCAAACAGCTAGAAGTTCTCTCAAACACACAGGTGAATTCATTCCTTATCCATCTTTTCTACTGTGCTCTTTACCAACCTCTTTGTTTAAGCTGGTGACACTGGCCTTGTTTATTCCTATTATCCTCTGTTATAGCTACACGTCAGCAAAAGTCTGGAATGCGTGTCTTTACCATGTTCTGCTCTAGTCAGCAAGCACCTTGAGGACTTCTGCCTTCATTCATTTTGTATCCCTAGAACCTGTTCAAGCAAAAGCAAACAGAAGGTGGAAAATGCATGCTTGGGGATTGGGGGTGTTCTCAGTGGTACAGTGCTTGGCTAATGTGGATTCAATCCCCAGCACTACAAAAGAAAATAATTAAATAAAAAGGCATACTTTTTTCCTAAGAACTTCTTGGAATTGTAGCCAAACCACAGCATCCACATACAAAAAAGAGTGATATTACTAGTCACTGAAAGAAATTTCTAGTTTTCTATTATTAAGCATAGGAAATTTAAAACGTTGGTCTAATCCAGGTAACTATTATCATGGAGCTAGTTCCTCTGAATTAAAGGTATGTGTGAAGTTGTATGCAAGTATTTGTCCAATGCCTCTATAAAAGCACTGACATTTTTCTTTTTCATTTTACTCACTATCCCAAGATTCCCCTTGAGAAGTGTCACTGCATGATTCAATATGAAGCCAATGGACCTTGAAGAGAGATACTCCTGAAAATCACTTACAACCATTATTTTATATATAGCCTGAGGCTTTTCATATCGTCTTTTGGAATCTCAGTTACTTCATCTATTGAATGGAGACAAAAATGCTATATAACATGAGTTATGCATATTAAATAACTCATAGTTGATTCATTTGTGGAGTCATGTAGCAAAATATGACTTGGATAAAGGTGTTATTGATGGATTGTTTGTATACCCCCAATGTTTGTATATTAAGAAGCTAATACCAAATGCCAATGGTATCAGGAGGTAGGCTTTGAGAAATTATTACTTCATGAAGGTGTATCCCCATGATGATGAGTCTTGTGTCATTATAAGAAGAGTGCTATCTCTCTCTCTCTTTCTCTCTCCCTCCCTCTTTCCCTCCCTCCCTCCTCCATCTTCTACCATATGAGAATAAAAGGAGAAGATACATATCTACAAATAACAAAGCAGGTCATCATCAGATAATGGATTTCAGCACATTGATCTTGGACTTTCTAGTCTTTAAAACTTGAGAAAAAGATTTCTGTTGTTTTGGCCATTCATTCTACATTATTTTCTTATAGAAACCTAAACGGATTAAGACAAAAGTTCTTTAGAATTGCTAACCTGTGACAAATAGCCATGTAATCTAAAAACAGCTTGCCGTAAACTCAGTGTCAAAGAACTCCTCTAGCATTTCTTATCAGCAGGGTATCATGCAAATTTCCTTACTCACAAAAATGCCTGGGAACCTTCATGGTCACAACATAGGGACATTCTAAAGTATGAGGTTGAGACTCTAGAAGATGACAGAAGATGCTATCTCATGGTCAAGAGCCCAAGCTACACTCTCTGTACCTGACTAAAAGCCTGCCCAATTCATGCAGACTGATAGTAGAGTTAAAGACTAAAAGGCCTGGGGCAGTCAGGGAACCTGGATTCTAACTCCAAACATATATGATGCAGTTATTACTGTTGTTGTTACTGTTGCTCTTGACAGGTTAATAGAAACATTTAATGTATTTATACAAAGCTCTACAGTGAGTTTACTAAGTTAAGAACTGTGGTGAAGTTTTGTTCCATTTCCATATTTTTCTAGAGCATCGAGAGCCAGCTATTTGTTAGGTAAGGTATATAATTGAAAACAAGACTCTGACACTATAAAGTTGAAAGCTATTCTTAAATCAACAAATTTTTTAGAAAGAAAAATAAAAACAAATTGCTTGCTGTAGCCTGAATTTTATTCGTTATTTTAAACAAATTTACTGAAGCATTTCTTATCAACAACAAAACAACCTCCCCCCCCCGAAAAAAAGGATCCCCTAGAACTGAGAATTGATTAGCCTTCTCCAATAGCTTGCAACAGTGCTTCCACTGCTGACATTAATCATGCTTCCAGCTGCTCCCCTGCAGGAAAACCAGGGAGGTCAGCATGGAATGCAGAGGATTAACGATGGATAAATGTGTTGGCACCATGGTGCAGAGAAGAGTACTGAGGCTTTGTTCATATTTTGGTTCTTTCCCAAGTTTAAGTAGTGATTTTCAGACAGTCTAGCTTGACGATTTTACTCCTGGTCTGATTTCTTTGTTGAACATATTTGAACCAACCTGAACAGGCTTTCTGAGTCCCTTGGGTTGACCCACAGGGTTCCCTAATCTGGCTTTGATCTGTTCGATGCGTCTTATTTCTCACTATCCCCATGTGTGCTGCAAACTCCAAAATCAGGATGCTCACTCCCCATCATTGGCCACACATAATCTGCAATCTTGTTATAGTAGCTCTGTGATATGCATTTTGGGGATTTTAGTGTGGATCTGAGGATGGATCCTGGAACATGCTGCCTTCATTATACCCATGCTCTGCCTCTTACTGCAGGTGAGAATTTGGCCAATTACTTAGCTTTTCCATCCTACCACTTTCCCAAATTTAAAATGGAGATACAAATGCATTTTCAAGGGATTGTTGAAAGAAGCGTACACTTCCATGCACATGTGTGTATGTGTATGAATGTATGTGCATACATTGGTTAACATGTACACTGATAACTTATACTAAATTATTCTAAGTAATATACACACTGACGTATAATGCTTGGGTATTTCTTAGAATAGTTGTAGCATGGAATATGAAGCTGTGATATAAACTATGACTTATATAAGAGTTCATGATTATTATTGGTAGTTCCATATATTATGTAATCCATACATGTTCTTCTGACATATGTCTAATACTGACCCTTTATTAAACAAATCTTAATTTTCCAGGAAAAGGACAAGAATATTTATTGGAGTAGAGCGTGATCTACATACATGTTCTTATGCCAGTCTTTGTCTTATGCTGCTTTTATGTATTTTATAAATGAAGAAACCAAGAACTGGAAGTCCAATAGATTGCACATTGTGTGACTGGGAGATGAGCCCAGATCTGTCCTCCTGTGCAAATCTCCATTTGCTCTGCTCAACACCATTGCTTCTTGGGAGTTATAACTTCTCGTTCTCAAAACTATCATTGTACATAATTTCTAACTCTATTGTGAAGCTTAAGAGTTTGTAGTTTCTATTATAGCTATGTATACACATATCTGAACTTTGCTATGAGAGAATTAGCTTTTTCAGAGCAGGAATTTATATGTAACTATATATATATATATATATATATATATATATATATATATATTTCATATTTTTCTTATATTTTAATGTATGCATAAATAAGAAAGCATTCATATTTAAATATAGAGATATATAATTTATAATATATAATTTCCCTACTTGTACTGTGTCTATAGCTTCTATATCTGCCAAGCATCATTTATTAAACATTTACTTAATGTTTGACCTTGACCTACCTCCAACATTCTATATTTCCAGTTTTTGATCAATGGAGAATTTTGCTTCCTTCATAAGATCTTTTGTTTCTGAAGTAAATTAAATTATTCAAAATTTCTTCCTAGCATTTATCATGGGATAAAATCTGGGGTATTTTGTTATTACTGGTTGAAAAAACACATAGTAAGTAAAAAATTGTCACAACATGAGCCCCTGATTCATTGATGGAAAATGAAGACTCAATTTTAATCTATACAAGATCATCTTAGTGTGAAGGAGGCGGTGCCATCAAAAGGAAGGATCAAGGTCATCCATATGGACTTCAGTCTTCTCTCCACCACAATGGGATCTGAGCAAGCTATTACCTCTCTGTGCCTTGTATCATTCTTTGTTAAATGGGGGGATAACAAGACTGGGAATGTCTGAAGGCTATTATAAAGACAAAAGGAGAAGGTCATGCAGTTACAAAGTGAGTCCCTGCTAATGCAAATCTTCATCACATGGTCAATATTCACCTTCTTTTTCTGATTTTTTTTTTTAATGCCATGTGTCAGGCATCACATTGTCCATGGAGACCTAAGCCACTCTCTGCCAGGAACAGGATTTGTTGTGCCATTCCAGTGATGTATCATTTCTGTCTCTCCAGTTTTCTAAATTCTTCATTCTCCTTTTATTAAAAATAGGAGAAAGCATATAATGATTCTAACAAGTATTAGAAATGTATAACTATGATTGGCATCCCCAAAATAGTGTAACTGGCTTCTCTAACCTACCCTGAGCATCTTGAAACCTTGATAGTTAGAAATTAAGACAAACTGGTAGCTTCAAGCTGAGAATTTTTATTATTAGTATATAGGAAGAAACTGCACCTTTGTTTTGTAGAAAATAAAGCACAATGCTTTGTCAGACCCATTGGTTTTGCCAAAATAAAGCCACATATATGTTCCAGTGAGGTGAAGCCTAAGACAGTCTGATCCTACCCACACAGCCTGACCTTAGGGTGGGGAAAATGCACTCTTCCCTTTCAATTAGTCGATAGAGTAAGTTGGGAGAAGCATGTGCCTCTGGTTTTGGAGTGCAAGAGATTTGTTCTAAGACATTCTGCAGTCAAGTGAGCCTTAGCTACAGTGTCGTGCTGTGGGTGAAGGAGAGAGATGCCCATCAGGGTAGACTGACGGAGGTGGTGAACTATGCCTAGGTCTAGATATTTAATATGTAATAATCCATATGAAGCTTTCCTATGATGTACTTTACTTATTCTGGAGTTACGTCTTATTTGGTCCTCGGAGAATTGTGAGCAGGGACTATGTGTTTGCTTGGGGAATCTTGAAAACTGGTTCTGATGCATTTAAAAGGCCAGGAGTCCTAGCCGAGATGGATTTTGAAGATCATGAAAGCATTCCTGAGGGTCTCTCTGAAATATTTAGGAGTTTGAGAAGTCATGGAAAATGAGAACTTGACTATTTGTCACCTGGAAATTAAAGGCAAGTGTGGCATCTGAACACTCTACACGCCATGTTACAAGGAGCTGTCAAGTGTTGCTATATAACTTACAACAGTAAATGGGCACAGATTCAATCTGATAAACACTATGCTCACTTAACAGAGTTCTCCCATTCTTACTCATCCATTAAATGATCATGAAACTAACAAAAAATATTCCTACATTACAAAGAGACAAAAACTAAAATAAGCTCATATGTGGAAATTATTTGCATAGCAAACTAAAAAGCTCAACAAAGTTTAAGAGTTTCCTGGGATCAGTCTCCATTAGAATTAATTGCCTGCACATGTCTGAAGAAGTGTTTTGATGAGGATTAAGCCAAAAGTGCTTCTTCATAATTCCTCAGTGAACCTGAGACTCACATTGCTAATACCAACTGACCAAAGCATGTCTTTGTGTTTGTTCTCCTTTCTATCCCTTACTCTTTTCTCTCTTTATTTTTTCCCCCTCTGGCAAAGAACAACAAAATGCAAATCATAAGTCAGATTTATTCAAATACCACTCTTAGGAAGCACATCTGAGCAAATTATTCAGAGCAGGAGCTAGGGATTCTGAGAAAGATGACAGGGTTATATGAATAAATTTCAATATAGATTTACTTGTCTATGATATAATCTCAGTCTTAATTTCCAATGAAGCTGTCAAAATACATTGGAGCCTTGTCTCCATTAAAGAGCTTTTGGTGTTATGAACTTACTTACTGAGGTATTTAGAGATTTCATTTAACTAACCTATTTCTAGAGATTTGTAAAGACAACTGGTTTAAGAGATTAGCAATATTTTAACTGGTTTAAAGTCAATCAAAGCCCTTTCTTTCCACCAACAGGGGTAATTGTTGATATATACCATTTCATCCTGTTTAGATTATTTGACGTTTAACTTGTTAGCTTTTATAGTTCTTCATTCCTTCTAGCATTCCTTCACAGTAAGCAACTTTGATATATAGTAAATGCTAATTGGCCTTTTAGAAGGTTCTCGTGATAAATGTCTTTATGTCTCAATTTAACTTTTCTGGGGACAGAGATGGGAGAAGTCACTTTGTGCTGTCCTTCATTCAAATTTGTGCTCCTAGCTCACCTTCCTTCCTCAGAGCAACATTTGATTACTTCTTGTTCACCTGTCATTCTCCCTGTCTGGTCTTGTCTTTGCTTTTTTTTTTGGGGGGGGGGGTGGTAAGAACCGAGAGTGCTCTAGATTAACACTGGGTCTGTTGGGTTTTCACCATAAGAGTTAAAACAGAACTGAGAGGTTGCAAAGAAAAGCCCAGAAGTGAACTGGCAACTAGCCACCTGTCGGGTGCAAGAAGCAATTTACTGAAGGCAAGGAGGGAAGGAAGATCCTTCTTTCCATTTTTTATTGTCTGACTTATTTCAGGTAAAAAGTGGAAGGAGGAGCTCAATAAATTGAACTCACCCAGATGACTTTATCTTTCCATGCATGACCAGATTTGTCGTCTTTCCATTTGGTATTTTTAATATTTTCTATTCATATATATATATATATATGAATAGAAAGGTATGTATGTATGTATGTATGTGTAGAGAAAGGTATGTATGTATGTACGAACATACATACCTTAAAATCTAATGTGTCACATGGATCTAAAATATCTTACTTGTTATACATTATTCTCAATAAATCTTGTATATCTATTATGTAACAACCATTCCCTGCTTCATTTCACTGGTCCATGACCTACTGACCTCAGTAGGTCTTTGTATGTTTGTGCTAGGGATCAAACCCAGGGCTTTCAGCCTAAGTCGTTCTTTACCACTGAGCTATTTATCCCTGGCCAAGATTCTTTTTTTAATACACACTAGAAATCTATTATTATTGTTAATTTCCTAGAAAGTTTCTGTGAGGTAGCTTTTATTATGTCTACCTACTAGATAAAGATGTAGGCCCATCAAGTTCAAGTAACTTCTCCAAGGCCATATCTCTGTAAATTTGTACAAGCAGAGTTTATTTTTTTTATTATTATTTTTAAATTTTTTAACCCAGTGATTCTATGTGGAGATTCTTGATGCATTACATTGATATGAAAGTGAGTTCATGCTGGTCTGTTCAGACATGCATATAACATAATCTGATTAATTTCAATTCCCAGAATTTCCCTTTGCCTTTCCTTCCTCCCTCCCCGTATCTCCTTCCTGTTGCCTACTTTCTTATTGTTGTAGCTGCTGGTTTTTAATCCTTTATTTTTCCTGTATTATTTTTGGTGCATTACAATTATACATAATAGTGGGATTCATTTTTACATATTCATACATGCACACAATATAACAATATAATTTGACCAATATTATTCTCCATTATTTTCCCTTTTCATCTCCTCCTCCTTTTCCTGGTCCTTTTCTTTACAACATTGGTCTTCCTTTGATTTTCATGAGATTCACTCCAACATACCTTCCTTTTCCTTTTTTCTCTTTAGTTTTAACATATGAGAGCAAATATGACCATTGACTTTCTCAGTTTGACTTATTTTATTTAATATAATGTCCTGAAGTTCCATCCATTTTCCTGGAAATAACATAATCTGATCTTTTTTTATGGATGAATAAATCTTCATTGTGTATATAAACCACATATTCAAATTCAACTTTTCTACTAGATTATGCAGAATAGTTCGGAACCCTGCACAGATATCTAGCGTACATACCCTCTCTCTTCCATTCAGAAATATTTTTATAGAACTGTCTAATTCCAGTCCTGTGTTTTTATAGAGGGTAATCATGCTTTTCTGAATGTTGTGTAAAAAAATATTGTTGAATCTTATTTTGGGTTTTTTTAATTTCATCATTAATGTACCTCATGTAAAACACTATCTAAAAATTTGCCCACTATGGCACTCACTTGACATTACTCTATAAGGGTTTGACCAAATAGTTCCTTCTTGAAGTTAATCAGGAGCAGACAATTTACTACAAAGCCTAAGGTGCATTTTCTTTTGGTATAGATAAAGGGTATAGCTATACAACCCACTTTGTTGCATAAATAAGAATTTCCCAGATGTTGTAGTTCACTCAATTAGGTTCCTCTAACTATTTTCTGCTGTCACATCTTTTGATATGTCTCTTCTTTCTTTTGTCTTGCATGGTCTTATTTTATGTACATTGATTGAGGCCAGTAGGTCATGGTCCAGTGAAATGAAGCAGGAAATGGTAGACTTTTATGACCTTTCAACAGACAACCTTGTGGTGGACGGGAACATTTTCTGCATTGTGAGAAGAGATGTCATCAGGTTGAGCTATCAAAATGGTAGGCAGATGAAAAATGAAAAGCTAGAATTATAAAACAGGCAGGCTTGGTGGTGCATGCCTATAATCCCAGTGGCTTGGGAGGCTGAGGCACAAAGTGAGTTCAAAGCCAGCCTCAGCAACCTAGTGAGGCCCCAACCAACTCAGTGAGATTCTGTCTCTAAAAGACAATTCAAAAAATGGGCTGGGGATATGGTTCAGTGGTTAAGTGTGCCTGGGTTCAATACCCGGAACCAAAAGTAATTACAAAATAAAAAAATAAAAAAAGTGGGGTGGGGGGAGGCAGAGAAAGATCTAGAAGTTGACTTTGTCAACAATTGCTTAATCTGGAGTTTATGAAAGTTTTGAGCCATGTACTCTTTTTGCTGTACTTGGCCATGATTTGGGGCCTCTTATCTATGGTATTTTAACTGGAAAGGTCTCTAGGCTGACCTTCACATCTGTAAACAACAAAAAAAAACACATTTTGTTGTTTTTGCTCTTTTCATTTTTCTATCTTTAAAAGAAGTGTCTGCAGGTCCTCCTTTGTAGGAATTTATTTCAACTACATATGAGAGTCAGAATGCATTGTTTCTTGTCCAAATCAACTAAAACAGAATCTTCATTAAGTGAGAAATTAATTTGGGTATTAAATATATATGTACATCTTTCTTTAGACAAAATCCAAATTTGTCCTACTGTGAAAAACCTGGAAGCAAAAGCATATTTTTGAAAATGAGAAACATTCATTGCCTATGAGCTAATTTAAACGTGTAAAAAAACAACACAACAACAACAACAACAAAAACCCACTGTGCCATGTTCTTATTACTGGTAAATAATCAACATAAAAAACTTGCAGAACTTTTTGAGTAGGATTCAGAAAGGAGGACACATAATTATATTACTATTCCTAGAGCAGTTCTTTTTTTCTCCCATCTTGTAGCAACACATCTTTTTTTAAAAGGACACATTTTATTAAATTCTCAAAACTCCCTGTTTGTGTTTCTTATCTGTATATAAACATTGCAGGAGAGAAAAGGTTGCTGTTTATTTATTTTTTTTCTTTTTTCCAGCTGTGTTTCTTTTAAATCACCTATATAAGAGTTTGACAATACTGCAATCACATTGTGGAGAAAGCTGTGGTGGAACTGAGGATGTAGATATGAGGTTCGTCTAGTGTTTATGGTCTCATTGACACATTTCAGCTGTTTGGAGAATGAATGGACCCTGATCCTTTGTAGGTGTGTTGTGTTCTGTGAGGCTGTGGGAAAATCGTGATCACAAAATAGGCTCTATGTTCAGAGCATGAAGTCAAGCTGGGGACAGATATTATCAATCATTCACACATGAATGCATGATTTCGAAGGCACATATGTATACTTTGAGAGCATATAATCCTGACACCCAGTCTAGACCAGAGATCTGGGGAATGAGTTTCCAGGAACTTGACTCAGACACTGGTGCAGAGCCCTGAGCTCCTTAAAAGCCAAGGATTTTGTTCAACATAAGACAGGCATAACACACATGGTGTGTGTTGGGTATACTCGATCCCTGCAGGGCTGTGCTCTTGCCTTGCTGGAGTGGCCTCAGCAGGGCTTTGTGCTACTCCCACAGTTCTGGTGGCTGCTCAGGTGACTGCTGCCACTGCAGATAGGAGGTGCCTTCACAGCAGCTGTTCCCTAGCCTTCTAGTTGCATCCTGACTGTGGCACCTTGACTTATGCACAAGCCACACATCTCCCAATGCCTGCCCCTGAGACATGGTGCCTGGGGACATGATCTGTGCTTACGGAGTGCCGCTGAAAGCGGGGAGAGATATAATAAATTATTTCCCTTCGATCCCCTCCGTAAGCGGTAAGAAAGTACAATCATTCCCCAAGGCCACTGTGAAGCCTTTGAGGAAAGGTGCCACTTTTTATAACAGCTTTCCCTCTTTCCCTGCCTACCTTTTTCCCCTTCCACCTGCTTCCCTGGGATTACATTTCCCAGTGAAACTTTAGTAAAGTTTTATTTTCTAAGACGGTTTGGCTAAGATATGACAGCTATGGACTAAACTGCAAATCGGTCCCCATTCTTCTTGTTATGATCTCAGGGTACATGCTCTGAGATTTTAAAATTCCTTTGTTAAAACATAATGAATTCTAATAAAATTATCAGTAGGGCATAGTAGCCAAAACAGTGTACTCATGGCAATACTCCCTCCAGGAGAAGAGACGGCATGTGGTTGGGCTCTGTGCTCATCTTTATGAGGTCACATGCACACTTTAAGAATTCTGTGTAAGGGAGGAGTGGGTGGACCTTAGCCCACATTGCCACAACCAGGTACTACAAGCTGGGTGACTTAAATAACAAATATTTATTTTTATTATTTGTTACAGTTCTGGATAGTGGACCTCCAAAATCAGGGTGACATATGCTCAGGTTCTTGGTGAGGGGCATCTTCTCCTGTTAGAGACAACCATCTTGTTGCTCTGTCCTCAAGGATGGAAAGAGTACAAGATGGCTCTCTGGTCCCTTAATATTAGGGGAGTATTATGGATTGACTATGCTCTTTGAAATGCATTACTGGAAACTTAATTTCTCAGTGCAGCAGCATTGGGAGATGTGGCCCCGTGGAAGGCATTTGGATGGTGGGGGAAGTTCCTTCCTGGCTAGTTAATGCCATCTCGTAGAAGCAAGTGGGTCCCCCCTTCTATGGAGCTGGATCAGTTACTGTGAGAGCAGGTGGTTATCAAGCAACTTTTACTCTTGTGTTTTGTATCTTTCATAATTGCCCACATGTCCTGCCACTTACTGCTGAGTTAAAGCAGCATGAGGTCCTCACAAAAAGCAGCTGCTGATCTTGGACTTCTAATTTCTGAAACAATGGGCCAAAATAACCTTTTCTTTTTTGCTTACCCATTCTCAGGTGTTTCATAATAGTAATAGAAGATGGACTAAAAACACTACTAATTCCATCATGATGAATTTATTATATCCTCAAAGGACCCCCTTTCAATTACCATCATATCAGAATTAGGATATCAACATGTAACTTTTGGGTAACACAAATTTTCAATCCTTTGAAGGGAGTGACACTTTCTTTTTTAATGGCACTTTTTTTTGGGGGGGGGGCGGGTTACTGAGGATTGAACTCAAGGGCACTTGACCACTGAGCCACATACCCTTTTTTTGTATTTTATTTAGAGACAGAATCTCACTGAGTTGCTTATTGCCTTACACGGAGTTGCTTAGGGCCTTGCTTTTGCTGGCTGTGAAGTTGCTATCCTCCTGCCTCAGCCTCCTAAGTGGCTGGGATTATTGGAGTGACCCACCGGTACACAGCTTGAGCAACATACTTTTAAGGCAGCACTTACAGAAGATGATCAGAAGAAAATGTGAGACCGGAAAGTCATCCAAAATGATCATGAGGAACAGTGAAGCCACTAAGGCATTTTGTAAGAAAGAGATGGTGAAAGAGCAGGTCAGAATGACAGCAGAGGTTGCTGTAGTTTGGATCTATAATGTTCCCCAAAGATATATGTGTTTAAAAAACTTGGTCCTCACCTTAGTTCTTTGGGGAAGCAATAGAACCTTTATGAAGGGGCCCAGTGAAAGGAAATTGTCATCAGTGATATGCCATTGAAAGGGTTATTAGGATTCCATCCTCTCTTATTCTCTCTCTGTCCCTTGCATCTTGATCCCCATAAGTTGAGCACCTTCTTCCATCAAGTGCTCCTGCCAGAATATACTACTTCACTATAGGCCTAAAGTGTTGGGGCCAATCCATGGTGTACTAAAGATTCTGAATGAGTTGCTCAAAACAAATCTTTACTCCTTTTATGGGGTCAGGTATTTTGTTAAAGTAATGCAAAACTGACTAACTTTGATAACTACTGAAGAAAGATGCAACCTCTTTTGCATGGTTGTAAACTAGAAAAGTAGAACAATTGGAAGAAGCTATTGTTAGGAAGATTTAGACCAAAACAGTTATGAATTTTACTTAGGAGAAATGCTATTCAACAATGCGGGAGGCTTGATGATGTAGCAACTACACCTTCCCTGTGTGTTTTCCAGTCTCTGCAGGGATGTTGCAGAAGAGGGGATTCCTGCAGAGGGTGAGAACTGGGTTGGACGATTGCCACGGTTTCATATATTTTGAAAAGCCTGTGATTCTGGCTCTCAAACAAGGTTAGTACCTCCTCTAGAGGGAACCTGTATTGCAAGTCTCTAAAAGGCATAGATTTCCTCTTTTTACAGGCCAATGACCTTCACACAATAGAAAAGAAATTTAAACAACATTGCTCAGCAGCCTTAGGTGATTCTGAGCAGCTATATCACACAAATGTAGGGGTTTGGTTTTCAGTAGACCATGTGAGAGAAAAGAACAGTGCAGTACAATCCATCACTCCACAGGAAACGCAACTCAATGTGCAAGGTCAACCGACTGTACATCTCCTGATGCATTCACCCCAGGCAGTTCACTTTTTCACTCACTCAGTCATTCAATAAACATCCACGCTGTCTAGGTGCTGGATACCACAGAGATACAAGGTGAATGATGTGCTCTGAGAGAATCCATGGCCAAAAGGCAGGTCTTAGGAGAGGAAGAACATGTTATCACAAAGCATGATAAAGAAGGAAGTAAAAAGTGGGAGGGAGCCGTGCCTCATTCTCCCACAGGGCTTCCTGAAGATGAGACTCCTCATTCTCTTGAGGAATTTGCATGATTGTTATTACCCAAGAAGAAAGCAAAGATTTTTTTTTTTTTTTTCCTGTGTTGCTTACGATTTTCAGGCAGGCCTAGAGTTGGATAGATAGATACGTCCACTCTCTTGCTACTTAGACGTCTCTCAATGCAAATTCATTCATTCAAAATAAAAATTTTGAGAGGTTCTCCAAGTGACAACCAGAGTACAAGACATTAAATATAGAATTACCCTGTCCCCATAGGTTTTAAGTTTAAGAGAATCCCAATTGCACATGAATTTGCTTAAATACTTGCATTGTAGTATTGTGATTAGTTGAAGGAATAGGGAAGCAAGTTCAGCCATGGGGGGGCAGGGAAAATAATTGTGCCTACCTCATAGGATTCCAGTGGGGTAAGGAGAAATGAGAAATGTCAAGTGCTCCACGTAGTGCCTGGCACGAAAAATGATACATATTCACTATTTGTTTAATTTTGATGATGATGGTTCCTCTCCCATTGATGCCTCTGTTCTGAACACAATTGTGACTACCTATATCTTCATCTATGATAGGTATTGGTTTTCTGATCTTCAGGCAGAACTTTCCTTGAACATGTGCAAAGATAATTTACGTATTCCATTCCAGTTGAAATGAAATATCTCTTATTACGGAAACCTGAGGTATGGTAAGAGACTTCTGGCTCAGTGCCTGGGTACCTGCCATTTGCTAAGTGACCTCTTATCATTTGCCAAGCGCCAGCTGCTTGTGTGGAAAGCCTCTAGCCAGCGAGGCCCTTGTCGCATCCTGGAGTCCATATGGCATCCCTGTCCTCCTCTGGATTCTTCAACCTGTCCATAGCTCACTTGTCGGGGGAGTGGAGCTGCAGATGGGAAAGGCAGGCAAAGAAAGGTGAAGGAAGAAAGACAGGGGAGTGCCTGCTACTGAGATCTCCCTGCCCTTCTCTCTGTTGAGCCAAAGGGCAGAAGAACAAAGCCAAGGAACAAGAAACCTCCAGTTTATTTAACAGGACCATACTTATTTACTTTTCTACTTATGCAGAGGAAGGATACATGTTTTAGATTTAGAAGAATTTACATTAGAATGCCAGCCTAGTGATCACATAGCTTTATGGCTTCAGGGAAATTGCTCATCTTTTGTAAGGTATCATTTTCCTCATGTTTAAAATGAAGATGATAAATCATTCCCAAGCAGAAATTAAAATGCAACATATATGAAGGTTCATGGATGTAGCAGTTACTTGATGAATGTTTTCTCTCTTTCTTATTGCCCAACATTTACATAATTTCTATCGATGCTACACTGGACATCAAAAAGAAACAAAAATCCTCTCTAAAAAAAATCTTAGGTAAACTTCCAAATTGCCCACCATCACAACACATAAACATAAGAAGATAGATAAAATTCTGAGTTTTATATTCTAGGGTAAAATTTTGTGCAATGCGACCATGTAAATTCAGTATAGCTGAGAAGACTTTCTTCTCCAGTATACTTGGAATATTTATAAACTTCTGTCCTGAATAATAAATATCACAAAAGAAACCTCAATAAATTCCAAGAATTAACCACATAAAAACATGTATCATCTACCACCTTGCAATACATATATATGTATAACCAAATAACAATTATAATATATTGCAAAATAATACATTTTTAAAATCATTCCTCCAGAAACTCAAGAATATAATAATAATAATAAACCTCAAATTAGAGAAACAACAATAGAAGAAATAGCAATACTTGTACAGCTAAACAACTTATAAAATGCTCCATTTCAAAGCTAAAGCATTGCTAACAGAGAAACAGGTAGCTTTGTTATATGAATTAAAAAACAGAAAAGCATGCATGTAAATGAGATAAGTCAAACCTAAGATTTTCATTTTGTCCATGTGACATTGACTGAATCCTGCAGGACCTTGTTATTATTAAGGAGAAAAAAGCATATTTACATTAAACAACTACTAAATGATAAAATATTTGTGGATTATAACTCAAGAGTGCTAATTCATTGAATGTCAAAGATGGTAGAAACTGATGTGAAGCACTTTGCATAAACCAACTCTTTCTTCAAAGAAATCTGGCAACTTTGACCAATAAGTGAGTAGAAGTGCAGTGATTTTTAAATACCACCTAGAACATGGTGGTGTCAACTTTGTAGCTCAAGTTTTGTGCTGATGTGTGTTTTTTCTGTGTCATCAGAATACATTGCCTCCTGCCGGACTGTGGAACCAAAAAAGACATGGGCATCAGTACATGGATGTGTGTAGTGAGGGAGCAGAGTTGAGTGTAGAGAGGGAGCAGAGCATGATGCCATAATTACTAGAGAAGCTTTCATAGTGCAAATAGGCTGCAATGGACATCAAAAAACTACTATGCTGGGTGTGATGGTTCATGCCTGCAGTCCCAGTAGTTTGGGATTTTGAGCAGGAGGATTGCAAGTTCAAAGCCAGCCTGAGGAACTTAGCAAGGCCCTGAGTAACTAATCAAGATCCTGTCTCAAAATTTAAAATACATAGATAAATAAATGAATATGGGCTGGGGATGTGACTCCCTGGTTAAGCACCTCTGGGTTCAATCCCTGATACATTCCTTCTCCCTCCAAAAGACTGCTAGAAGCTGGAGAGTTAACAAGAAGGACAGCAGAAATAAATGATAGCGCTGGGACTGTAAAGTTTCAAGGCCATTGTTTCCTATCTGGAAGTCCAATGCTAATGTTTGCTCCAGGAATGGTATTGGGAGAGTACATCAGATAATTTTAATGTAATCTTAAGAACTATTTTTACTACTACAGTAATGACATTTGCAAATGTTTTAAATGCCTGTAAGAAAAGCGACTTGGAAATGCACAGGGCCATTGTCATGCTTGGCACAGGAATGTGGGGCTGGTACTGGGATCCCTTGAGCTGAAAGGAGGATATTCATGCAAGAAGGTATCAAAACAAAGGGAGCAACTTTGCAGCTGATCTGCAGGAGTATATTTGAAATCTTGACATTTCAAAATATATACCTAATTTTACTTGAAGCAGATGCCAGAATCTGAGGAATGTTAAGAACACTTTAAAAGAAAAAAAAAAAAAAGCTGATAGTCTTTACAGTCTTAACTATCTTGTGTTTTGTTTTAAAAGAAAAATGGACTCACATTTCTAAACTTTAACCAAAAGGAATCCTAAGGATCAATTAAGTACTAAATAGTGTGAGCTGGGATTGCTAGGATTGATGGGGAAGAATAATGCCAACAAAATATTCTGAAAGCCTAGTTTTATAGTTGACAGTGGCCTTCCATACTCATGTGCACAAGTGTGTGCACACGTATGCACACACACACACACACACACACACACACACACAGAGCCTCTCTCTTACTACATACCATTAAGCCATTTTACAGATTAAATTGAAGGGTTTATGTGGACACCTGATGTCACATGACTGTTATGCCCAGGTCCTCAATTATTGTGACTTTAACTGCTGGAGAAACTGAATCAATGAATTTAAGCATTTTTCTTTTCCTTCCTTCTTCCCTCCCTCTCTCCTTTCCTTCCTTCCTTCCTTCTGTCCTTCCTTCCTTATTTCTTTTTATTTAGACCATAAACCCTGGAAGAGGAATGAAGTGAGACTCAAATCTATTGTGCAGATTTTAAAACCACCCAGTGATGCTTCCTTGGGTAAATTCACTCTCCCCCCTCTCCAAGAAGATGACTTCATGCAATCTTCTTCCTTTGCATCTCCAGTACTCCTCATCACCCCCACATTTAGCTGATGGACTCTCTTATTTTTAGTACAAAACAGAAGCAGACTGGAACTACATCATCCAACACCCCCAGAGCTATTACCCAGCCTGCACTCTTGCACATAAGCTATCTTCCCCCCAGGATAGGGAGCACAACCAAATATTTGCTCACTCTAGTAAGTACCTGTGTGACTTATTTTATACCTCCTGCCCACCTTTTTCTTTTGTAGTGACCTCTTTCTTCATCAGTCTTCTTTTTTCTCCTGGGTTATTTATATGGGCTAGCAAATATGCCCTAATAATGCTCATTCTATGAAACAAAAAAACACGCAAACAATGCTGACCTAGATCCTGCATCCCTTAGTAGCTCCTGCCCCTCCTCTGCTTCCCCTAATGCCATACCCTGGTCATTTTCCTACTTCTTCGCTGTCTCTCTTAACTATTCTTGGTTCTGTGATGCCTGATTGTGATTGTTAGAGGACACAGGACTCTCCACAGTGTGTTCCAGGATCTTCAGGCCCAGAGGAAGAGCGCTTTTTAGTTGACCTGGTTAAGCCTGTGGCTATAACTTCCATTGATATGCTCAGTGACTACCTCATCTGTACATCTAAACCTCTAGCTAGGCTGCTTGCAGATCTGGCTCCACACCTCCCTTGCTGTTGAACAGATAGCTTAAACTACAAAATTAAAGCGAACCTTGCCTACCTGACCCCTGCACCCAACAAATCTATTACTGCTCAGCACTTACTATCTCAGTAAATGGCACTTCCAAAGTGTTCAGAATAGGGGGTCTCCCTATGCCCCTTTGGCTTGCATGCTCCAAAGACAGCTCATCAGTCTTTCCCCTTAGCTCTATCCCAGTAGGATAACTTTTCACTTTCTTCCTGCTCTTGTCTAAGCCACAGCATGTCTTTCTTAGCCTCAGCCAATGACTCTCTTACTGGGGCCACTACTTCCACTCATTCAGCCTATTGTCCCATCTCCCAAGTTTGATGTGCTCCTTCTAAAAAATAAAACACTTCACTCCTCTCCTCGGGTAAAAGATGGTGTTGGTGGCCTGTTCAAATGCCATTCCTGGTCCCACACGATGCCTATGTGATTTGTGGCTCCCTCAATTCTCTACCATTTTCTCTGCCACGTGTGCACTTGCCTCCAGTCACCAAGCTATTTCAGACTGTCCCTAAACACATCACCTCATTCCCACATCAGGTTCTCTGCACGTCATGTTCCATCTGGGCAGCGTTTTATGTCCCCCGGGTCCTTCGTCATGGTTGTCTGCTCTGAGCAGTCAGGGCTCAAGTCAAATGTCACCTTCTTCGAGATTCCAGCCCTCTTTCCCCAGGGAAATGTCACTTTCTCCAAATTCAAAGTTGTTCCCTAACACATGGGATAGTAGTTGACTTTTTTTGTATGACACATATCTTTATCTAAAATTATTTGTTCATTTGGGGGATGCGTGTTGCCTTATTCCCTTTCCAACAGAACATGAATCTCCTGGAGGCACGGGCTCTGTTTTGAATGCTGCCCTATCCCCAGAATTACAACAGTGCCTTGCACTTAGTTCATTCTCAGAGAATATTTACTGACTGACTGTTGACTCAAAAACTGCTTCAGAGTGGAGCAGAGGAGAAAGATTTATTAGATGGAGTCTTTATTATAAATTTGGAAAGAGATGATATAAGCCCATGGAAAGGAAAACAGTGAGTAGTGCAAGAGTATATAATTTAGTGCTAACGCACATGAAATGTATCATAAATGCTGTAAGGAATATGCTTATTTGTTGGAAATCAAAATGGACTAAGCCTAGGCTCCTATGATTACCAAGAATTACAGCAATTATCTGTCTCTCTATGGCATAGTATGAAGGTATTATATGCTACAGAACCTCAAGGACAAATTCAATAAAAGTTGGTCACTATAGTCAAAAAGCCTGAATGTTAGAGAAAGAGAAACTTGGCTTTATACCTCTGCCCAGCCATGTACCAGCTCTGGCAATTTTTCCTCATTCTCAGCTCTTCAGTTTTCTTTTCTCACAAGATGGCTTTTAGGATTAAATGAGATGGTATACAAAAACAATCCTTGCCACCAAGTCAATCTTTTTTCTTTTTTTTCCGGAGAGTGAACCCAGGGGTGTTCTACCACTGAAAAGCATTCCCAGCCCTTTCTATTTTATTTTGAAATAGGGCTTCACTACATTTCCCAGGCTGACTTAGAACTTGTAATCCTTCTGTCCTGGCCTCCTGAAATATTGGGATCACATGGTCAGTCTCAGAAAAACTAAGCTGATAAAATCTATAAGAATATCTTTAAATGCAATCTATATACAAAATATCTATTCATTGGAATAGCAAATCGATGATAGGAAAAGAGTACTGGATATACAAAGGAAATCAACTGTATTCCTAATGACAGAAAAATTATTCTTAAGAAAAACAATTCAACAAATATAAGGCAAATAGATATGGTAACCCAGATCTTACTTCTAATTCTGACACAAATGTAATCTTAAGGGAAGAAGATTCCACAATGAATGTATCAGGAAGTTTTGTTTCAACTGTAACATACTTGACCATCTCCTGTCCCTGAGTACCCTATCTGTGTTTTTGTCCAACAGTTTCACCATGGTTTCCCCTTAGAGAAGCTGCAGTTACCATGGATGGAAGCAGAGTCTCAGGTCTGTGTGCAGCCTCACAAGTATAGTGCTCTCAGGGCAGCCAGTACCAGGCCATTGCCAGATCTAGCAAAGGAGGCCACACTTCTGTTAATGATAAGTTGGCAGCAACTGGAAGGAGTTGAAGATTTATGTCTACACAGAAATGTATATATGTGTACACACAAACACATACACATACATGGATATTTATAGCTACTGTATTCATAATAAACCAGACCTGGAAGCAACCAGTATGTCCTTCAGTAAGGTAATAGATAAATAAACTATGGTGTATCCAGGCAATGGAATATTATAATATTATTTAGCACAAAAGAAATGATTGAAAAGAACAAACAAACACACACATGTAGGGACCATAAATGCACATCACTACATTAAAGAAGCCAGTCTATATACTGAATTATTTCAACTATAATACTTTCTGGAAAAGACAAAACTATACAGACTTTAAAACTAGAGTCTCAAGGCCATTCGGAGTTAGAGAGGATGGAGAGATGTAGAGATGGAACACAGGGCATTTCTAAGGTAGTGAAATTACTCTGCATGGTACTATAGTGGCAAAAATATAATTGTCCAAACCCATAGTATGTACAGCATTCAGAGTGAAGTCTAATACAAAATATGGGATCTAAATGATAATAATGTGTGAATGCTTGTTCATCAATGGTATAAATGCACCACTCTACTGGGAGATGCTGATAACAGGGGAGGCCTTGCTCTGAAAAATAAAGTCTATTAAAAAGAATTAGTGGCAGTCAGTTTTCAAAGTGCGTGTATGATAGGAGGCAAGCCTTCTTTGCAAGCTAATCCATGTGCAAAGTGAGCTCATTCCATGTGAGGCCATGCGGGATGGAAATTTGTTTCTCTTAGAGTGTAAACATAGAATAACAATGTCCACACTCATCAATAATAACTGAGGTCAGCACCACCTCCACACGGAACAATATCCACCAAGAATAGATAAAAGATGTACAAACACACATACTCTGCACTCTGTACCTCCGACTTAGACAAACATTACCTAGATGTTCTTAAACTAGCATGCTAGGATAAATCCATAAAGAACACATTAGCATTATTTATGAAGGATGGGCTTCTAATTGACACACACATGATTGTACAAAAGTCAAGGATTATTAAAGAAACATTGGCAAGATCATATAATGGAATTTTAAGGAACTCTTTAAAAATCTGGAACTTATATATGCAATGATAGGAATTTTTGTTTTTAATATGGATATCTCTACATTTGCAATGATGTGTCTCTTGACAGGGACACATTCTGAGAAATGCATTATTAGATAATTTTATCACTGTGCTAACATCATAAAGCCAGATGGTACAGACTACTATACACCTAGGCCATACGGGATATATTGTTGGATGTGTGATCTGTCATTGACTAAAAAAATCATTATATGAGGCATGACTTTGTAGAGAGTTGAATACTTTTATTTATTTAGGGAATGTTCTGGAAAAAAAAAACACATGTAAAATACTAAAAACAGTTACTTCCAAAATACCACTTGTGGCAATCAGAGGGAGAGTCTGAGAAGTGGTGGGAGATATGAAGAATTATACTTATATATACTTCTCTAATGTCTGCTTTTAGAAAAAGCATGAGCTACTTTTAAAAACTGTGCAAGTTACGTATGGAATGGATTCAGCCTTTCACAATCTTTTTGTTGTCTTCATGAAGTTCTTAGTTTAAAGAATCATAAGGCAGATAAATAGATTGAGAATAGATAGATAGAAATGGACCACTGCAATCCTCTCAGATTATCTAATAAGGGTTCTAAGTAAGCATCAAAATCTATTTAAAAAATCCTGTTGATATAGAATATGTGATGGTCCCCAAATAAGTACAAAATAAATAGAATCTTGAAACAGAATTCCCAGTAATTAGCACTGGCTCCTAGAATCACAAATTGCAATGAATGATCCTCAGGTTGACTCCATTGGAAGTCAGATACCCATTTCAAATAAGGCTATAAGATTTGAAAATAATGTAGATATAATTTTTTTCATCATTCATCTACCTAACTCAGAAGCTCCTGTATTTCCTGCAATTAAATAAGAAAAGTTTAGTTTGAAGATTCTACATTTTCTGGTAGCCATAAATTTTCCCAAAATAGATTTCTCCCTCACCCCAACCCTCAGGGACTTGCATTATTATTTTTAGGATGTTTTATCACATTTTAGGGTTGCAGAATTTATTGATAGCTCCAAATATAGTTTTTCCATAATCCTTTAGATTCCATACCTACTAAACATCTCATTCATTCCTCTTAATGTAAAAGGTGACCTGTACACTAACAGGAAGACACCCTTTTTGAAGAATAAATCCTTCCACTAAAGTAAATCATTATTTATGAAGTGGAAGAAAGTGTCTGTGATGTAAATAACCACCTTCTTAGTTATCTGCTTGGTGAGCTTGAGCTTTCTTACTGCATTATCATCCAAAGCTTGGACAGTAACTGCCTGGAAGGCAGCTTTAAGGCTATTAACAGAAGATTTTTCCAGCTCCTTTCTCCTGGGGGACTTTTATTTTAATCCCTCACACTTCTTACTTTAATGCCATCAAATCTAAATCTTACTTTGATTTACATACAACACACAGTTTCACATCTCTCAAACCCCAGGATAAACTTGTTTACAGGTATCAGTATTTCCATTTAAATATAGGAAATGAGTTTGAGGAAAAAAAAAAAAAAACAAACAAGAACATCTTCCCCACCACTTTTCTGGAGGTGTGAGGCCTGACTCCTGGAAGCATTCTAATTCTTTTCTTTCTTAAGCTTGAGAAAAAAACCCAGCCTGAACCATCTGAACCCTTTGTGGATGCTCACACCAGAGTAAATATCTTGTTAAAAATAGGAGAAACTGGATATTAACATGGAAGGGCATGCTCACAAAAGCAATTTATGCAGCCATAAGCTCTACCCATCAAATGCTGAACTTCATAACAATTATACTGCTTGCATATTCTAGTCTATAACAGACACACACACACACACACACACACACACACACACACACACACACACATAAAGTGCATATTCTGAGGTCACAGCATTCTGGTGTTTTAGTTTACATGGACTTATGCTGATTGTAAAATCTTCTTATCCAAGTACAACAAATATTACCTCTATCAGTTTCAGTGGAAATCTTTCCTTTCTTCCTGGATAACTCCATTTACTTGGCACGTAGTGTTTCATAAGTAACCATTGCAAAGATTTTCCTTTCTCTGAGCCAACATTTACTTCCCAGTATTTTCTATTCTTGTTTCTACTTCTGCCTTTGGGGATAATATAAAAAGTTTCATTTTCCTCATTATAGATTTCCAATAAAGAGGGCTCATTATGTTAAATGAATGGCAGCTGTCACTCACACGTTTTATTTTACCTGATTTCATGACAGGCAGCATCTTTCCATTTTCTTACAGGTATTGAGAGTTGTTTTGAGCTTAGAAACTATAAAATCTCTGGATTTTTCTTAAAATTAATTTTTAACCCAATTCTTCCAGTTAATCTGGGGAACCATGTTCTTTCATCTCACTTCTACTTTCGTTTCTTATGAAAAACGTGTAAGTCTGATATTCATACTAACCTGACTCTAAAGCAGAGCAGCAGGATGAGGTCTAGGGTGCCTTGTGATTCCTTCTAGAGAGCACTTATCAGAGTGAAAGAACCATTAAACATTTGGAGTGTTCTGTGAGCAGCCATTTGGAGTTCACAACTGTTAGTATTATTTAATACATGTCTTCATGTTGTCTTCCTGGGTATCTGAGAATAGTTTAATGTGGAATGGCCTATTGTTTCTTTAAATGTTTTATGTTGAAATAATTTTGAACTTACAGAGGCTTGCAAAAATAATGCTGGGTGAATGTATGTACCACTCAGTCAACTTTCCCTAATGTTAAGAACTGGAATTGTCATAGCACAATGATCAAAATTAGAAAATTGCATAGGTGTAATCATATTAATTCTTCTATATTCTCTTTTACATTTTCCCTTTGCTATCCCATTATTCTATTTAGGATCCCACATTGCAGTATCTGTCATGTCTTCTCCAATCTGTAACAGTCTCCCCATCTTTCTTTGTCCCTATGACCCTCAGATGTAAAGAATAATTACAGGTCATTTGTTTTGTAGAAAGCCACTCAGTGCAAACCTGTCTGATGTTTTTAAAATGATTAAGTTGAATTTTTACGTTTTTGTCCAGAATGATACAGAAATGGATCAGATACTGGTATGATCCCTTACTGATGATATTAACCTTAATCAATTAGGGTAGGGTCTGTGGGTTTCTTTAACTGGGAAATTACTTTTTTTCCTTTGTAATTAATAAATATCTTTGAAGAGGTCCTTAGTATTATGCAAATATCTTGTCTATCCCCCAATTTCTTTCCACTTATTTTAGCACCCATAGGTGAGCCTTGTCTGCAGCAATTATGACTGTAGGGTTTTTGAGGTGATTTTCTGTTTTGTTCATTCATTCTTTTTTTGTTAACTAGAATTCCTCTGTTTGGAAGAACTGTCCTTTTCCCCAGTTTTTATTAATTGTTTATTAAATTATTTATTTATATCAGGATGGACTCATGCATATTTATTCTGTGGTACATGAGTTATAATAATATATTTATTTATTTCTCAGTTTTTTTTCAATTGTGTAAGTTTTTAGCTTTTTTTCTGTTGACTCCTGTGTCATTTTGATATGTATCTGTCCTTTATTCGGTCCTTCCCTTTTTTGTGTTTGTCACAGAATGTTCCCTTCCTACCCTGCATTCGCCCTGTCCTAACTCTGGTATCAACTACTTCTCCCTATCTCTGTTTACTGGAGAATGAGGATAAAAACCAAAGTCTTGCTGCTAGGTGTGCTCCTTCCTACTGAATTGGGACTTATTCTAGATGTCCTCCTACTAATTCATAGTGATGATTATTTTGTTCTCACACATTGTTTATCAAATTATTCTGTAATTTTGCTTGGAATAATTGTTTTATTCACTAGCATACAGGCTTAGTCTATTATCTTTGCTTTTGGGAAATGAGGGATATTTTGGTATATTTCCAATATTCCAGAAATCTGTTCTTTAATCCTAAGCAGAATATTATTAACTTCCTCTGTCAATACACTCAGTCTCTGAGTTGCAACATGTCTGAACAAGACCAGGAGCTACAGGCTTATCTAGAGCAATGGGAACTACTTTCATGATGTCCCTAATACTTGGAGATCAACTCCTTACTGACTATGATAGTTCAACTCTTGCCAATCGGAAGATAATTATATTTGAGATAAAACTATAGAATTCCCACTATCTATTTTATCTGTTCTATTGTTATCAGACATATTTTTCCTCTTTATATGTGATATAAGGAGTTAATTAATCAACCTTAATGTAATCACTTTTATCTCTGATATAATTATTTCTTAAAATATCTAATTTTAACTTCATTTTATAATTACCATTTAAGAATTTTTTAATATATAAAAATAGTGTCAACTTCCTTTATCACCCAATAACATAGGTCATGATAGAATAAAAAATTCCAAAAGATCCCCACCAGTGATAAACACTATCCCTACAGTGGGCACACGTGCACACACACACACACACACACACACACACATTTAACATATAAACACAAACACACAAAAGTGAGAATACATTCCATGCATGATAATGTGTCCTGCTATTGTAACTAGCATGATATCATGAGTAATTTCACACAAAAAATTATTCGTAAACATAATTTTACTAATAGTATGGATCATTCTATGTGTTGATTAGAAGTTTTAATTAAATTTTTATTATTGAAACTTCTCTATAAATATAGTAGACTGTAATAAAAAAAAAAACTGTGCAAAAATTTGTGTTCAGACTTATAATCACCTTCTAAAGACCGATCATTACAAGTAAACTCACATTGTTGCTAATATGATTGAAAAATATTGGATACAATTAAAAGTGTCAGTTTTATTTTTGTTTCACTTTGCAATTTCTTCAATCTATTAATTATTGTCATCGTCAGGCTCCTAGATATAATTTTTACACTCCTAATCATGCTTTTGTATTTTTCTTCCTTTATATAACTTGTAGCTGTCTTGCTAAAATCTGAATTTATCAGTGTAGGTACTCTGCACACTTCCACTTCAACTAATTCTTTCCTGTCAACTCAATTATCATAGTTATAGCTAATCATTTTTTAAACCACTATTTTAAATTAGATGGTTTCTCAATTTTTTGGATCCATTCCTTTTTTGTTTCTCCTTTCTAGAAATTGTGATCGTAGTCACTTTTGAATGGTTGGGCTGGAATACTTCCTATGGATGAGATTCAATGCTTTCATGAGTCCTCTGTTATTTCCAATTTATAACAAAACACCTTCTTGTGGATAGGAAATAATAGTTCTCTTCATCCTTTCTTATATGTATTTCTTAGAGTCTGAAGTTGCCTGGAAGGCAAATCAAAAATTTATGGACTGTTCCTCTCTCAGCTGAGACTCCAAGCTATTGCTATGAACATTGATACTCCTCTACCATAGTGGCAAGGTTCACCTGTGGCACTTCTGCTAGCTATCTGCACTGCAAAATCTTTGTCTTCAATTGGAATGCTAATCTGTTCCTGCAAACATATAGTACCTGTTGTCTTTGTCATTTGCATGTAGGCCCCACTACTCAAGTGCCTTTAAATCATCAGGTGGGAGGAATTCCAGACAGTAGCTAATCTTCCTCACATGCATATTTGATTCTATCTCCTGTATTTTTTTTTCCTTCAGATTCTAATTCCTTTGGACATAGTTAATTTTCCATTCTGTTACTGAATGTCATGTTATTAATTCTTGATGAATATGCCAGTTAGCACAGTTTTATCTGTAATAACAGAAAATCTGATTCAAATTGGTTTAAATAAATGGGAATTTAATATTTCATACATTAGTAAGCCCAGAAGTAGGAAGAGCTAAAGGATTGATTGATTGAGTAGTTTTATGACATATTCAGTAACACAACTTCTTTGCAACTGCCCTTGCCACGGTCCATATGCTCAGCTTCACGCTAAGGATGATTTACCTCATTTTTAGAAGTTGGCTGCTAATTAATGGCTACCATGAAATTTTGTTTCCTTGGTATTATTAATGGGGAAAAACTTAAATACCTCCAAAAATAACATTGACATATTGCTCTGCAGTGTGATTTGAAAATTTAAGATCTCTGGCCCTCCCCAGTACTGCAGTGCTTCTGTACAGTTGGATCCTTCACTGAAACTAGAAATGGTGTAGACACATCCTCTTCCTTCTTCACCCACAGACTTTATTTTGTTATATAGTATATTGAGACCATGTGCAATTCTCTGTGTACTTTCATATCCTCCCCCACACTGCCTGTCATTTGATACCCACTTCCCACTGCTTCATTTGATACCCACTACTGCAACATTCTTCAGATTATTTTGGTTGCATAAATATCACAAATTTACGAAGTGCCACTTATCATATCTACTTTGAGGTGATTCATAAAGCATATTAAAATGCTATAGTCAATGACAGAAGCCTTGTGGTTGGAAATAAAAGTTTCTTTTTACATGTTGAATCTCTCATTCTCCAAAGTGACACTATCACAAAACTCTCTTGTTGCATATGGGCTCTTTGAATCCTGGGATTATAAAATTTTAAAAAGGGATGCTTTGGGGAAAGCTATTTTAATGTATACTCTAGTTATTTCAATCAGAAATTTCATCTATCATTCCATCCTTTCGTAGACTAAGAACTTTTGCCAAATTTGCAGATGTCAGAGCAAATGGATAGTTCCCACACCTGATAGGGGTCGGCACCTGCTATCATAGAACTATTTTATAAGCTGAAGAAGTTTAAGAAAACAGTAAAGTAGGAGAGTCACTCTCACCACCCACTTCCTGTTTCTTAGAACAGATCTTAAACCTACTAAGGATGAGCTTCTTTCAGAGTGTGCCATAGTATCTGTAGGTGAGGGGTACTCTTCATATTACTGGACTAAAGGAGCATCTTTATATCTGAAGACACAGGGAGACAGGGAAGAATCTTAACAAAATGAGCTAGCTAAGCTCCCATCATTTTATTGAAATGGATCAGACCCCTTTGCCTGACCTTATTTCCACCTGATAACCCACTCTTCGTCCATCCTACTATAAAAAAAAACTGAGCACTTAGTTTAACTGTTTCTTCAGGTCTTTGTGTCCTTATGAAGCATCTCATGTGACATAAAAGTAACTTGAAAAAAAAAATTGAATACTACATCCTCTCAATTATCTGTCTTTCATCATAGGGATTTTGGTCATGGACCAAGATGGATTAAGGAGAAGATGTTTTCCTCCTCTACAGGCTCCATGCAGTACAATCCATCTACAGACAAAACCTAGTGCCAAGGACCCAACCATGATTCTGGAAAATCTAAAGGGAAAATCAAATACCAATTCCAAAACCAGCAGGCTGAATCCATATCCAACTTTATTTCCCTCATAAACCCTCTCCCACCATCTGGAAGTAGAACGTGGAAAATAGCCTGAGTCCCCGAAATTTAGTTTTTCTCAAGAACTAAAAGGTCTCCAGATTTGGTCCCAGGTTTCTTCTTCTGGTTCTTTTTGTTCTTCTTGTGACTTAGAGAAAGGCTGACAGTCACCATGCTTAGGAAGTCTCAGAAGCAGGTTTCTGGTGGAGGTGACCTGAAGCACTTCCATATTTTATGGCACTTTCCTCAGGGAATCTCAGAAGCCCCAGGATTTCTTTTTTTTTTTTCCTGTAGTCATTACATCCATTCCCCTCCCCACCCCAGGCTGCTTTGCCCTCTTCTTCCACAGAGAACAATCTCTTCTGGTCTAGATAGGTTTCATCTCTACAAAGCACAGCATTCGGGTTTTGCACTTCCTTTTCCTTTGCGGAGTATTTCCAGACTTTATCATTTTCCAAATCCTTTCTCTTCTCAATTCTTGACATTCTGTTTTCTCCTAGAACATCCATCTCATCCTCCTAGGACTCTTCATACATTCATTATACACTGCCTTTAACTGTAAAGAGGACTGATCATCTAAGAATCTTCTAAGATAACTGAATTGTTTTTATTTTTTTTTTTCTTTCCAGTAACCTTGGCAAGCCGGTATTATTTGGCTACTTTGTTTCAGAGGAAACTGATGATGAACAGAAATTTGCTCCTGGCTGTGTCACACAAAAGTGAAAAGACTGACCCCAGGTAGCTCTGATTTTTAAATAATCAGATTCTTTCTATGAAGCTCCAGGGGATTGCCTTTCCTGGGTTTTGTTATGCTGATGCTATGATCCAGATGGGTATAAATAGGACCTTTTTACATTTTGCCAATGGGGACTTTTAAAACATATGTGATATATGTGCATATCATTTGTTAAGCACTTTTTCATGTGCAGGATATGGCAATCCCCTCTTGAAAACCTTGTCTTTATTCTTAGGGTAAGTTATGAGGTCAAAAATGTTTCATTTTCAATCTATAATGTATTTTATGCTTATATATCAAAATTTGAAATGTTATAAAGTCAAAGCAAAAAAAAAAATTGAAAAGAAAAAAAAAAAGGAAAGAAAATATTTCAGTCCCAGCTTTGATTTGGGATTATGTAGTTAGGTAGTAGCTAGCAATAGGCAGTGAAATAGAAAGCAAAGGGTGGTAGTTAATTTGTAGAAAATAAACAGAAGCAAAGGAGCTAATTAGAAACTACATCAAAAGAAAAGGATTAATGGGATTAACTCTTGACAGGGCCCACTGATGTTGATGAGAAGCTAGGAATCAGCTTGCTCCATTTGGCTGGGAAGGAAGATTCCTTTAGTAGTGCAGGTGCACTAAGGTAGTTTCTGACCAGCTATTGACCACAGCACCCAAATTAACATGGATCGACTTGTAGATGAAGTCTCTTCTAAAAGGGATGGCCAGCAGTGAAATTACTGAAAGGACCATCTAAGGTCAAAAACTCCACCACCTGACATGAAGGAGGAAATGAACGCTTGATTGATAAAGAGTACAGAAGGTGGTCCCCAGTTCTTCTGGTAAACATCAAACAGTAATACACTGGGAGACAACATTTGTTGTTCTCTGCTCAGAGACAATCCATTCTCTCTTTAGTGCTGCTGTCTGCTTAATTCTCACTTTGCTTTTACTTTACTTTCACCTCACTTTCTCTTTACCTTCACTTATAATAAAGTTATCTTACGTGAATTGTGGTGTCTGACTTTAAATTTTCTTTCATTGGAACACAAAAACCGAAGTTTGAATTTCCAGCTCCCTGCTTTCCTGTGACAATCTGAAAAACTTAAATACAAAAATAAAAATAACAAAAAATTGTCTCTTCTTTAGAGATTCTGATTTAATTGGTCTGGTGTGGTTCCCCACTCCCCTACCCGATCCAGGACTATATTTTTTAAAAGCTCCCTTGTTAAATTCAAAGTGTAGCCAGACTTAAGAACCATGAGATTAGATGATTTGACTAAAACCACATAATTGACTGTTGTTTGCAATTAGTTCTAAAGACTCCTGATTGCTACCCAAGTTATTTTTGCATTAGGAGGCCTCCCAGGTTTTTTCCTATGCAAATATAGGAATTAGAAGTCCCTGGGTGTCCTGACACAATTGGATGGGTGGAGATAGTTCTCTCTTTCCCTTTCCCCAAGAATCCTCTTAACTCAGCCACTTTCACCAGTTCTCTGGAACATCCCAGAAGCCTGACCGAGCTGCCACCACACAGGGTCTTACAATAAAGGGCCCACCAAGTTCTCCAAACCTCATGGCTTTTTCCTCTCTCTCCCCTTTTCTAATTAAATTAGCTTTTTTTTTTTTTCAAAATTTTAGCTGTAAAATAATATTAAAAAGAAAAAAAAAGAGTGTTAATTATTTTAAAAAGACAACTAATGTTGTTCACAATATCCACTATTTTACATCTTGCTATTTTCACTTCTTAATACATTTTGAATGTCTTTACACATTGTATAGAATATACTTTTTCATTCTTCATTTTTTAAATCTTTCTATATTCAATTATGTTCTACCATTCTACTGATGATAGGTATTTAGTTTGTTCCCATTTTTTTTTTTTTTTAAATAGTGTGGGAGTTAGATCCTAGGGCCTCCTGCACCCTAGCAAAGCACACACTACCACTGAGCTACATCTCCAGGCCTGTTCCAAATAGTTTGTTGTTATAGACAAGACTCTTAACTAATTAATTCCATGAGTTTACCCCTGCGAAGTACATATCTCAGGCAGATTTCTAGAAATAAAATTGCTGGATCAGAATATCCATATTCTGTGGATATTTTAAGATTCAAATTGATCTCTGGACATCCTATCTATATGGCTCTCCTAGTATCCTTATCAATACCGTGTGTTAAAAAAAAATAATAAAATTGGTCTGTATGTCAATCAAACAAATGGAAATGGCTTTCCAGAATAGTTTTATGTGTTTCTTATTGCAATCAAGTTTCTGATAACAATTTTTAGAGTCATATTTTTTTTTTCTGTTTGTCTTGTGTTAATTCTCAGCATTGTGCTAATCAAAGTTGATATATTTTATTGCAATTGTTTGTTTCAATATGTGCTGAAACACCTAATTCATGGGCTAGCCTGGGAATCTACTGAGTACTTCCATCACTCTTCATATGGGAAAAAATTATCTGTAGTTCCATATAACTGTATTATAAAAAGATGTTTGAAATGAATTCAGTTTTCATGAAACATGTTTGAAATGTATGTGATGCTCTGTCCCTCATCATGCAGGTACTACATATTTGATGGAAAGTAGATTCTCCTCAGGTGAACAGTACTGAAAAGCAAGTGAATTCAGAAATTATCTGCTAGTCTCTTCCAAGAATTGATTTTTCTCCCTAAATAAATTGCATTTTGAATGAAGGTCATTTAACAGTCATAATAAAAGAGTTAGCATTTTAGAAGGTTTTGTGAATTTTATAATTTTCCATCACATCAGGGAGTCAAATTCTTCCTATGGTTCAGATGGAGTACACTTTAGACCCCAAGGCTCTCAAAAATCAATTTATGCCAACATACAGTTTTCAGATGCAGAATGGAGGCCAGAGGGCTAGTAACTTGTACAGGGTCACATCATGGGCAGCTGGATAGAAATGGAAACCAAGCCTCCTGCCTCTGGCATAAAGGTTACTGCTCTCTGCATTCACCAGTTCAAATGCATGTGTCCCTGTTCATAAAACAACAGTTCAAAACTGAAACTGATCATTATCCTTGTGAGTTAAATACAAACTGAAGAGTCGCTGCAAACAAGTAATTACTTGTTTCTTTTCCCTGACTTTGTATCAAGCATGAGCATTGATAAGACATAAACTCTGTGATCCTCTCTGGTAGGTGCCATGCTGTATGACTTAGGACCCCCTCCCCTTAACAGGACTGAGGCTGCAGTTTGCTCAGTTGATGGGATTTATGGCAGTTGGAAACTTTCAACTAAGAACCACTCTTGGTATTGATCAGCAGAATAGAACCTCTTTGGACAAAATCATACCTCCAACTAAGGGTCTGCCACCCAAGACAACTGTATGTGGGCAATGACACAACAAGGTTTGTTATGGTTTCTGTATGAGATGTCCCCAAAAGCTCAAATGTGAGACAATGCAAGAAGGTTTGGAGAGAAATGATTGGGTTATAGCCTTCACCTAATCAGTGAATTAATCCCTGAAGGGATTAACTGAGTGGTAACTGCAGACAGGTGGGTTGTGGCTAGAGGATGTGATTCTTCAGGGGCGTGGCTATGAGGTATATATTTTGTATCTGAAAATCGAAAACACTCTCTGGTTCCTGATCACCATGTGAGCTGCTTCCCTGTGCCACACTATTCTGCCATAGTGTTCTGCCTGACCTCAAGCCCCAAGGAATTGAGTCGGCTATCTATAGGTGGAGACCTCTGAAATTGTGAGCTTTCAAAAAAACTTTTCTTCCTTAAAATTGTTCTAGTTGGTTCCTTTAGTCACAGTGGTAAAAAAGCTGCCTAAAACAAGGTTCAACCTTTTTTTTTTCCCTCAATCTGAACAATGTTGAAGAGCTCTCTCAGCCCAAGAGATTGCCATGAGATTGGCTGAGACATTTATTATGACTCCATTTACAAGTTATGCAACACATTGGCAAATGTAGCTGGAGAGAGCAAAAGAGCAATAAGACATGAGACCTGAGTGTTTCTGGAAGTTTCATGTGTCATGTGCTACTCTGTAGACCATAATATGGACTTGGTCTTTTTCCTACCTTGAGTTCACTAAGGTACCTCTGCCTGGAGTTTAGTTGCCATGATCCAATTTAAACTTTAAATGGATTGCCTCTGACTTTGGAGTTGATAATAGAATCCAGGGAGATAAGAGCTAGAAGCAGGAACACACTTATGGAGAAGATGAAGATGCCTTGGAACAGGATGGGCTGTGGTGGAGGTGGCAAAAATTAGTTAGATTCTGCTGATGTACACATAGCTTTGACACCGGAGAAGAGAGGTCTCCTGAGAAGAGTTTGAGCAGTTCCCAGAGGGGAAGGGGAATTCATCTCAGGATCAGTGGGGTTGTTGGAATATGGAGACAGAAAAGAATTTCAGCACAAGCCAGGCAAAGGTTTATTTAGGAAGTAGACACAGTCAAGGGAGAATGTGGGCTATCTTGAGAGTAAGAAGCCCCTCCTTAGTTTGGGGATCCAATATTTATAGAAGGGCTCTAGTTAGGGACAGGACTGGAGGTGGAGCCAGGGTGGAACGACACTATGTTTTACCAGTTTTCCCTGTGCTCATGTATTTCCCTCATTTTACAAGTAAGGGCATGGGCCAAGGACATGTCACTCAAGATTTACAACTGTGTTTTCTGCATCTCAATGGCTCATGAATATTTCCTTTAAGACTCAGTATCTCTCTCTTTTTATCATAAATCCCTATCTCAGCTTCCTTGAGGCATGATTTATATACCTAAATTTGCACATATTTATTGTATATAATGTAATGAGTTTGAATATATAAGTACATCCATAAAATCATTGCCACAATCAAGGTAATAGACCTATCTATTGTGTTAGCCAGATTTTCATCACTGTGACAAAACATCTGGTAAGAACAACTTGGAGGGAAAGTTTACATTTGCTAATGATTTCAGAGTCTCAATAGATGGTGGGCTGAGTCCATTGCTCTATGCCCAAGATGAGGCGGAACATTATGGGGGAAGGGCATGATGGAGGAGTATGCTTTAGGAAGGAGGGAGACAGATGGAGATGGATAGAGAGAGGGAAGGAAAGGGGCCACAGGGAAGATGAACCTTGCCATGGCACACCACCAGTGACCTACCTCCTCTAATCACGCCCCATCTGCCCAGAGCCACTACCTCATCAGTCCATTCAAACTGGGATAGACTGATTATGGTATAGTTCTCAGAATCCCATCATTTCAATTCTGAAGATTTCTGCATTAACCAAAGATTTTGGACAACACCTGATATCCAAACCATAATATCCCCTTTTTAATTTGTCTTTTTTGTTTTGTTTTGTTTGCATTTTTTGATGATTAGAGCATTTAACATGAGACAGGCCTCATAACACTGATTTTAAGTGCACAGTTCATTGTTGTTAATAGAGATATAGACACTATACTGTCCAGCAAATTTCTAGAACTTAAGTCATTTTACATAGCAGATTCAATGAGTATTTTTGAAGTGACAGCTGATGGACAGTTATGAGGTATGAGAGAGAGAGAGAGAGAGAGAGAGAGAGAGAGAGAGAAAGAAAGAGAGAGAGAAGAGTCAGGAGAAAAGGTTTGGGGTTACCAGAAGAATTGAGCTTCCACTCACTGAGATTTTCAAGGCTGAGAGTGAGGCAAATTAGTAATAAAGTTAGTTTGTTTCAGGTATTTATCTGTGTACTAGTTTAATGTACTAGTTTGGGGGATTGCTATTGCTAGTGAAAGAGGGCTATTGAGAAAACAGATGAACCTCTCAGGAGGAGGGTCTGATTGGTGATGTGCATATGAGAATCTGCGAATAGCTAATATCAAGTGAGACAAAAAAGAATCACTCTGGGAACAAATCTGACAGAGGTCTGCCACTAAGGTACGAGGAAAACCCAAAGGATGAGTGATCCAGGAAGTCACTGAAGAGTGATGGTACCAAATGAGATTTACAATGGAATTAGGATTGGGCAGGTCCTGATTAATATCCAGCAGCAGTACAATTAACATGAGGCATTACAATCAACCAAAGTAACTTCCTATCGCTTGCCACAACGATAGTGAGTGAAATTTATCTGTGTACTAGTTTAATGCCTGTCTCTTCCACCTTAACCCAAGCCACATCCTTTGTTTGTTTTCTGAAATATCTTGAGCTCCTAGAAAAGTCTGACTCACAGCAGGTGTGGTCACAAATATTTATTGAACAGTGATGGACAATGTACCAACAAGTGGAATGTAATCAATGACCTATTGAGAGTGTGATATGTTGCAACTTAGCATAGTACCCATCCCTCACTAGTGGGGTATTGCCTAGTTCGGGGGGCTAACCTGAAAAAGTTTTGAATGTGCTCTCTAAGAAGGCTGAAAACTAGTTAAAGTCACTGTAGGGTGAAGGTCATTATTCAGGCAGTGGAATCACATTTATTCCTTCATGCCCAGTAAACAACAATCTCCTGTTTCTTACTCTAGGCACCACCATGTATGGTAGAGGAGCTAGAAGAAATCCTCAAAGTTACTGATTGAAAAATTAGAGGGGGAGGCTATCTTTTGCCATGGTAGGGAGTGAAATAAAGATCAAAGAACTGTTCATCTAATGTATGACAAGATGCTGAACAGTAAGATAAAATTCTGGAAAACAGTAGTACTTAGAACTTAGATCATACTTTCAATGGTACCTGGCTGTTTCTTGTTGATATTTTTTAAGGTGCTGGAATTCTATGGATCAACATCTATGAAGGTATATTTCTGAAGTGTAGTGCTAAAGTCATTGAACATGTACATATTTTAATGAAAGCAACATATTATTTTTAGTTTTACATCTATTAGCACTTTGCTATGACTTAATCCTACTTTTATAAGGATGTTCTAAATATAGTTTTCAAATCATTAGACAATCTTGAATTTGTCATTTGGTCATAATATATGACTGCCAAGACTCAGAAAGAAGAAAATTTGTTTAACTGTATTTCATATGAAAGCATTATCTACTCTCACTCTTACCACCCTCAAAATTACAAAATTTGTGAGGGAAAAGTATAGCCCTTCCCTTTCATTTGCAGATTTATTATCCTGGGATGATATCTATCATTGATACTGGATAGTCCAAAGGCTGAACAAATCTCTCAGGATCTGTCTTTCTAACCATAGAAATGTCCTCTTTGTTTTTTAATATCCATGACATTTATCATCTTCAGTAAATGCAAATTAGAAATCTCCAACTTTGACTTCTATATTTAGCTCTCCTGGACAAAATGAAATTAGACTCTGGCTATAAAGCCCACACTTTTGTGTAGACACTTTGCCTACTGGGACTTGCTCACTCTTGAAAGTAGAGACAGGGGAAGCTGGGTGTGGTGACACATGTCTGTAATCTCAGCTACTCCAGAGATTGAGGGAGGAGGATCACAAGTTCAAAGCCAGCCTCAGCAATTTTGCAAGGCCCTAAGCAACTTAGGGAGACCCTGTCTCAAAATAAAAACTGAAAAAAAAAAAAAATAAAGGACTGGGGATTGTGGATCAGTGGCTAAGAAACCCTGAGTTCAATCCCTGGTACCAAACAACAACAACAAAAAGAAAGCAGAAAATAGAAGCAGGAGAAACTCAGTTTCCAAGAGGGTGACAGAGCATGAACCTCTAAGTTTACATATGGAACAAACTCATAGAAAGTTGTTCTACTTTTCCAGGTTTTCTACCAAAGATGGATATATGGCACAAAGGGCTGATGCATGGTACAGGAGATGGTTGGTCTGCCTGTGGCTGCCAAGGCCCTTTGCAGTCATACTGACCAGCTCTGCTCCTTCCCAGGCACAAACTGGACACTTGTGAGAGACAAAAGTAGGAAAAGATGGCATAAATACATAAAAATTATTTTTCCTTTATTTAGTTTTCAAGACTGGGGGGTTGAACCCGGGGGAGCTCTACCACTGAACTCCATTTTTGACTTTATATTTTGAGACAGGGTCATACTAAATTGCCCAGGCTGACCTTTAATTTGTAATCCTCCTGTCTCAGCTTCCAGATTACAGGCATGTGCTACCACACCAAGCCAAAATTAGGTTTCTAAGGCAAAAATTCTACGTGTTCCTCAAAGGGATGTGGAAAATGAGAATGGTAGCTTTTGAAAAACTTTCCTAATTGGTCCATTTTGAACATTAAAAAAAAAAAAAAACAACTTTGGAACACTTTGGAGCATTTATTCTCTGATCCTTTTGAGAACACGTATATTTAATGGTTTTTATTTAATTTTTTTAAAGTACTGGCCACTTCTTATGCAAAGCATAAATTATATAGATATGAAAAAGGGACAAGAAAAGGATTATACATATGGGGTACAGAGAACATAGATTTTATTTGAAAATCACTCTTCCTATAGAAGAAAGATGTTATGGCACAAGAGGTATCTCTGAGACACAGTAGAGGACACTCTCCTAAACTAGTGACTAGGCTTACTACGATTATCAGACAGGGGACACTTTCTTATGGAATTATTGACAAAAACTCTATGTGTAGAAAAAAAAAGTCATATCTCTAAATTAGAAAACAAAAGGAAGAAATATCTAGTCAGAAATAAAAGCTAGGCAACCAATTGAGAACTATTCTGTGCTAACCTAATACTTAGAATAAGCAAAAGTGACAGTCCCTGTGCCAGGAAATATATATTTCAGAAAATAAAACTGTGAAAACCCTAAAATAGCTTTTTGATCAAGACTGGCAGTTTACTCATCAAGTCTTACTTTAAGCTGGGTGTGGTGGTACATGCCTGTAATGCCAGTGGCTTGGGAGGCTGAGTCAGGAAGATCCAGAGTTCAAAGCCAGCCTCATCAACTTAGCAACACGCTAAACAACTCAGGGAGATTCTTTAAATAAAATATAAAAAAGAGCTAGGGATGTGGCTCAGTGGTTGAGCACCTATGCATTCAATGCCTGGAACAAAAACAAAACAAAACAAAAAAAAAACCCTGACTTTAAAAATTTGTTTGCTTGTTTCAGTGCGGGGGGTGGAATCCAGGACCTCAGACAGCAAGCAAATGCTCTAACACTGAACTGTATGCCCAGTCCTAAAGTTCTTGATTCTCTGTGTCCATAGTTCCAAGGTCTTGAGTCACAAATTATGCCTGATTCCAAACAGTTTTTCATCTTGCAAAATTAGCTTTAAAATATCCCATTGTAGGTCTTCAACTCCTATGAATGTCCTCTCCTGCCTTCCAGACTCTCTGCTGAAACTGACAAGGGGAGGTTCTTCCTCTTTGCAGTAGGTCCTATACCTTAGCTTCCTGAGCAGTGAGGTTGGAGATTCTCTTTTCAAGGAGTTGTCAGTAGACACAGCTAAATCTTACTTTATTGCATCTCCAGATCTCTCGTACTCTGGAAAAACTTCAAGATTCTTTTTTTGTTTTTTTTGATTTGTTTGTATTTTCAGTTCACATTGGTTTTAAACATCTGCAGAGTTGTTTATGTTCTCCACTACCTCAAGCAAAAGAGTCAACATATTCTATGTGGCCATTTTTTAATGTCCTTTTAATCCTTCATTATTTAATTCATTTTTGTTCATCTCAACCTCTAGAATTTCTTCATTCCCATCTCCTTCTTGTATAATTGTATCTTGTTGTGGTCATGTCTTCTGAAATCCTATGAAGTTTTTATTCTTCTTGCTCATGGAAAGGACGTTTTTCATCTATGTGACAGGTGGCATTTTGACATTCGTTTCTCTTAGACAAACTTTCAGTCTACTTTTACCAAATGTATTTCTCTTTCATTGAAATGTGATCTGCCCTGCCTTTGCCAACTCTCTGTGAACACTGAGATGGAGTGCAAGAAAAACTGTCAATGCCCCCAAAGCCTTCCTCTGACAATGCTTGTCTGCAGCCCTATCTACAGTCTTAACTGTCATAGATTACCAGTCCCAGAGAGAATGTTCCATGTCTGAATCTTTATCTTCTTCAAAGTTGCACAGACTTCCCTGCTCCTGTTCTCCAGCGTTCTAGGAATGAGAAATTTCACATGAGATTTTGAGACACTCTGTCCTGGAGCCAGAGAGAGGGAGGGGGGTGCAAAATGTAACTTTGCCTGCCTCAAATCAGACCTGCAAAGGACAGATGTAGATTTCTATGTAAAACACCCATCATATTTTTGACCCAAAGACATGCTTCTTTAGGCAGACAGCCTCCTGTTTATAGAGCATGAATGGTCCTACAATTTCAATCCATTCTCCATCTCCACCACACTCTAATCTGTAAAAATATCTCCAGGTTTTGGCCATTAAATTAAATGTCATACTCTTCTTATGGTGCAATAATGGCCTTCATATTGTTGTTCTTTCTGATTTTGTTGTTGATGTTTTGAGAGATTGGGAAAGAAGGAATCCAAGGCTGAACAAGATTTATATCAAACTCCTACATCCTCTGAGGATGAGGGTTTTTCATTGACTGAGTTGATTCATGGTAGTATTAGCTTGCATTGAAGTCATGCCTCCTGTATCTATCATCTTTATACCATTTTTACAAGATTTCACTAAGTTATTCCTTGCTAAAAAAAAGTAGCTCAGTGTGACCCACCCAGTGCTGGGCTCTTGCCAGACTCCGGTGCTCATTTCTTCCTTTTTGTTAAAGATCTGAGCCTGTACATTCTTCTCTAGCTCTGCCTCTCCTCAACTGAAGCCTGAAGACTGTTCCTCTGTCCTTTAAAAGCTAACACCTTTGTTCAAGTATTTTATGAGTTTAATATCTTTACCAAAGACAGATGGAATTGTAAGTAGCAGATAATTCTTCAATTTTCAGTTATCAGTTATCCTGCTGCCTGTATTTGCACTCAAAAGCAATGCCAAATTATTTTTTCTTGTCTCATGAACAAAGCAATTTTATCTACATTAAGACTCAAAAGCTGAAACTTCTGCCTTGAAAGGTATTTGCCACATCACAGTTTGCATTACTGAGGCTAAAAAGCAAACATTTTTCTATGCCTCTATATTATCAGCACTTTGGGGTTGATATCCTTGTTCTAAAAAGCAGATGGCAGAGACTCAGAGAAGGCTCATGACTTCCTAAAACTAGCACACCTTAATCAGTGGCAAATGTCCAGACTGTGAGGACATTGAGAACTCTTTCTCTGCACCTGCATTTCTGTTTTCAGGTACTGCTTTGTCTTTTACAGAAAGCTCTAGCACTCAGCTGCTTTAATTCCCTGGAATTTCATTCTCTCCTGTGCAAAATGCTTCTGGTACTCATCTGGCACATAGTCATATGATTGAGACTCCCTCGGGGTAAGAAAGTGCTGGACTCATAATAAACTCTTCCTATGAATTCTCTTTTCTCTCCCTGAATAATTTTCTTCAACAAGGTGACCATTATTATAAAACTTCATGTATCACACATACAAAAAGGATCTTAACAGCCACATTTATTTCAGATAGATGTAGTGAAATGGGCAAGGCACAAAATTACCTTGTATGACTCTATTTGTATACCCAAATGCAAAAGTGCACTGGTGTTACCCTAGGAGTTTTCTCTAAAGTGATGGCTTCTATTCACTATTATAGCTCAGTCATCACCTACTGTTGGAATTCTTTCTCAAACTTCCAAAATTAGGTTCAGTGCTTTTCCTCCCTATCTCTAACACTGCAGTTATTCTGTTAAATGAGTTACCTTTTAATTCCTTCATGCAAATAGCAACTCTTAGATCTGTGTATTTATCACTTTCACTTCAGTAATATAATTCTAGAAATTAAATTATGAGGAATATAATAAACATGTCATGAATGAGTGAAGAAGTGACTATAATGCTCCTTTAATTTCAAAGCAAAATATTCTTTGCACTAACTATTGCTATTGAATGCCCCAACATAAAGTTCCAAGCCCCTAGTGGATCCCTGAACCCAGGGGTAGTACTGAACCTTACAACTAAGCACTTATAATGTGCAGTAGCTATAACTTATGAAATTGGAAGTGAGACAGCAAAACAAGATTTTTTTTTCTTTTTCACAAAGGATAAATTATTCATTCTTACCATAGATCTAACGACTTCAGAATACAAGTGATTCTTAAGAATTCTTTCACATTCTCACTTAAAGGAAGTACTTTGTGTCTTTTCTATGCCACATCCAAATTGCTAGGACCACTACTCTTAGACATGGGAACAATATTAAATAAAATAAGAGTCCCTTAAGCACAGACATTCCAATACTATGACAGCAGATCTGATAATTGAAAGGGTCATTAAGTGACTAATGAGCAGGTAGTGTATACAGAGTGGATAATTCGGGGAAAACGATGAACATGCCCAGGTGGGGGCAGACTGGCATGGCAACAAATCTCATCATGCTACTCTGAATGGCATATAATTTAAAACTAAATTATTTCTTAAATTTTCTGTTTAATATCTTCTGACTGTACAAAACTGTGGATGAAGGGGGATAAAACTATGAAATTAGTGACAGCTACTGAACCAATTGTTCTCAGCAATTGCCTGTTTTGCTTACTGTTACGCAAGTAAGCATATGTTGGAATTTACGTAAGTGTGTGAGAATGGGATCCTAGGGATACTGTCAAATACACCTGAATTTATTTTTGGACAGCAAATCATTAACAAACTTTAACACATTATTAATATAATGAGATATTTGCAGCACACCTTGGAATTATCTCCAGTCATTGGTATTGCAAATTGTTGATTTAAAATCATAACTTAGATTCACATGTTTGAAATATTTCTTGTATTCATTTACTTTTAAAGATCTTCAAGGTCCACCATGTGGGTGGGTATTTTATGGTTATTTCTCTGGCTTAGCAACTAGTACAAACTGATTGGCACTCTGAGTAAATATAAATGAGCAGAAGGATAAAAGGCTGGAAATAGAAGGGAGAAGGATAATTGTGCTGGATAAAAAGAGAATAAAGAGGAGATTTAGCAGTTTCTTGACAAAGCCATTGCAAGTGTTTGGTCTAAACTTTCTCTTCTTCTCTTTTCCAGTTAGTCTTGATGAGCAAATGAGACAGTAGATATGAAAAACACTTAGAAAAATAGCGATCATCATATACACATGAGAACACACACATAAAGACAGTTACATCTATACCATGGATACATCCACTATTGACTTCATTTATGAACACTGAAAATGTCACAATTGTTTCTTTCCATTTGTGTATAATTCTAAACCTCTTCTCCATGTGACTGTACAATTTCACTCTGGGAAAGTCAGAATTTTAGCATCTGTCCTCCCCCATGTTAATGACAGCAGGTCTCCACCTCCACACAACTGATAATGAGTTTGCTAGGATGTTGTCCTGATTTCCACTGAGTTTTTTATTTGGAACACAGTAATAAAACAAAATAAAAGTGAGAAAACTGTGCCTTTGAAACTCTTGACATCTGCCTGGTCAACCTAGACATGATAAAAATATGTGTATTTTGACATAGTCAAAATATATTAGAAAAAAGTATGCTCAAACTGTACTAGTTCTAGCAAAATATTCCAAGAGTTAAAAATCTAAGGCCTTGATTGCTTTAAATTCAAAGACATTGGAGACTATAAAACATTTTTCTCAATAAACCTTTTATTTTCCTTTTCTACATCTATTAAGCTAGTTGAGTTCCAAGTTACATTATCCTGGTACCATAAAAAATATTGAAATATTTTTTATATAAAAATATTACAGTTCACAAAGTTTTTCTGTCTCCTTTTCTCTTCTCTAACCTAATCAACAACTTCCTCTGCATTTTCCTCATCCACAACTTAAGTAATATTATTTTACTGTTTAAAAATTATCAAAGACCTACCAAGAACCCATCATTGCAAATAGTGCAAGAATATTTCCTTGTTGTTCAGACAGTTGGGATACTTTCTAGCTGAGGAATGTTCCACAAGATTTTTGACACTCCAAGAAATTTATTCATAAAATTGGTGTGAATTTTAGGTCTCTAAGTTACGGTGTGATAGAATAAAAGTGAATAAATATAAGCTACTCTTCAAGAAGATGATCTATTTTGTCTTCGACAAATCTGTCCATCCACATGTACCCCGAGTTCCAGACACACAGGGTTATGCCTCTTCTTAATATAACGTCTATGACCACCTTCTCTTTTTCTGGACTTGCTCATGATATCTCGCCCACTCAGAAGATCTTCACCATATACCACATCTAAAAGACCAGTTCTACCTTTGGTGAAATTTTTTATTCTTGCTAAATTCAGATGAAAAGTCTCTTCTTTTAGACTTACTTACATGTCTTTGGTACTTATGCTGTAGAAATACTTGCCTCACCCAGAATTTTTTAGTAAAAGTTTTATTCCCCCAGAGAAAATGCAAGTCCTTCTCTTTTTCCTCTGCAGGGAACCAATACTTGTCTCTGATCATTTGCATTTCTTTGAGAAGAAAATTTGTCAGAGGCCACTGACCACAAGCATTTAAAGGGAGTGATAATAAGAAAGCAACTCTAATCATCCTCCTTGTGTGTGAGGAGGGAGAAGGAGTAACTTAAAAGTAAAGAGAGACTTTTGAAAAAACCCTGAGATAAGACCAAGAACCTAAAAGATTCAAAGGATTTGGAGTAAGAGGCAAGGTATTAGTAGTACCTCACATGGAAAGGATGAAAACAAGACTACTTGTTTGAAGAGAAGAGCAATATAAAATCTGCAATTTAGAAACTATCTTTTCCCTATGGAATTTTTACTCTGAAGAGGGAACTTTGTGGAACTCGCTTACGTTATGTATATTACATGAAAAATAAAAATGATATTTTGTCTTTCAAAAATTGTAAACTGTAGGATCTATTAATAGTGAGTTTAAAAACTACTACTTATTTTCTGTTGATCACTCTACCTTTTTATTTTCCATTAAAAGTTATTTTCAATATATGTTTGCAATCTTGAGCACATTCTAATGGCAGGCCCAGCTCTAACATTTTTTAAGCTCATTTAATTCTTAAAACAATCTTATGCAATGAGTATTTGTATAGTGTTCAGTTTAAGGTTGAGAAAATGGATGGAAGTCCTAAGTCACACAATTAATAATAAATTTGAGAGCAGAGTTTTCTGTGCTGAAGGAACCTGGCTCCAAAGCTTATGTGTTGTGTGTGTGTGTGTGTGTGTGTGTGTGTGTGTGTATTTTCACTGGGGATTGAACCCATGAATGTTCAGCTCCCTCCCTCCTGCTTCATATTTTAATACAGGGTCTTGCCAAGTTACTGAGACTGGCCTCAAACCTCCTGCCTCAGACTCCCTAGTTTCTGGGATTATAGGTGTGTACCACCATACCTGGTTCAAAGTTTGTTCTTAACTGCTTTAATAAATTGCTTTTCATATATAGTATCATTCTTAATGATTCAGTCTTTTCTGTGTCAAGAACAGGATTTACACTGATAGCAGGGGCAACACATGAAAAAGCTTTATGTATTATGTTAGGAGTTCCTGCCAACAGCAGACACATATCTACTCAGGCACACACAACCACACACCACTAGATCTTGGCTAAAACACAAGTTTAATGCTTTAAAAATCATTTTGAAAACTTCATAATTACTGTACAACTTTAAGAAGTTAAGAGTATTCTGTTCAGGCCATCCATATAATCTGTCAGGATGTTAAGCCCCTTGATCAGGCTCTCTGGGGATGAATTCTTCATTGTGAGCCTTCAACAAAGATACATCATTCTCTTCTACCCTCCAGTGTCTAAACTTAATGTTCCCTTGGCTCTCTCCCAGGACTGCATTCCACTGTAGTATATCCTGCAAACATTTAATCCTATTTATTACTTGTTTGTTATCTACATTTATCCTCCTTATACTCATTTTGTCTTCTCATTGTAACAACCAGCATGACTGTGCTTAAATCTGAAGCCCCTGGCTGGTGTGCTTCACTCTCTAGCTCCCATATAAAGCCCTGAACATCTTCCTAAGAGTACTGTGAATAGAATGGAACCCACACAGCAGGACTAGCGCCCAGTGGAGGTTTACGCGCAGTTGCTTCCATTTCTATGAATAAGTTTGCGTTAAGGCAGCCAGATTCCCAGCTGTAAATCCTTATCCTTATTTGCAAGATGTGAATAATTATAATATAAAATATTCAACTGGGAAAGAAGCTTAGCAATGACCTCATCTCACTTTCTCATTTTAGAGATGGAGAAATGGAAACTCCGAGAGAGCAGGAGTCACTAAACAATGTTGCATGGGGTTGAAGCTACCAGAAAAGGTTTTTTGTTTTTTTTATTTTCCTCCAAGATTTATACTTTTTAACCAATTTCACAATATCTCATAAAATAGAGTTTTTAGAAATCATTTCATGAAGATACACTGTACCACGGACAAATCTTTAAGGATACAATGTTTTTCCAAGATTGCAGAATTTTCTGGGGAATGGTCTATTCTTTTCCATATTAGAAGTCACTATATGGATTCCATATCTCACCATCCTATGCCGGAAACTGTGTTTGAATCCATTCAGGCTGCTATAGGAAAATATCACAAATTGAGTGGTTTATAAATAACCAATTTATTTCTCACAGTTCTGGAAGCTGAGAAGCCACAAAGTCAAGGTGCCAGCAGTTTGACTGGTGAGGACCTGCTTCTTGTTGATACATAACCTCTTCTTGCTGTGGGCAAGGCATCTCTCTGAGGTCCCTTTACAAGGGCAACACTCTTATTTATGAGGAATCCATCCTCATAACCTCTTCACCTCTCAAAGGCTGTACCTCCTCCTTCTATCACACTGGGGATAGGATTTCAATATATGAACTCAAACATTGACACAAACATTGAGACCAAGTCACCCTATTGTTGAATGAATGACTACATCCTATTTTCATTCATTTTCAAACTATTCTACTTACAGCTATAATATACAGTATTTCAAAAAAGGTATTCTTATCTCATTGCTACTCAGGATTCCAACATTATCTTTAATTGCCTTCAAAGTCCTTGAACTACTAAAACCCTGAGGTTAACAGAAGTTTATCTTATAAAATGCACCTTTTTCATCTGTGAATAACTGAATTTTTCTCTCCCTGCTGTGCCTCGCTCCAGGAAGTCCTCCAGCCCGCTACCTTGGTTGGCTCAGAGATCTTGCAGACTTGCTTCTCTGTTTCATTAAACTGCATTGTTTCAGGGTTGATTTACAAGCCTGTCAAGTTACTGAAGCTCATTGACCAAAACCTTCAGTGATTAGTAGCACATATGTAAGAGGTTCACCACCTTTGGCCTATATTCATAAACTCCAGGTATCCAGTTCTGCATTGTTAGGCTCAAGCATTCTTGAGGGTCCCACCTCCTATTTGCTGCAAATCTACTCACTTTCTTGTCTATCTTCTAGCCCTACCTCCTGTGATCTTGTTTTTTTTCCCTCCTAAATCCCAATCCCAGTGTGACATATACATTTATGAGCCTAGAAATTTGATTACTAGGGTTATGTCTGCAATAATCAGACCTCATATTCACTCTGGCTCTGGGAACTCCCTCTGTGTCGGAGTCCTGGGCTCCCAGCCTGCCCAGGAGGTGGGGTTAGAACTTCAGGGTGAAATATAACTGCTGCCAGAATTCTACACTGCACCAGCTTGTTACTGTGTCAGCTCCCTCCTCTGTGCCCTGTACAATAATGTCTACAATAACACAAACGTCTCAGAGTATTTGTTTACAAGATCACCATCACTTCCACAGATGGAACTTACTTTCGTCATTAATCGTCATATATGACAGCACCAAACACAGGACATATTAGGTACTCAGTTAATTTGTTCAAAGAGTAATTTTGCATTTCTGGAGTTTTAGAGGGGCATCACAGAAATGCATGTGCATGGTTGGCAAAGGATGAAAGTAGACTGCAGTTCTATCTGGCCAGGTTTGTGATCTGGAAAGACATGCTGCTTTCATAGCCTGAGGAACTGCTTCGTGAACAAGTATTCCTTAAAATTCTAGCTGTGCAGGACAGTCATTGCAAAGTATTTAATAACATGTCATATCATTGGTAATTTTTTGAGCTAAGATTCCCCAAGTAAAATCAAGACAACTTTCCTACATAACTATTTTAGACACATGCATGATCCTGATTTGTTGTAATTGGCATTAATTCTGCCTTAATACAGGTTCTTAAAACCCATGTCTTACAGTTTTAATCCTTGATCCCTTCATAATTCTCGCCTATCCTCTCTGCTATTTAGCTATAGAGTATTTTAGGTTAACTGATCTATAGATGGCAAACTCTTAAGCTTGAAATCGACTAATACTTGTTACCAAGTGATTTGCCTAACTTCTGGCAGATGTGGAGACAAATGTCACCAGGGATCTATGTAGTATGTTCCAGGCTCTGACAAATGCTGAGATTGCCACCTACCAAATTAATAATTTGTTGTCTTTACAGACTTTTTGAGGAAAACAAATCAACATAAAAATATCTTATTCAACACCACATAAATATTTTAGGTTTAAATTTAGTGTCTCAGATTTAGGAGGCAGTAAAAAAACCTGTCCCAACTTTCTGTTTGCTCATTTGTTTGTTTTTAATATGATAAAAGATCCAGAATACATCAGAACCCATAGGGATAATCGGAACTGACAATCAACTCTGTACCAAAATCTGGGAAGCTTTTCCACTAACTTCCAATCACATTTGCTTGAACACCACAGTCTCTAGACAATCACTGCAGAATTTGTATTAAAAATTATTTTCAAATTTTCTTTTAAGAACATATGCTACTTTGTAATGAAAAAGTCTTCTAAAAAATCAGAACAGAATTAATCCATTTTCTCTTTTGTTAGATAAAAACAAGCACAAGGAAAAAAATATTCTTGTCCTTTCCTTTATTTTCAACTCCCACACTGAATTTCCCCGGCATCCCCATTGCATGGCAAACCTGTTTCCTCCAGCTCGCCCTCTGTGGAGCTGGGTTATAGGAGCTGCCTTAAAGACTCTATAGCAGCTCCACAGTGACTGCTTATCTGAGTCTTGGAACACAGGGACTCGGATCTCCCTCACATTTCCCCTTAAACTAAAGCCAGACAGCCATTCATTTCCCAGTTGATCTTGTTTTCCATTGTGGCACATTCCTGAAAACTGAAGATGCTAAATATGACAACAGAAGTACATATTCCACTGGTGATTATGTCTCAAAATTTCTGTTTGGAGGAAAATGCATGTAAAATATGAGAAACATTCAAAACTTTAGTTATGAGGAAAATATTGTATTTCTTTGAATGATGTTGAATTAAATATGCATAATTTTTGGTACTTGGAAAGCATGTTTGATGAAGAGGTTGAAGACTGTGTATCCCAGAGTGTTATTTTAATGCATTTGAGGTTGGATAAGTCAGTATTGCATAGAAATTTCCAAGGCAGTGGCTCCAAAATTCAGAAGTGGGCAATGGAATAGTGACTGAAGCCCTGCAGGTACCAGATGTGTGTGGTTCCGGTTTGATACTTTTTTTAAAGCAACTTCTCAGCAGCATCACTATCAGGGAAATGTAAAGTACAGTAGTGGTGGGGTATCACTCTAGATTTACTAAAAAACAGAGCCTTGACAATTTCTGTGGTCAAACAGTTAGGGAAAAGGGTAGGGACTCCTCCACATTGCTGGAGAAAATTTAGATTTCACCATTTTTTTTTTTTATGAAAACATGTATCAACTTTCACTTCCATAAATTATACATACACTTTCCAGGGTAGAAATCTCATTCCAGGGCAAGTAGGCCACAGGAATAATAGGGGCAGCATGTATGGATATAACTGGAATGATGCTAATTATAGCATTATATGTTTGGACCATACAGCATCAGAGTAAACATTCATAATGGTAGTCTTGGCTAAAAAGTTGGCAACACATACATACATGAAAGATTATGTGGACATTTTAAAAGGAACACGTTGGTGTCATGCTGCCATCTTTGAGGAAGCAAAGAAGGAAATATAATAGGGTACCGATTTTTAAAAGCACGAATAACAAAATCTTCTGCATACCTTCTAATATATTACTATGTGAAATGAGTTCTAAGAGGTATCCTAGCTTTCTAGAGCAGTGGGTTCCACTCAAGGTTGGTTTTACTTCACAGGGGACATTTGATAATCTCTTGGAAACACTTTTGGCTATTACAGCTTGGGAGGGAAATACTACCATGGCTAGAGACCATGGATGCTAAACATCTTACAATGCACAGAACACTATTGACTCATAATGATAGAGCTTAAAACTTGGACTAGAGCATGAAGATGGAAGGGGGTTGGGAAATATAAGAGAAATAAGGGTTATGTGAAAAAAGAAAGATGATTACATATTTTTAAAAAAGTTGTCTATGCCAACATATATCAAACAAACAGAGCATTAGCAAAATACATAGAAGTAGCCTGGACAAGAGTCTGATATTCATTGGTAAGGAAAGCTAAACTGAAAAGTGAGATCATGTGCATACCTTAAACTATCCTACTATAGATTGGAACCTTTCTTCACATGGCCAGAAGGTAGAATCTTGACAGGAAAGAGTCTTTGATATACTTCACAGGGAAGGAGAAAGTTTTATTTCCTTAATATCAAGTGGAAAAGTAGTTGTGGTACACAGCTTCACTATTTGCCATATCAGCATGCTAAAAGCCCCCAAAGCAAAGAATTGCTATCTTCTTTGGACTTATGTATTAAGAAGGAAGATAGTTAATAGAGAGAGCTACTTAAAATAAAGGAATAAAAAAAAAAACTGGGAAGAAAAGCGTCATAGGCACCGTGTTCTTCACTGAGCAAGTACTGACAGGTGATCTATATTGTCTGCCCAGTGCCAATAGAGTGCAAGAGAGAACACAGCACCATCTCTCTTCCCAAAAGGCAGGTTATTTAGATAGTCTAGGAGTGGAGACAGACATGCAGTGAAAAATACTCCCCAAACTTTCCTGGTAACTCTGGTGTGGACCTAAAAAGGGGAGTGATCAGTTCCACCTGAAGAGAAGGCACAGGGAGGTTTCATGGGGATCAAAATCTTGATGCATAAGGGCCAAATGAATTCTGAACTTACAATAGTAAGAGTGGAAGTGGGACTAGAGAGAAATAAACAAAGACCTTTAGGAGGTAGAAATGGCAGACTGATTGAAAGTGGGAGGTGCGGGGAAGAAGACTCCTAGGCTTCTTGCTTAGGGAAAAAAGTAGTCATGTAGCTAGTGATTAGCATTGTAATAAACCAGAATATTGCAAAATAATCCTGCCTCGGGATTTTATAAAGATTCTTTTTCTTTTGCCAGACATGATCTGAATCACTAAAACAAAACAGTAAGGGTGTTTTCCAAACTCTTCCCTTGGCTTATAAATAGCTTCAATAATTAAACTTAATAGAATTTTAGACATTCTTTAAAAATTATAAAGCCTGACTGCGAAGCATAAAGTAATATAATTATCTCATTATTTCCTGATCTTGAGTCTATGCACTGTACCTGAAATGTGAGACAGATTCATCCATACTTTGAGGAATTACTGATTTTATAAGCCATCCTTTTGGCATAGGGCCTTATAAAAATTAGTGACATAAATATTTTTTGTTTGAACTGATGGTATATTTTAGTAGTGGTTTCTAGCTTTACATTATTTAATGTTTAGATATTGTTAGGGATCAAACATGATACTCAGAGGTCTGGCAATTTGGTGGGCTAAATGCTTTGAACTGAGGAAATTTAAAACACCCCAGACCTAAGGCCTTTCTGATCTTCTCTGCCTGGTTACTTCCATGATGTGAGACACAAGGAAACAGAATTTCCATTCTGCAAGAAAGGTCATAGAAACTTGAACCACTCTCTCCCAAACCAAGCCATAAAACTTGGGATCACTCTCTTCCTTTTCCCTCGAAGATCTTTTCTCCAGAGGGTCCTGCCTCATATGAAGGGGGAAGGAACAATGAGCAGAAAATCCAAGAAAAATCTGAACAGACAGGTCTTGCTGGGGTTCCTCCCTCCGTCTACCACCATTAAATCACACAACTGCTCCAATCACATCTCTACATGGCTGCCCATTCTCTTTCAATTGAGCATAAAAATAAGACTTTCCTGGTTCTTTGTGTCTTTTTTTTTTTTTTTTTCTGCAGGTCATGTGAAACTTTGACCAAATACATTTGGAATGCTTTTCTTTTATATCCTGTCTTCTGTTATAGGAGTGTGGGCCATTATCCTTGTGATGGACGAGGAAGGAGATTATACCTGCCAGACCCTGCAATATTAATTTTAAAAGAAAAACACCAGCTCTTTCACATAACAAAAGAAACCTGTATAATTTGTCCCCTGTCAACTGCCCCACAATGCCACCGAGGAATCCACTTGTGTCTGGAGCTCTCGCTGGCTGCAGCTCCTTCCCTTAATGTCATTGCCTCTTTCTGCAGAGAAGTCTCCACTCTCCTCTCTAGTCCTGCTGCAGTGTGGTGTCTCCTGAGGGCACTGACTGGGAGATCTCCCTTTTCATTTCTGCTACGAAGGCTTGCACACATTCCAACTCCTGAGCCTAACACAGGTACTGAAGAGAAGGGAGGGGAGGGAAGAGGAGGGGAGAGGAGAGAGGAAAAAATGGCTGGCGGGCAGGCATCTCCAGAAATGGTTCTGGTACAGAGTGGGAATCACACACATTCACATACACACTCACACACACACACACACACACACACACACGTTCTGTAAGTAGAAGGATGAATGCATATGTGTCTGTGAGTCAATATGAATGTGTGTGTATGGGTGGGTGCATTTTAACTCAGTGATCTCAGTGGTCTTCAAATAGTCACTTATTTGTCTTTTGCACTCTCTCTTAGACTTTAATAAAAGCTAGTTTCTCTTTAGACCAAATAAGATTTTCCACAGAGCATTTATCCCACATTTACATATTAAACAAACAAACAAACAAACAAAAAACCCTAAAGCATATGAAGGTTAAATTTCTACAGGTCATTCAACTGTAAGTGGAAAAGTTCTGACTAAATCCAGACTGTCTGTTAGAAGCCCTGGCTCTTAACCATTCAGCTGACCACTGTTTGCAGAATGCCTATTTAGACTCCTCTGTCTTCAACCTGACAGTTAATATACTTACGCACCTTATCTTCTAAGAGACTGTGGAACATCAAATCATATTAAATGTATTTCAGAAATTTGGTTTTGGAATAGAAGGGGAAAATGCATATACTTTTCTACTTTCATAATTTCTGTAAATGTTTTTGAGTAGTAAAAATGTTTATGCCCAAAATAAATGAAATAAAATGTCATCCTGCCAACCTGACTCTATTTATAAAACAAAAAAGTGGAACAGGTCCAGAGAGAAGACCTATTCTGCCAGTTTCTACCTTGGCCCACAGCAACCCTCAAAACACCTCTTTAGAATTCTTGAAGTTTGAAAATCACAGGGCTAGATGTTCTGTGAGCTCACATTCAACCCCCAAATTATACATATTATATAATCAGGTTTTCCTCTAATGAGGGAAGGATAACACTGACCAAATAAACCAACCAAACAGAAATACTTATTTGTCCTTTGTATGCATGATGCACATCATTTATATACATATACTATATACAAATTTTGGAAAATTTTCTGTAGCATTAAAATTATCTTCAAAGTTAAAATTGCTGGAGACACCAAAAAGCTTGTATATTTGGTATGTAGTTTACTAAATGGAAATATTTTTATAATATAAAGTAAGCTGACATAAATACATTCTTAAAGCATGAAATATGAGAGTAAATGGAGGGATTAATGGGTGGATGGATGATGGATGAATAAATGGATGGTTAAATAAATACATATATAAAATTTTTAAACATCTTTTTTTAAACAAGTGATTATGGTGAGATTATGAGAGATTTTTTTTCTGTACATATTTTGTGTCATATAAAGTGAGCATGTATTATTTGTTAAATGAAAAAACAAAGCCACAGACTGTTAATAAAAAAATACATAAAAATGAGAATCCTAGGTTCAGAGTAGAATAAGGTAGGCATGAACAACTGGACCCTTTAAGTACATTTTACATATGAAAATAATTCAGTCATTTGGTGCCTCCCCTCTGCTAAAGTCATGAATCAGCACAGTGTTGCTCCCAAAGACAAAATATGGGTCTCTTAGGGCCCACTATGGAGATTCAAACAAGTCACTGCAAATCAAGGAGAAATGGCTTTTCTTACTGGCTTTGGCAAGGTGCTTTCTAATTTGAGCTATGCGTCCTTTACTTTTGAAGTCCAAGAAACTGCAGGTTGTGAAACATGAAAATTAGTAATAGAATGCAGCCAGAAAAATTCATGTTTCCATAATTCAGATGCAGGAGTGTAAGATTGTACGTGGCCAACTCTAGGCCTGCACGTATGAAAGCTTGAGAAAGCATAGCATCATTATCGCATTACTCCTTGGGAATCCTGCACTTGGAAAACATACTGCATCTTGGCTTTCACTACAAATCATCTCTCCACAGTATTTCTGAAAAGATACATAGGGGCAACAAATCTAAAGCTACTTTGAAGCACATGGGATAAAATACAGCATATTTACAGTTATTAAGAAAAGTGATTGAAGTCTATGATTCAACTCTAACGGTAAAGATGATGTTATGAAGGAAATCACTGAGTTCATCTACTGGTACAATTTCTCATCCTTGCCAAACCTTTAACAATTAAATGGAGATCAGGAATGATCTAGATTTGGGGTCCCCATGTCCCCCCCAGCAGAATCACTACTCCTCCATCCGCTGTGGTGAGTTCTGAATGACTTTCTTCAGCTGGTCTTTCTGACCCTGTGCCATATTCTCAATTAGTTACATGGCCACAAATGGAATAATCCAGATAACCACAAAAAACAAAATTATTGATAACTAATTAGAGTCAAAGGGTTAAAAAAAAAGTCCAAATTTTATTTTACTCTTTTTAGGTCAATGGACAAAAAAGAATAAAGGTAGGACAAAAAAAAAAAAAAAAAAAAAAAGGTGTGAGCAGAAACTGGATTTGGAATTTCCAGGAAATTCTGTCAATAGAAACAGCATCACTGGGGCTTGATTTTTCTGTTCATTGTTGTTCCCAACTATCTCAGGTGACTGATATTCCAGCCTAGTGTCAAATCATCTTAAAATGTAGGAATGATGTCTTGAAAATTTCCTATCGTGATCAGGGAGATGCAAGAACTTTTGCCTTTTGATTACAAATGTATTTAATGATCTGATAGACAGAAAGTAAATTAAAAGAGTTTTTCCAATCATCCCTGACTGGTGATTAATCGTATAATAATGGAGTGTATTCACCTTATAGCCTGTTTTCAGTTTATGTTGAATGTGCAAGCTTGAATGACTCTTAAATATCAATGATGGCACAGGGTTAATTGAGAAAGAGTGATGAATGTTCTTGATGCATTGTTAAGGATGCACACACAGTAATTTCCAGCCCATTCAGAGCCCTGAGTCCTATTCACCCAATAGTCCCCTGACGAAAAGACTGATCACAAGTAATCACAGTGTAAAATTCTTACTCACTTGCAAAACCCATTTTTGCTCCAATCTCATGTATCCCCAGCCAGATTCTTATTTCAAATCCTGTACATTATGATGAAAATAGACTTCTCTTTGTCTTCAAGGACAAAGAAATTGCTCTTTACTGAGAAACACAAGGTCATCTACTGACTACACCCTGTCTGAATGCTAGCTTTATGGCTACTGAGTCATGTTCTTCCAAACCAGGCTCTAGAGTTTTGAAATAAACTGTAGGTTGCCTATTATCCTCCCTGCCCAGCCTGTTCCTTGTCTTCCACTTCTTCTCCACATCTCTTTCTACTATTAATTCAAGATTCCCTAGAATCTTCATTTGAGGCCATAGGTGGGAGTTTCCTCCTTGCTCCCTGAAGTACCATGACCCTATTTCTATGACCGTATCTATAATATTATCATTTTTAAGTGTCTGTCTCTCTTGATTAGATTTCAGAAGGATTAAGATTATGTTTTAGTAATTTGAGGAATCCCAGAGACTAGTATGAAGATCACCATATACTAGGTTATTGATAGGTTTTTTTTTTTGAATGTATACACTTGTGTCAATCAGCAACTCACACAAATGGTTCACTTCTTTCTGTAGGAACACTTGAGAATTGTGTAATCCAAGGACCACAGTTCATGAATTAAGTAGTACTATGGACTTCACTATGTTCCTAAGGTTCATTCATTAAAGCCTTAACACCCTAGGTAACCATATATGGGGAGAGAAGTTTTAGGAGATAATAGTGTTAACAGAAGCCATAAGGGTGGTTCCATAATATGATAGGATTGCTCTCCTTATACAAAGAGAAAGTGCTCTCTCCTCCCTCTTTCTCTCTCTCCCTCCTTCTCTCTCACTCCTCCAAGGTCAGGAAGTGAGGGAAGGCCATGTGAGGAGACAGAGACAAGATAGTCATCTTCAATAGAAGAAGCAGCCCTTACCAGAAAGTGCATGTTTTGGCACGCTAATCTTAGACTTCTAGCCAATACAAGCAGAGAAAATAAATTTCTGCAGTTTGAGCCACTGTTATGGTTTAGATATGAGGTATCCCCCCCCAGCTCATTTTCAGAGGCGAAATGATTAGATTATGACAGGTAGATCCTAATTGGTGGATTAATTCATTGACGGATTAACTGGTCAATACCTGCAAGCAGGTAGGGTGTGGCTAGAGGAAGTAGGTCACTGGAGGTATAATTTGAGGATTTATATTTTGTTTCTGTTGAATGTAACTCTCTTGCTCTCTGCTTCCTGTTGCTAAGTCCTAATCTACTTTCCGGTATCATGTCCTCCTGCCATGCATGATCGTCTGCTTCACCTGGGGCATGGAGCTGTGGAGTCAGCTAACCTGAAACCGTGGGCCCCAAATCAACTTTTTCTCCTCTAATTGTTGTTGTCAGGTTTTTTGCTCACAGTAACAACAACAACAACAAAAAAAAACCCTGATTAAAATAACCACCCACTCTATGGTATGTCTTATCACTGCACAAGTTAAGGCAGGTAGCAAAAAAAT